>NW_012150596.1:1689786-1868420 GCF_000956105.1 Propithecus coquereli | reverse complement strand
TAGAGAAACATACATATATAAACTAGAAAAATAGATATCAAAATGCTAAAAGATTGGGAATATGAAAGATGATTTTTTTTCTGTCTTTCAACTTTCCTTTTTTAGTTTTCTTTAATGACTGTACGTTTTCTTTAAATGGAATATTAAATTCTAAAAGATGTTTTCTTTACATCATAAAGAAAAGAGCTATGTATTTACTGGCCAGGTCACTTTTTTGACAATTACTACAAATGCCTTTACGGGCACCCTTTGGTTTTGCTGATAGGCAGTAGTGATTTACGGTTTTAAGTCTCCTCAAAAATTCTGAGTTTATTTATTCCATAACTATAATTCCTGGCTCACAGTAATTTGGGGCCTATAAATTTCATTCTGTCAATAGAGATAAAAATAATTGTTTCCATCAAGGACACATTTTCACAGAGGGCTCCAAGGTAGAGATTAATAGTCTCTCCCTCCTTGGGATTTCTATGGAACTTATTGTTTGCAAAGCCTATTTGGCATTAGCATTATTAATAACTTATATTTATTATTTTTTCATGTGCACGTTTCATCTACCAATTAGGTAATAAATTCCTAAGAGAACAGCAATGTTTCTTGTCCATAGCTTCACATCTTGATACCTTTAAAATGAGATTCACTGTGTGTTTGTGATTATGTATCAGCCTAACGCACATACCTAGATCAATCACAGTGGTGGGCGGGAGCGGGGACGGAATAAGCATGATCAATTAGGGCTGGTCCTGAGTCACCCCATCGGCTTTCCTGAGCATATAAGAAAGAGAACGTCAAAACAAAACAAGGGCTCCACCAACACGGAGGAAGGAGATGAGCTTATCAGGAATGGCTGTACCTGCAGTAGCAGCAGCAGTAGCAGATGTTCAGAACATGATGATGGTGTTGAAGACGTCAACAATGAAAGAATTAGTTGCTCAAACACTAGGACCTAGCACAGGGAGAGAAAATGGACAAATATAATAGGACAGATATTATTCAGCATAATTTCTAGCACTATATGTGGACCACATAGAATATATAAACACATATTAGTACTGACGGTAAACACCGACATGTAGTCAATTATATACCTTATTTGGTTTAAATGTGCTCTGCTATTATAAAATGCCTATGCCAGAGACTCATTTGTTTCTGTCAGTTATTTTATTTTTCATGTGCAGAAGACATAAGCAACAGATAGAATAAGGAAAAAATTCCTGCTATAAATTTGACAATTATGACTTGATAAGTCCAAGAATGCTAATTAATAGTATAGACTCAATTGATGTGTTGTAGTACATTCTAGTCTATTTTTTAAACAAGGATAGTTTGATTTTTATATTATGCATTTTTGCATTTTCCTCAGGGCCTACACTAGTCCTTGCACATAATAAGTACTGAATATATATCTGATGAATGAATAAATGAGTGAGTGAGTAAACTAGTTAATTGTGGAAAGCAGAGAATTTAATTCTCATGTATACGGGAGAAAAAATATCTTTTTCTTGCCCATTGCAAGGTTTGGTTCGTGACTGAAGCATCTACAAAAAAAGCCAGATTAGCAAGAGAAAGGCATACAAATTTAAATTTTATATAAGTTTTATGTGACCCAGGAGCTCTCAGAAATGAAGACCCAAAGAAATGGGGAAGCCTGTATGTCCCTGTGCTTAAGTATAATTAAGAGTGGACAGTCATGCAGAAGTACAATTGGACACAGTGGGTGTGATCCAGGGGTAATAAACAGGGGGGAAGCCATCAAGGCTTGTTTGTTCAGATTCCTCCCTGTGTCTTTGTGTCCTCAGCGACAAGGGCATTTCTTTCCTTCGGGTACAGGGAGGGCACCTCCAGAATGAGGGTCTTATGACCTACTTTAGGGAAGGTCAGCTAGATTTTATGGCCTGCTTCAGAGGCAAGGGAAAGGTGACAGTGATCTTCTTATCCATGCTATCCTCTCAAATGCCAAGATGCCATACTTTGGGGTACTATGCTCTAAACTCTATAATGTGCTATCCTTGCACTAACATTATGCTCCTGATGATATATTATGTTTCCATCACTTTGATGCAATGAAAAATACACCAAGATTCAGGGAAGATGTGAGATTGTGCAATGTAGATTGGAGCCAATCTAAAGTTGAGCCAGCATCAGATATTTCCTTCCTCTTTGAAAATAAAATGACATAGTAATTGAAAAGCACATATTTCAGAAAACTATTTTTTATTGTAGAAAGGCTTTTGCCGCCTGGCTTTAAGTGGTCTAAAAAGAGAGATCATTTCTCATTTATTGTGTTGGGTAAACAAAACAGTAGCATGACAGTAACGTAAGTTTGACTAACCAATCACCAGCGAGCAGCTCATTCAGAGAAACACACCCACCCACTCACCCCCACACACAAACACAGAGTAAACATATTTCAGATAAGCATTTATGCTATGCTTCTGTATGTTTGCCAGGACAAAGAAGTAGAGAGGAAAAGAGATTAAGGAAATCTTAGCAGGACAGATGCACAAGCAAATAATACTCAAGTAATTTTACTGAAAAACATCAATTACCCAGAAGGGAAAGACCCAGCACCTCCCAAAGTCTACAGGACCATTCTATAGGAAGGAGAATAGTGATTGAAAATGAGTAATACACACCGCTGTGTGAATTCTCAAAAGAATATGTGATAAAACATTTTTCTTTGGGCACAACTAGGGAACAGCATTCTTCCCTAAAATTGACACTAAACAGAAACAAGATGTCTGATACCATATGTAGATGAGAATGCTTTTATTCACAAAGTAGCATCAAGGAAGAAATCGTGGTGCTGAGTGCAATATGGAAAATGACAATAGACATGACATGACTAGAAGGTAACAAGGCTATCTCCCTTAAGCCACATGTATAGACGCATCTTCATAACCCATCTAGTCAATTATCTAAGGGAATTCAAAATCTAACTTCTATAATAGAAGGCAGCAGGAGAAGGATATGTCAGACATGTTATCAATTAACCATGGAGGCAATTCATTTAACAAACTTTTGGCAAACTTTCCCCATGCATGAAATGGAAATGAAGAAACATTTCAATGTAGAAAATTAGAATAAGTGAAATAATATAAATGAAAGGCTCAAGCCTTTAAAAGAAATGAACCATAGAAACAGGAGGCAGGAAAATGTAGTAGTGAAGAAACATGGTTCCAGAGGCAGATTGCCCAAGTTCAAGTCATGTCTCCACCATTTACTAACTGGGCAAATTTCTTAAGCTCTGAGACTCAGTCTATCCATCTCTAAAATGAGAGATTAAGTAAACACCTACTTGATAGAATTGCTGTGAGGATTAAATAAAAATACCCAGCTCAGTGCATGACACATAGTAGTACTTAATAAATGTCAGATTTGTCTGTCGTACAACTACGTCTATGTATAATAAAAATTTTGTTGAGGGACTGCTGTATTATATGGATTATAAATAGATAGGGATTTTTCCCACATATTCAAAAATCAACCTCTTTCAGATGTGAATCAACTGATCCAAATTATTCCATATGTTTCAGCAAAATAAAGGAAACGGCTTTTTATGAAGTATCATTTCTATTGGATTTAGTAATCATTCTATAGCAAATTAATCTCTATGGCTTAATGAGTTGTTTGATATGGAATTCCTTTTGTATCAATGGCAAAATACCAACATTCCTATTTTAAAATATTTCATTCTCTTTCAATATTTTGTTTTTCATTTTAATTTTTTGTTTTTTAGAGACAGAGTGTCACTTTGTCACTCAGACTGGAGTACAGTGGTATGATCATAGCTCACTGCAGTGTTTGGGCTCAAGTGATCCTCCTGCTTTAGCTTCTCAAGTCACTGGGATTACAGGTGCAAGCCACCATTCCTGGCTATTTTTAATTTCTTTTAATTTTTATTTTCTTTAATTAAGAAACACCATAGATTGTACACTATAGCAAGAGGAGCCGATACTGACCATGAAGTTGACTAGAATAGAATGTATGTGAACAAAGGAAAACAGTCTCAGCACCAGTGACATTTGTTCAGGTCCTTTATGTAATCCTAAAAATAACATTGTTTAAGAGAAGGGACAAAGAAGAGAAATGGAAAGACCAGAGGTACAGAGAAGAGAAGAGGAAACAAGAAAGAGAAAATATAAATTTCTTACACAGGGATACTTATCTAATACTGAAATACTGTTCTTCTCCCACTGTACAATGTGTGTGTATAAGCACACACATGCACCCATCTCTGCTCACTACTTATCCCCAAACATATATGATAGAAGGATCTTTTGTGGGATGCAGCTACCCCCACTGAATATTCATTCATTTATTTATGACAAATCTGAGCATGCAAGATTAAATATAATTAGATAGTTTTGTCCTGGAAAAAGGATAGTCAGAAAAAGAAATCATCTACTAGTTTTTTCAGTCCCCTTACCATTTGGTGATCTTTTTGGTAGATGGCTTGAGTCATAAGTTTTTGAGGAAGAGAAAAACGGAACAAATGAGAAGGTAAGCATAGTGGTTAATATGGAGATAATAAAGCATAATGGCTAAATTAGACAGATATAGTCAGCGTTGTGCTGGTAAATGGTACAGGGAGGTGAGAGTATAAAGCCCTGATTTGTAGAATTTTTGAATTTCCGTGGTGTAAATACATTCACCATGCTCGTTTAAAGTTTGCAACATGATGTTAATCATCTCACAAAATTCTTGAAAATTTTGCTGTTAGCTCTCGTGAGCTAGTCCAACCTAGTTCCAGCACACCACTGATTATAGCCATTTGATCATATGTCAAGTCACTTAATCTCTCTGAGGTTCACTTTCCTCTTCTGTAAATCACAATCACCATAATTATTATTATCACATCACTATATTATATTATTACTCTCACAATCATCAAGATCATCATCCCTGTTATTATTTCTGTTATTTCAATCCCACTTACAGTTATAGCTTCCAATCCTTATGCCAAAGGCACCCTAAGTCTTATACCAAAGTCCCTAAGAAACACTATGGTTTCCCACCTCATGATTAGCAAAGTTAGCATAATCCAGTATCAAAATCCAAGTCTACGATGCCTATTGCAGATCATTTCCCAAAATACCCCTCATTGATGTATTTATCTCTAACTACAAAGAAGGGAGGAAGAGGGAGGAAAGAAACAAGAGAATGATCTTGGCTTAACAAATCTATTCTTTTTTTCTGAGTATTTTCTGCTCATATCCACCTACCCAGCCATTCTCCTCTCCATCTATTAAATTAGTATTAACTGAGTACCTATGACAGTATGTGTAAGGCATTATGCTAGACTCTGAAGATTTAATGCTGGGGAAAACAGGCAAAGTCGCTGCCCTTTAGAAGTCAACTGCCTAGTGGGGGGAACAAATGTTAAATCATCACCAAACCTACACAAATGCTTTGGAGAAAAGGAATAAAAGCACATGAAAATATATAACAAAGGAGCCTTACTTAGGCCAGGGATGGGAGGAGGGTAGAAATGTGGCAGGGAAGGCTTTCCTGAGAAAGAGATGATTAAGTGGGGATCGGAAGGATAGGCAAAAGTTGGCAATGTACACAGAGATGCAGAGAAGGCGAGAAAATGAGCAGTTGGCTATTTGGGTCTGAAACTGAGCAGAGTCCTGGTTAGGTTTATAATTTAAGACTCATGAATATATAGATGATTAACGAGCCCGAGGAACTAGATAAAATTGCTAAGAAAAGGGGAAAAAGTGAGAGGGCAACCCAGGACTGAATCCTGAAAAACATTTAATGGTTCTTGATTTGAAAATTGCATTCTCAACTAACTGGGCCTTACTTCTCTACCTACAGTCTCTTAAAGTAGAGTTTCCTAAACCGTGCCATGCTAATAAACACCTGGAGAGAATCCTTGCATAGAGATTGAGAAGAGGGACTGTAGCATCAAACTGACCTGAGTTTGAAATCCTAGATTTGTCCCTTTCCAGCTGAGTCACCTTTGAAAAGTTATTTTAACTCAATCAGTCTCTATAAATGAGATAATTACGGTACCTGTTATGCAGTTGCTGTGAAGATCAAATAAAATCATGCATGTAAACTACTTAGCACAGCCTCTGGCAAATAGCAATTGCTCAATAAATGGAAGTTAACTAAAGAAACTACCATCATAAGCCCACCCCCTATCTCCACAGTAGGCAAGAGCATAACCAGTTTATCCCGATGTCTTATATCAGTATAATTGAAATGTAGTTACTCTTTGGATGCCACTTATTAGCTCACCCAACTACGGAGTACACAAGTGCATGGTCCTCAGAAGCACGGTTTAATTTTGCCACCAAAAACTTATTTCTCTCATTGTGTTGGCTGATCAGGGTGGCAGCTCCAGTCATATGCTGCTCTGACAGTAACAACACTGATAGTCAGTTCATACCACTCTAGTGTTGACAGAGAGGTGAAAAAAAGTAATTTTAGAGTTTTTATTCTAGAACTTTTGAAAACAACACTGCTGCACTTGCAATTAGCACAGTATTTACAAGAGGATAATTTTAAAAAAACATTTTCTATGTGTACACATGGAGAAAAAAACAGAAAATACTACACTGCACAAATAAGTCGCATATGAAATTAGTTAATTTATTTTGCTGTAGAGACATCCAGACATATTCTGAATTATAGTTTAATCCCTCAATGGACAGAATGTGTTTGGGAAATGTGCATGTATTTATGAGATAAAATTAATGAAGTTGGATTTGACCTATAAATGCATAAATTATAACTATGCTGATAAAAAGTACTATTTTAGCTTCTTAGTACTAAAAAATCAAATGTATGATTAAGAATAGGCTTTTTTTTTTGAGACAGCATCTCGCTCTATCACCTGGGCTAGAGTGCAGTGGCATCATCGTAGCTCACTGCAACCTCAAACTCCTGGACTCAAGCGATCCTCCTGCCGCAGCCTTCTGAGTAGCTTGGACTACAGGTGTGCAAGAATAGGCTTTTAAGTCACTCTATAAGAAGCATGAGGCTACTCAAAAATGATAAACATAAACACAACATTTGGAACAAATGTCTTCTTCAATAGTGGTACCACCATGGTCTCAAATTTAACTCTCCCTTCCTTCTATACTAAGTCCTACATAATCATCTTCAAAAATGATTCCTCTATAATCCTCTTTCCTTTCTAACCCCCTCCACCCTCCCCAGCTTTGTCCATGCCTTTTTACCTCACCTCGTCTTACCGAAATGATCACTTTTAACAGATATTTCTTTTCTTCACCTCTTTCTCATAATATAAAACTATGATCAAATAAATCTGTTATGCTTTTCTCTTATTAACTTCTTTTTTGTTATAGGGGTGTCAGCCATGACCCTTATGATAGGGAGGAAAGAGATCAGCCCCTTTTTGCCCCTCCAGTGGTTACCTGGGGTCTTCTAGGTCAACATTTCCTTTTAGGGATGTAATCTATTGATGTGCCTGACCTGCTTTGTGTTGTAAGTATGTTTCACTTTTATTTTATGGTTGCCTGCTTATGTGTTCTAAAGCCATATGATCAGATCCAAATCCTAATAGAAGCAGAGCTTATATCTTCCTCAAACACCTCCAAAAAATCATTATATGGCTGGCTCAACTGGATATTCAAGCACTGCCCAATTGGGATACATGAAGGAAATGGGAATAATGGATCCCTTACAATGAAACTAGAACTTTGAGTGTGGGATGTGAAAAACCTATGGCACAAGTAAAGAAGCCAAATGTGTTACTTAGACCAGAATTTTGCTGCATCAAATATTTCTGGAAATAAGTGGATCATTGGATGGGTCTTAGACATTTTTTAAAAAGTATTATTATATAAAGAATTCCATTGGAAACGCATTTTTTGTAATGGAATTTAATGCCAAGACTAAAATGAGTGCACGTCCAAATATTAAAAGTTGACATATTTCTCACTATATTTGTCACTTCAGTCATTCAATAAAATAATACAAAAACTTCTTTGGTTCTATATACCTGAACTATGTTAAAATTTTGCAGCTTTAAGAACACTGCATATATATAGCAGATGCCCAAACTTGATTATAGTGGTGTTTCTTAAACCCAGTGAGAAATTCTATACAGCTTGTTTTCCAGGGTTAAAATTTAGATATACTGTATATGGTTGTTACAGTGTGAAACTTTTCATATAAAATCTAAACTTGGAGAGACTTTTGTGTATATGTGTGAGTGTTAAATGTCTTTAAAATTACTGCTTATAATTTTAGACTACAGAACCCTAAAAGTTAAAAATTGTTTAACTACTCCAATGTATGAAAGGGTGGAGGAGAAGAATTTACGCTGACATGAAATATTGTATATTGATAGTCTAGTGCTTAGTCTTTTTTTCCATTAATATTTGTTGATTTGATTTTTATTCACTATTACAATACAATATAAACTTAGAAACTTTTGTCTAGCAGCAATTTTAATCATTAGAAAATTTGAAATATGAAGTCAGATTTTTTAAGATTATGTCTTAAAATTACAGATTTATAGATACAATATGTTTTAAAGATGATAATGAACAGTGTGTTGTTATTAGAGTATGCCTCATGGTATAAGCATCAGTCGGTCATCTGTAGCACAACCTAAAATATTCCACAAAGAAACACAATAAACTAGTTTTGACTTTGTAACTCAAGATTTTTTCATAAACCACTTCTGAGGTTTCTCTATTGTTTTCCTGTTTTCAATTTCACTGATTTCTGCTCTTTATTATTCCCTTCTTTCTATTTTATTTGGGTTTATTTTGTTCATTTTCTAGTGTCTTAAGTTGAAAGTTATTGATTTAAGAACTTCCTTTGTTTCCAACATAGTCACTTAATATAAAATTTCCCCTAAGCATTGCTTTAGCTGCACACCACAAATTTTCTAACTTTCCCTGAAACTACCTCTATATCACATGAATTATTTAGAAATGTATGAATGGTTTAATGTCAAATTGATTGGTAATTTTTCAGTTATCTTTATGCTATTGATTTCTTGTTTAATTCCATTAAAGTCAGACAACATATTTTGTATTATTTCAATTACTTTAAACCTGTTAAGGTTTGTTTTATGACTCAGAATTCAGTCCATCTTGGTGAATGTTGCATTTTCAGTTGAAAAGAATGTGTATCCTGCTGTCATTTGGTAGAGTGTTCTATAAATGTCAATTAGATCCTCTTGGCTGATGGTGTTGTTCAGTATTTCTATATATTTGTTGGTAATATGTCTATCTATTACTGAGAGAGAAGTGTTTAGTCTGTAACTACAATTGTGGATTTGTCCATTTATCCTTTTGGTTCTATCATTTTTGGCTTCATGTATTTTGAAGTCCTCTTGTTACTTGCATACACATTCAGGATTCTTATGTCTTCTTGGTGAATTGACTCTTTTATTATTATGTAATGTCATTCTTTACCCTTGATAATTTTCCTTGCCCTGAAGTCTATTTTGTCTGATATTTGTGTCACCATTCCAGGTTTATTTTGATTAGTTATTGCATAATATATATCTTTTCGCATCCTTTTCCTTTTACATTAACTATTTCATTATATTTGAAGAGGCTTTCTTGTAGACAGCATACCACCGAATCTTTTTTTAAAAAAATCCATTCTGATAATCTATATCTTTTAACTGGTGTTTTTAGATCAATTGTACTAATATATTTATTGACACGTTTGGATTTATCTCTACTATTTTATTATTTGTTTTCTCTTTGTTCCCTCTGTTTTTCATTCCTCTGTTTTACCTTCCAATCTTCTTTTGGGTTAGGTTAATATTGTTTATACTGCATTTTAATTTATCCACTGAAGATTTTTTAAAATATATTTCTTTGTACGTCTATTAAAGTGGTTACTCTAGGGATTACCATATACATAATTAACTTAGCACAGTCTACTTCAAATCGATATTTTTACTTCAAGTGGAAGTTTTACCACCATCTAGGTCTCTCCACCCTTTAGTTGTACTTGTCTTATGCATTTCATCTACCTACATTAAAAACCCCATCAGTCAATGTTACAATTTTTGTTTTCAACCTTCACAATATTTTAAAGAACTTACGAGAAGGATGGGTTTTTGTATTTACCCAGATATTTACCAGTTTTTGCTCTTCCTCCATTCCTGTCTAAGTTTTTCTCTGGTATCATTTTCCTTCCATCTGCAGAATTTCCTTTAGCATTTCTTTTAGAACAAGTGTTCTGGTGGTGAATTCTCTCAGTTTTCCTTTCTTTGAGAATGTCTTTATTTTATTTTCATTTCGGAAAGATATTTTCCTTGGCTTTAGAATTCTGGATTAACATTTCATTTTTATAAGCACTTTTAAAATATAGTGACATTTCATTCTTGTCTCTGTGGTTTATGATAAGAAATTCACTGTCATTGTTCTACTATATGTAATGTGGTGTTTTTCCGTAGCCACTTCTAATATTTTTTCTTTGTGCCTAGTTTTAGGCAGTTTGATTATGATGTATCTTCATGTCAATTTCTTTAAGTTGATTTTGGGTGGGATTCACTGAGCTTCTTGAATGTGTAAGTTCACGTCGTTTGCTGAATTTGGAAAGTTTTCATCAATTATTTCTTCAAGTATTCTTTCTGTATCATACTCTTTCTCCTCTCCGTCTGGAATAATGAAGAAACAAATGGTAGACATTTTGATATTGTTTCATAGATCCCTGAGTCTCTATTCATTCTTTTTTCAATCATTTTTCTGTATTTCATTCATTTTAGATAGCTTTTATTGATCTATGTTCAAGTACACTGACTTTTTCTTCTTAAAACTTCATTCTGCTATTGAATATATTCAGCAAATATTTTTATTTTGATTACTGTGCTTTTCAGTTCCAAAATATTCATTTATTTATTTTTATTTTCTATTTCTTTGCTGAAATTTTCTTTTTCCAGTTTTTCAGACAAGAAAAATTGAGGCAATTTATTACCAGTAGATCTGCCTTGTAAGAAATTCTAAAAGAAGTTCTTCAGAGAAAAGGAAAATGACACATCTGAAATTCAGATCTATATAAATAAAGGAAGGGTATTAGAGAAGTAATACATGAAGGTAAAATGAAATATTTTCTTTTCTTTTTTTTTTTTTTTGAGATAGTCTCACTCTGTTTCCTGGGCTAGAGTACATTAGTGTCAGCCTACCTCACAGCAACCTCAAACTCCTGGGCTCAAGCGGTCCTACTGCCTCAGCTTCCCAAGTAGCTGAAACTACAGATGCATACCATTATGCCCAGCTAATGCTTTAATTTCTTGTAGAGATGGGGTCTCATTATGTTGCCCTGGCTAGTCTGGAACTACGGGCCTCAAGCAATCCTCCTGTCTCAGCCTTCCAAAGTGCTGGGATTAGAGGTGTGAACCACCATACTTGGACTATTTTTCTTATTTTTAATTGATCTAATGGTTAACCAAATAATAATATTAACAAAGTATTCAGTGATTATCACTTACCAATAAGTGAAATGAATGATAGCAGTGTTATAAGGAACAAGAAGGAAGAATTGGGAATGCTCTGTGCTATGGTGTGAATGTGTCCCCTCCAAATTCATATGTTGAAACATAATGTGCAGTGTGATAGTATTATGAGGCAGGGCTTTTGGGAGGTGATTAGGTCATGAGACCTCTGCCTTCATGAATGTCAATAATGTCCTTATAAGAGGTTTGAGGGAGCCCTTTTGCCTTTGGGCTATGTGAAAACACAACAAGAAGGTGACATCTATCTATGAAAAACAAGAAGTTACCACTCACTGAATATGCAGGCACTTGGATCTTAGACTTCTCCGCCTCCATAGCCATGAACAATAAATTTTTGTGATTTACAAATAACTCAATCTAAGGTATTTTGTTATGGCAGCCTCAACAGACTAAGACACTCTGTTACAAGGTACTTGCACTATCTGTGAGGTGATATATAGTCTTATTTGAGATTAGATTAGTTGTAAGTGCATATTGCAAGCTCTAGGACAACCAATTAACAAAAGTAAAAAAATTATAATTGGTATTCTAAGAAAGGGGAGAAAATGGAATCATATAAAATGCTTGATTAAAACCAGAAAAGGCAGAAAAAGAGGAAGACAAAAGAGTATTTGCCCTTATTTACTGGATAATGGTTCTAATAGATGCATGAAAGTTTTTGTCATAATTCCAACATCTGTGTCACCTTGGAGTTGGGCTCTTGTAATCATTTTGGTTTTATCCCTTGCAAGTTAAGGTACTTGATTTTTCATATGCTAAGTAATCTTGGATTGCATTCTGCACATATTGAACATTATGAGACTCTGGGTTTTGTTTGATTTCTAAGGAAAATGTATTTTGTGTATGTGTGCTTTCTTTTCTGTTTTGATTTTACTTTGTAAGGTAATTGACCTGGTTAAGTTCAGGCTGCAAGTTCCAATCCAACTTTTGTGAGCTCTGGTTCCAATGTCAGCTCAGTTTTCAGAGTATCCACAGTGTTACTTGGATTTGTTTTACCTATCCACTACCCAATGGCCAGTCTGTATGTGACTAGGCAGTGGTCTAGCCCTGCAGTCCTCAACCCCCCAGGCTCAACCGGCCAGGAACTGGACCACACAGCAGGAGACCAGCAGCAGAAAGCAAGCAAAGCCCCACCTGCTCCCCATCGCTTGGCATCACCACCCGAGCCCCGTCCCCCATCAGATCAGCAGCGGCATCAGACCCTCCTAGGAGCGTGAATCACCCTGAAAACTGCACATGCAAGGGATCCAGGTTGCATGCTTCCCACGAGAATCCAATGCCTGATAATCTGAGCTGGAGCCGAAGAGCGATGCCTCCTCCCTCCCCCGCCTCCGTGGAAAAATTGTCTTCCATGAAACCAGTCCCTGGGGTCAAAAAGGTTAAGGACCAATGGCATAGATCAGATTTTTGTTTTGTTTTGTTTTGGTTTTTTGAGACAGAGTCTTGCTCTGTTGCCCAGGCTAGCGTGCCATGGCATCAGCCTAGCTCACAGCAACCTCAAACTCCTGGGCTCAAGCAATCCTCCTGCCTCAGCCTCCCGAGTAGCTGGGACTACAGGCATGCGCCACAAGCCCAGCTAATTTTTTCTATATGTTCTTAGTTGTCCAGCTAATTTCCTTCTATTTTTAGTAGAGATGGGGTCTCACTCTTGCTCGGGCTGGTTTCGAACTCCTGACCTCCAGAGATCCTCCCGCCTCGGCTTCTCAGAATGCTAGGATTACAGGCGTGAGCCACCATGCCCAGCCTAGATCAGTTCTTAAAGTCTTTGTTTGCAACTAAGCATGTACCCAAGACTTTACAGGATCTCTCCTTGAGCTCCCTCCTCTTAATGATCTCCCTGACATTTTTTTTCTGGCTCTCTGAGGCCCTCCTTCACATTCCTCTGGTCAGAAGACTGGAGTATCTGTTTTTCTGTTATGATGCAACATTCCCCA
Source organism: Propithecus coquereli (assembly GCF_000956105.1). Taxonomy (NCBI): domain Eukaryota; kingdom Metazoa; phylum Chordata; class Mammalia; order Primates; family Indriidae; genus Propithecus; species Propithecus coquereli. Next base: position 1,855,025 of record NW_012150596.1, on the reverse strand, counting down.
TTGTCTATATATAGGGCCAAAAGGTAGGAGGACATAGTGAAGAATAATGTTTATTCACTCCACACTCTTGAGACCACAGTTCTCTGCATTGCCTAGTAAAGGGCAGAACCTAGGCAATTTTCAAAAGAGGCAAAGTTGTCTTTGGCATCCTCCTACCATTTTACTAACACCTGTTTCTCTAGTTTAAGTTATGTTAGATGACTTTTAAAGTCCCTTCCCACAACTATAGGCTATGATTTTAAATAATTCAAAGTGTTTAGGAGCATAGTACCTGGGGCTCAGGGTGCCTTTATTTGGACTCCATTTTTGTTTGCATCCTACTTACTAACTGGGTGACCTTGGGTGGATTACTTAAATGACTTGCACCTACTTTCCTCTTAATAGTACCTAACATACCTCCTGGAATTGCTGTGAGTTTTATTTTATTTTTTATTTAATAGAAGCAGAGTCTGTCTATGTTGCCCAGGCTAGTCTCAAACTCCTGGCCTCAAGCAATCCTCCTGCCTTGGCTTCTCAAAATGTCTGGATTATAGACATGAGCCACCGCAACCAACCTGCTGTGAGTTTTAAATGAGATAGTACATATAAAATACCACAATGCCTGGCACGTTGAAATAGCAAATGCTTAATAAACGGGAGCTGTTACCTTTTTTTATTATTTCAGAACATTATGAGGGTACAAACATTTTGGTTACATATAATGCCTTTGCCTCGCCCAAGCCAGGGCCACAAGCGTACCCTTCCCCTATACAATGTGCTCTACATCCATTAGTTGTGAGTTTACCTCCCCACCCCCACAGCCGACTGGCACCCAGTGAATATTACTACCATGCGAGCACCTTAGATTTGACCAGTTAGTACCGATTTGATGGCGAGTACATGTGGTGCTTGTTTTTCCATGCTTGTGATACCTCACTTCAAAGGATGGGTTCAAGCTCTATCCAGGATAATATAAGAGGTGCTAGTTCACCATTGCTTTTTGTAGTTGAGTACTATTCCATGGTATACATATACCACATTTTATTAATCTACTCATGTATTGATGGGCACTTGGGTTGTTTCCACATCTTTGCAATTGTGAATTGCACTGCCATAAACATTTGAGTGCAGATGTCTTTATTATAGAATGTCTTCTTTTCCTTTAGGTAGATGCCTAGTAGTGGGATTGCTGGATCAAATGGTATTTCTATTTTTAGCTCTTTGAGATATCTCCAAATTACTTTCCGCAGGTGTTGTACTAATTTGCAGTCCCACCAGCAGTGTAAGAGTGTTCCAATGTCTCCACATCCATGCCAGTATTTGTTGTTTTGGGACTTTTTGATAAAGGCCATTCTCATTGGAGTTAGGTGATATCTCACTGTGGTTTTGATTTGCACTTCTCTAATGATTAGAGATGCTGAGCACTTTTTTATATGTTTGCTGGCCATTATTCAGGAGCTGTTACTTTTTTAACATGAGGAGAAAATGTGTTGTTCTGGGACAAACTTCAAATTTGTTTTGTTATTACTTTTATTGCCATCAAACAAGAATGCTATTTTATATATTTTTGAATTTTAGCTTTTGAATTTTGGCACAAAAACTCTAAAATGGCTTTAAACAGCCACATAATACATATACACACAAGCACACACATGTATCCTACTGAATATATTAATTTGAATTAAGTGTCAAATCAAAGGTACAGAATCTGAATAGAGTAGGTTTCTTTTATTTGCATCCACTACATTTCAAAGTATGAATTGTACTGATCAACATTTATATCATAGATAGTGCACGTGTTTATTATAATTACACTGAATGGATTTAATTCTTATTTGAGATTTATTCATGTGTATGTTTATTTTTTATTTTGGGGCAATATTCTTTTTAGCAAGGCTCAAAATCCAGAATGATTTAAAGAAGAAATATAGGCAATATGATGTTGATCTCTATGTCTCTGGAACACATGTCAGTAATAGTATTAATAATAATAACAACTTGCATTTGAGTAGCGCTTTTATAATTTCCAAAGCACTTTCACGTAGCCTCTTGAAATGCAATTAAATTGTACACTTTAGTCACATAGTGAAAATCTGACTCCACTTATACAATAGGGTTTTTTAAATTTTTACTTACAAGGGCTGCATTTGTGTCACTGGCAAAACCTATCCACAATCCTGGTGGTATGACTTTTTTCCCCACAAAACCAGGTGGGAAACAGAAAAATATTTTCATATTAGGCATCACACAAATTAATGTAAAGGATAAAAAACAAACAACTGCTTTAAACTTAGAAGGTGATTTAAATATATTTAGTAATTTTTAATTTGTAGAAGCATTCAACAAATATTTATTGAATGGGCCGGGCGCGGTGGCTCACGCCTGTAATCCTAACACTCTGGGAGGCCGAGGCGGGTGGATCGCTCAAGGTCAGGAGTTCGAGACCAGCCTGAGCAAGAGCGAGACCCCGTCTCTACTAAAAATAGAAAGAAATTATTTGGACAACTAAAAATCTATATAGAAAAAAATTAGCCAGGCATGGTGGCGCATGTCTGTATTCCCAGCTACCCAGGAGGCTGAAGCAGTAGGATTGCTTGAGCCCAGGAGTTTGAGGTTGCTGTGAGCTAGGCTGATGCCACGGCACTCTACTCCGGGCAACAGGGTGAGACTCTGTCTCAAAAAAAAAAAAAAACCAAATATTTATTGAATGAATGACTGGCTAAACTTTTTTTATTTATTTAAAAGATGAAGTACAAGAAGAAGGTAATGTGAAATTTAACTTTTGCCAAACTTTTATTAATATTGTAGGGGAGAAAAATTAATACATTTTCCTCACCCATGGCAAGGTTCCTGGCTGATATCCTCACAACTAAAGACAGATTAACAAGAGAAAATCATAACAAATTTATTTAACCAAAGTTTTATGGAACAGGAAGCCTTAAGAAATGAAGACCCAAAGACCCCTGGGAAAAGCTGTCTATTTTTATGCTTAGCTTCAATGAAGAATGGACAGTCACATAGAAGTGTGATTAGACAAAAAGAGGGTATGACCTAATGGTAACAAACTAGGGGGAACTTAGCAAGGCCTGTTTGTTCAGATTATTCTAGGTCTATAGGTCCAGGGCAGAATCCCTCTGGAATGAGGGATTTATGACCTACTTCCAGGCAAGGTAGCTCAGAGAACTCCTTTATGACCATGCTTAAGAGGAGAAAGGTAAGAGACGATCAAAGTGACCTTCTTGTTTCTGTGGTTTTTTCAATTGCCAAGGTGCCATGTTTTGGGTATCATGTTCCGAGTGCCAACAATATGTTTCTTTTCCTGGCTCAAAAACAACAGCCTAATGCTCAATTTTTGCTGGATCCCTCCTGCCTACCAAATAGGGTAATTGGCTTGCTATTTAATGTTTTCCATTCTCAGATGTAGCCTGATCTCCTAATCCACGCCTCCTCAAATCCTTGATGCCAGACCACCTAGACCATTCTGGACTATTTTTTGTTCTGTGGACACAGTCATGCTTCCCCTCTGCTCATGTGGTTTCCTTTGCTGGAAATGTTTTCCCTATCTCCAGCTTACCTGTGGAATCCTACCTATTTTTTTGTGAAACATTTTTTTTTCATGTCGAAACATTTTTTTTTTTTAATCCTCATGGATTCAATGAGTCAGAAATACAGACATGACATAGCAGGAATGACTTATCTCTGCCCTATAATGTCAGGTACTTCAGCTGGTAAGATTTGAATGGCTGGAGTGATTCAATGGGAGCTAGAAATGTCCAGAGGTGTCTTCACTCACTGGAAATTGCCCCACTGGAATTTTCACTCATGTCTGGCACTTGGGCTGGGTTGACCGCAAAACTCTGCTCAGCTGGGCCATGGACAGAAGCACCTACACATGGACTCCTATGTAGCCTTGCCTTCCCACAGAGTGACAGCCGTAGGGGTTCCGAAAGCAAGTGTCTCAGTGGACAAGTCCTACTCATTCTTGAAATCCCATCTTAAATGCATCTTCTTCATATGAAGCTTTTTCCTGTTTTCCCCTTAACCAGACATGTTTGCTCTCCTTTGAATTTTCATAATTATTTCTTTATGTTCCTCTTTAAGTACTTTTCTCATTCTGCCTCAGCTTTATAGCCATTTTTATATTTATATTCATATTCATCCTATGTTCTTATCTGTCCCCTATAAGCACCTTGAAGATAAGAATCGGGTTTTATTCATCCATGTGTTCTCTGAAACAATTAATAAGGTACTTTTCTAGTATATTGTACATGCTCAACAAATATTTGTTGAATCAAAAAGAAAAGAAAAGTTAATTTCTTAATCCTCCATTAAGTATTTTAATTTCTTAAATACCCACTAGGGCAAAAAAAATGCTTTTACTTCACTTTACACATACATATGTTTGGAAATATCATGAGTATGTCAAACCATAATAATCATACAAACAAGAATACCATTTGGCAGTTGGCAGGGTGGAATCGGGTAACCACTGTGAAGTGGTTATTTCCAATCAACCATGCATCCAATGCATCCATGGATGGTTTGTGAACCATGGTTAATTTAATATCCACACATGCTTATTAGAAGTATTCAGCCTCTTGCTGCAATCAACTTGTTTATATATTTACAAGTAATGACTTTCTGGTTATTTTAATTAAGAAACCCTTCATTCATTAGGATTTGTTGACTAATATAATCTCTTCCAATGGGGCAAACTAGTATTTATTGCAGTTGTAGGAAGAGCAGGTTGACAAATTGCCACAGACATCCATGAAGAGGTCTTGATTAACCTGTTAGTGGAAGAATTAAATTAGAAAAAGGTTCTGGACAGCAATTTTGCAATATGTATCAAATGATGTCAAATTGTGCATATCCTTTGACCCAGCAATTTGTCTTCTAGGGATTTATACTATAATAGTTGCCCAAGTACATGAACATGGTATTAATTGAAGCTTTGGTTGTAAGAAGATATATTTGGAAACAACATAAGTATTTATCAATGGAACACTGGTAAAATAAATGATGGTATGCCATACAATGGACTGCTTGCTGTAAGCTATTAAAAAGAATGAATAAAACTTATCTGCAGAAACTGAAAGATATCCATGATATATTGTTAATCAAAGTAAGTTGCAAGACAATATGTATATCATGCTCTCATCTATGTTAAAACTCTCTTTCTTTCTTTTCTTTTTTTCTTTCTCTTTTTTAAAGTCGGGTTTCATTGTGTTGCCCAGGCTGGAGTGCAGTGACTATTCACAAGCCTAATCCCACTACTGATCAGCATGGGGGTTTTAACCTGTTCTGTTTCCAGCCTGGGCTGGTTCACCCCTCCTTAGGCAACCTGGTGGTCCCCGTTTCTGGAAAGTCACCATATTGATGCAGATCTTAGTGCCAACACCTGATCAGCAGAGCACACCATAGTCCCAAACTCCCGGGCTCAAGTGATCCTCCTGCCTCAGCCTCCCAAATAGCTGAAACTATAGATGCACACCATATACCCAGCTATTTGGTGGTTTTGATAAACAAAATGTGCTGTTAGTCTTACACACAACTGTAATTCCAATACCCTTTTTCTGTCAGTCTGTCTTCCAGTTGGTCAAGCTCAAACTCACCATTCTGTCTGACCTCTTTCTTTGGAACCAGTTGGGAGCCAGTTCCAATCTGTTAGCCAGTCCTGTCATTTCTATCTCCCCACCTCTCTTGGTTTTCTCTTCTTTTCTTTTCATTTCTACTTTCTCTACCTGGTAGTCCAGGCCTTTATCACCCCTCATCCCTCACCCTTCAATTATTGCGATTGCCTCCTAGTGGATCACCCTACCTGCAGTTTCTCATCCTGGCCTACAAGCCCTCCATCTGTCCTAGACAGGCTGCCAGAAGGGTCCCCCTCATCCCCAGGAGTTTGCCTGCACAAAGCCTCCAGTGCCTTCCATCTGTGGTACACATTCCTACTCCTTCAGCGGGAAGCTGAGCAGTCAGACACCCTCGGCCAGCCTGGCCCAGTCTACAGTCCCAGGTACAAAGCCAGGACACCACATGGTGAGAGGCTGAACTTCTCTGGTCATGAGGATCCCCACCTTGAAGGTTCTTTCTGCCTTTCCAGCTTTTGGAATACTATTCATTCTTGAGGACCCACTTACACCTCTATGAGAACCCATTTATTTTTATGGCCTCCAGCAATGCCTTCCTCATGAAACTCCTCTAACCCCTCATTGGTCACTGTTTATAATTCTTCTTTTATTGCCATATGTGTAAGTCTCTAAGATGCATGCGAAAACTCCCTAAGAGTGGAAATTGTGTCTCTTACACCGATTGATTTTGTAACCTGAATTTCCTCAGGCTGTGCCAGCCTATGGGTACAGTTGGGTCACAGGATCTATACTTCCCTGACTTTTGTCCTCATCTGCTCCTGTGGGGCCCTGTCCTTCTGCAAAGTGTCCCTCAAGTTTTGCCTGGGAGTTTCCAAACAATATCTCACCAGTGCTCATGATGGAGTCCCTGTCAGCTGCCCAGCTCTGCTACCATCTAGCATACACCATTTCTTTCCTCATTTCCTGCTCTCGTCCCCTGCCAAGCACCAATGCCCCCCACTGGGAACTGCTGCTGCTTCCACGGTATACCACCGTGTTCACTAGGCACCAGCCTCCTGCAGACACCACTACAATTATATTTCTTTGTGCTAGCCACACTGCTGTGAACCTAACAGTCTCTCACAGACATTAGCTATTGAATGAAGGATGATATTCACTAGGACATGCTTTGATTTGCTTTTCCAGTGGTTGCATTGATTTATCCTCACGCTCTCCCCAGTCATCCTTGGGACCAACAGCAGACATTTATGAAGTGGTTTTTCAGGGCCCAGGGTACACCATCCTGAGCTGTTGAGCAAAGTAATCCTACCTTCCAGGGTTGCCAGACCAAATCACTGGGTCCTGCTCTGACATGTTTTGATCCTTACATGGAAACTTCCTATCTCTGGGTCTTCAAAGTTCAAATCCAAGTAGGAGTTGATCTCAAATTTCAAAAAAGTTCAACTCACATCTTAAACAAAGTTGCTTTGTGCCCAACTGCTAGGCCAAAGAGAGAGTTCCTTCATATAGTTCTTACAAGGGGAGAATTGGGGACTTAAAACAATCAAAGAAATGCTTTCTCCGTAAGGAGTAGAACAGGGAAGTGCAGCTAGGAATGAATGGACAAATGCACTGCAAGAAAAAGTGTGGAGGAAGGATGGTCCGAAGACACTTGTTTGTTTCTTAAGCTCGGTGCTGAACAATATTACCATTCAAATGGTTCCTGGAGGCTTTGAACTTAACAGCTCCCAGGAAAGAGAAGTGTTCACACTTGGGATTTCAACCCACCAGACTCAAGGTCAAGTAAACCGGGTGGTGTGAAAAGTTCACAATAGAGGTTCAAATGGTAGGAAATCTATCTGGAGTTTCTTTTAAAATACCTGAAAGAATATGGAAACACTCTGTCCTTATAAAAGGCAAAAAGTAACTCTGCGTATTTTTCAATAGTCTTAGTAAAAGAAACACTTACAAATCATATAAATTAGGTTAACAACTTCCTATGACATCTAGTTATTGATAAGATGTGACACACATAAGAAAAAAAGCTGTTGGGCTGAAATGCATGATACTTTAGTGGCAGACATAACATTAGAAGTTTCTAAAATGTAGTAATTGGCAAATTTTCCCAAATTCTACTTTCATATAAACGTTTTTCAATTCCTAGGACATGCTCTGTTATATGGATCTCATTCAAGTAAAATACCATAAATAATACTGCATCTATACAAAGGAGAAAGAGAGTGATTATTTGCCTAACAAAAGGATCTTCATCCCCTGTAGTGTTATAATGTGAGATCTAATTTACATAAATATATTTACTCATCATTTTTCTTTTTTCTGTTTTTATTTTTTTGAATCCAACTTTCATAGATTCGTTTTGGATTATAAAAGTAACGCTTACCTTTTAAGAGCACTTGAGATCTGTGTGACAGTTTGTGCTGTTTAACGTCTTGCCCCCTTCCCATCCACCTCTCAGTTGGTTATGGCAGCCCTTTGAGGGAGGTGGTGAGGCAAGAATTGTCCACATTTACTTTATTTTGTTTCATATTTGCTGTTTTTTTCAATGTACCATGAGCATATGCTTGCTATAAAATATCAAAAATAATTCAAAGTCTAACATAGAAGTCTCTCTCTACCCTATACATCACTTTCACTGCTCTCCAAGTTAGAAGTATTTTAACATTTCATTTAAAATGAAACTCACTAAGGGGCGTAGTACTATTTTCAGGCTAGAGAAGTAGATCCCAAACCTGACCATGTGTTAGAATCACCTGAGTTTGCTAAAAATAGATTCCAGAACCCCACCACAGACCTATTGAATGAGAATCTCTGGAAATAAGAATCAAGACTCAGAACACAACACCCCAAAATATGGCAACTCAGCATACTAAGTACTTTAAGTCAAAGGAAATTAAGAAAACCACAGAAACAGAAAGATCTCTCTGTCCTTCTCTTTTGAAGACCCCCTTGTGACAGGTGTCCTGTCAGGAACAGGAGAAAAGGAATGTTACACAGAGAGTCCAAGAATAACCTAAACAAATTGTCCTTGCTAAGTTCTCCCATTAAGTCTCATCCCCTTTTTGTATAATCATACCTCGATATGACTGTCCATTCTTCATCAAACCTAAGCACAAAAGTAGTTTTCCTTGGGTATTTGAGTCTTCATTTCTGAAAGGTCCCATGTCATGTAAAACTACTCTTACACTTTACAATCCACATTTAATTTCCAGCCCACCTCCTGGCAGTATCCTTGTAACAGGAGCCAGCTCAAAATCCAATTAACAGGTATCTTCAGGAATTCCCATGCCTGGGATTCCAGATCCAGCTCCCCTGAACTCCAGAAAAATGAGAACCTCCTCTCCTCCTGTCCTTCTAAGGTTGGTTGGCCTGCTTTCCCACCCTAGAGAGATTAACATTGAGATTGTCCATTTCCTTCTGGGATAAATCCCACTCCTAATCTCCAGATACAATGACCGAGACACATAATCAGAGAGCACAGTCCACTTCTCAAAGGCTTACTTACTTAATCTCAAATGATACCAAGTGAAGCCACCTTTTATCTAGTATAGCCAGCACTAAGCCAGGTCTAGCTCAGTTCCTTGTCACAGTCTTTCCTCCAACTTAGGGCACACCTCTCTTGAAACACATTGATTGATTTTATGTCTATTGGAAGAAAATCCCTGGGCAAAAAGACACACCCATATCCCAAAAACAAATCCAAGCTTAAGCCATCTTTAGAAAAAGAGAAATTCTCTAACTCTATAGGAGAGTAGTTTGTTTAAATCGAATTTACATCACCAAACAAATTGATTAGCATCTCACTCTGAAGCAAGTTTCCTCTTGAACAAAGACCAAGGGCTTTTATGACAAAAAGAGACTCCCCAAAACAAGGCTAGGACCAGCTACCTCTGAAGTCTTTCATTCCAGCCCCCTCACACTTATCCTCCTACCCAAAATCTATCCAGCTCAAATTCCTCTTCTTCCTGGAAGCCTTTGCTGATCATCCCAGACCACCAGGATGTCCCCTTCCAATGAAACTCAACAGACACTATCTATCCTGTTCACCTGGCAATTATTCATACATGGCCTTGAGACTATTTTTATATTATTGCCCTGGACTTTGAATTCTTTTATCATTTAGCTTTGAGTATAAATATCCGTCACCACTACCATTTGATCATGAGCTACTTAAAGAATGCAAATGAGAGCATCTCTCAGGCTTCTTTACACTATTTCAGAGCAGTTCTATCTTCCCCTCAGAACTAGCTCTATCTGCGCTGGTCACTCAATAAGAAACCACTGAGTGATCAATAGAAATAATCTACAATGTCCTGCTGCTCCCAAAAGGTCTGTGAATTCTATATCATTTGTTTAATCCTCGCAACAACCCTAAGGTGGCAGATGTTGGCATTATCTTCTTTACTTCGATGAGGAAAATGAAATTTAGAAAGGTTAACAGATTCCTTGAGGCCACACAGCTGAGTCACACAGATGCAATTCTGATCTGACTCCAAAGAATGTTCTTTTAACTGTTATTTTGAACTACTTTCTGAGGAGCCTATTTTGACTGGAGCATAAGATGTGTGAAAAGGTAGACTGCAACAATAAGGTAGGGCCTAAGTGAGGAGGGCCTTACACATCAAGCTATGAAATTTGTACATAATTTGGTTATCAATGGGGCGCCACTGAAGGCTCTTGGGCATATAAATGACAGGATTTTTTGGGGTGTTAGGAAGATTAATCTGACAGCAGGGTGTAAAAGGAGAGTGGAGAGAACCTGAAGGGGCTGTGGGGAACCAGTTAGTAAGCAAAGACAATAGTCCAGGTGAAACAGTAATTAGAACTTTAAAAAAGGAGGTGGACCTATGAGAGAGAAGGGGAATGATTATAAAAACATTGAGAAGAAATGTCAACACAATCTTCCCAAGTCAATTTCTGGAACCAAAGAAGTAAAGAAAAGGGTAATCTTTCAATATACAAAATGAACACATTTTGACCTGGCATCCCTTTTCTCCTTTTGTCTCTTCTATTTCTTGCCTTCCCTTGTGGCTGAGCTATGTCACCTTACACCAGACTTTTCTGTTAGTTGTTTAATTTTTTTCTAAGTAACACAAACATTTAAAAGTTAGAATTGTAGGCCAGGCGAGGTGCCTCACACCTGTAATCCTAGCACTCTGGGAGCCCAGGAGTTTGAGGCTGTAGTGAGCTACAACGCCACCATTGCACTCTATCCAGGGTGACAGAGTGAGACTCTGTTTCAAAAAAAAAAAAAAAGAAAAACAATAGATGCTGGCTCTGATGTGGTGAAAAGGGAACACTTACACACTTTGGTTAGGAATGTAAGTTAGTACAACCTCTATGGAAAACAGCATGTAGATTTCTTAAGAATTAAAAGTGTATCTACCATTCTATGTAGCAATCCCACTACTGGGGATCTACCCAAGGAAAAGAAGTCATTGTATCAAAAAAGACACCTGAACCCAAATGTTTATTGCAGCACAATTCACAATTGTAAAGACATGATAGGGAACCAACCTAAGTGCCCATTGACCGAAGACTTGATAAAGAAAATGTGGTATATATACCATGGAATACTATTCAGCCATCAAGAAGAATGAAATGTTTTTTTGCAGCAACTTGGAAGGAACTAGAGGCCATTATTCTATGTGAAGTAACCCAGGAACAATAAACCAAATACCACATGTTCTCACTTGTAAGTGGGAGCTATGCAATGGGTATGCACAGTCATATAGAGTGACTTAATGGACACTTGAGACTCTAAAAGGCTGGGTAGAAGGGGCCTATGGAATGAAAAATTACCTAATGAGTAAAATGTACACTATTCAGGTGATGGGTATATTAAAAGCCTAGACTTCTTCTCCACTATGCAATTTAGCCATGTAACAAAAAACCACTGGTACCCTCCCCAAATGTATTTGAATTAAATAAGTAAATAAAAGTTAGAATTTTGATTATTCCAACTTAGAGCAGAGCCACACTATCATATATCTTCATTGCTGAAATATAGTAAAGCATGCCCTACGTTTCTGCCCGGTTCAGACACTTTAGCTTGAATAAATGCCTAAGACTAAAATATTGAAATTAAGGATGACAGAGAGTGAACCAGGAACCTCTTTTCATTTAAATTTTTTTTTAAGTTTTCAGAGACAGGGTCTCACTCCATCACCCAGGCTAGAGTGTAGTGGCGACCTCACTGCAATCTCAAATTGCTGGGCTCAAGCGATCCTCCTGCCTCAGCCTCCTAAGTAGCTGGGACTACAGGTGCACACCACAATATCTGGCTAAAGTCTTTTTTTTAATAGAGAGATGGGGTCTCACTATGTTGCCCAGGCTGGTCTCCAACTCCTGGACTCCAGTGTTTCTCCTGCCTCAGCCTCCCAAAGTGCTGGATTACAGGCATGAGCCACTGTGCCTGGCCAGGAAGCAGTGTGTTATAGAAATAAGAAAATAGAAAATAGGAGATATTTAACTTATATTCAAGTAAGAAATTTGGACCAAACCTAGAAGTTTAAATAAAAAGAAAAGAATTGCACATATTTTTTTTTCTTAATGAGGACCTAATCACTAATTTTAAATTAAACTTAAACAGTTTAAGTTTAAATTATACCTAAATTAAACTGTTTTTGAAACTTGATGCAAACATGAGAATTTTTTTCTTCTACTTATTCTCTGAACTTTCTCATCAGCTCTCCTCCAACTGGATTTTTCTAGAGCTCTTTTGATTATTTTTATGTTTTTATCTGCAGAAAAGTGCATGGTTAGATGCTATTGAGACAGATGTTATATCACGACTCCCCAATAATGAAGACTCACTGTGTACCAAGTTTTACATATCAAATGTCTTTCAATAACTTCAACTATTTGGTCCCTTGAGATTACTAATGTTCCAATAATGTGTTAGGCACATTGTGGTGGTATTGAAACCACAAGAAAGGAATGTTACTTTATTAATACAGGGTTGAAGATGTGCTCCTCCATTGAGGGAAGGAAATGCAGCATTAAAAAGCACATATGCTGTACTTAATTCTATGATACCAAGGAATCCAAAGAAAATCCCCGTCATCCATAACTAGCATGGGGCCTGGCTCCACAGTGTGCCCCACCAACTCTCCCTATGATCTTTCCTGTTTCAGCAGTAGAATGGTTAGGACCAAAAAACTTGTACTGAAATGGGGAAGTTTTCCTGTTTTACTACATTCTGGAAGCCCTATTGTACCGTGTCTCTATTTGGTGTGCATATTATAATCAAATCCATGTGCGAATGTTTATATTTTAAAGATGTTGTACTGCAATATGTTCTGAGTTAAGGCTTTTGAAAATACTGTATAGATTCAACACAAAGCTAACTGAAAGGCTAATCTTCCCATTGTTACACTTTAATTAGTGAGACCTGTCATTACAACTTTTTATGATGGAAAGTATCAGGCCTTTTATCTTACTTTTAAGCCCTATTCTTAAAACAGCAGAAAAGGAACTGAAAAGACAAAGGAAATTGCATTTTATGGAACAATAAGGAGAGTCTTTAAAAATCCAGGGAAGTTCACAAACTGCCAATGAAAACTACTTGGAGGCAGCACCACTAAGAAGGGGGCCAGTTTACAATATCAGCTACCTTCCTAATCCTCTCCAGAATCCAACGGACAAGATTTCATAACAGCAGCCTGTTAAAGGTAGCCTTTCAACTGCATTTCTTAACATGTAAAAATTTAGAGATAAGTTCCAAAGCTATTAGAAACGGCCTGGCTTGTCATACCCGTGTTCTCTTTAATACCAGGTTGGAGTTAAATGACAAACATTTATTGCAATTTGTTGGAAATTTATCATATTCATTTCATTATTTGCTTCATTACAAATTGTTCTGACACCTTTAGTAGAAAATTTGGTATTGAAAAACACAAAAATCAGTACTAAAAAAGCATAAGAAATAGGAAGATTTACAGAATTAGCCTAAAATTAGGAACCACACAACTAAAACTGTTACAGGTAGAGCTATTTTTTATTGGATGAGCTGGATTTAGCAAACTTGACATTGAAGTAAGTAATGCACTCAAAAATTTCTCAGGAAATGGTAACACTTTTTTAAGAACTAAAAAAGCCAGAAGCAACAGACAAAAATATGGCTTTCTTTCTGATTTTGTATTATTCCTTTCGGCAAACACTATTTATGTGACCATTATTGTACTTTGTCCCCAAGATAGAAGAGGCTTGATATGAATTAACGTGTGTGTTTGGAGGAAATATGCATGGGACAAAAACGCAAAGTTGAGAGTGCAGTTTTTTATTTGTTTGGAATGAAAAATAATTGGTTAGTGCTAATACAAAAATACCAATACTAAGTCAAGAATACAGTTCCTTTTTTTTCCAGTGAATAAGAATTGATTACCGCTAAAATATTTTTCCTTCAATCTTTTATTATTATCCAACTTTGGGTAGATTTGATTGATTTACTTTGCATCTGACTTGGAAACCAAAGCTTTAAACTGAGATAAGAGAGAGCTTTTCAAAGCAAAATAGAAAAAGAGCAGGGAGAGGGTGGTTCTTAAAAGAGAAGATGCTGCCTTACAAAGCCCCTGCCTTACAAATACCAACACATATGCCAATTGGGTCCTTTTATCCACTCACTGCCTGCAGTAAAAGCTGGATTGTAGATCAGAAACCTAGCCCAAGGCAGCCTACAATTTTAGAGCTCTCCTCAGCCCCACCTAAACCCCAGGGAGATTAGGAAAGAGGGTGATACAGAAGAAGGGGGGGTGGCCTTCTCTTTCACGATCTCCATCATTACTGCCCCCCATTTTGTCTGGGCATCCGGGGAAGGAGTGAGCCCAGGTATGCCCTTTCGCATCTCTTGTTGGGTGACCAAATACTTTAATTACCATGATAGCCATCATCTGACTACATTGTGGGTTAAAGTTAAAATGGAGAAGAATAAAATGTCAAACTTTCTGTGAGGTAATCGAGGAGCCCTAACTATCCCTGATTCTATGGAGAAATAAATGGTGAGTTTAAAATGAGCTAATATTTAAAAAGGAAATTTTAGATCATAACTCATTATTAGTTGGAACCACCTGTATTGAAAAAACTCAGCAGAAAGCACCCTGTTGCTTAGAAAATGCAGATGAACTAAGGATCTCTACTTGCTGCATTCAAACAGGTATTTTCTTTAATGTAATGGAAAAAAAAAAACAATCCTTTAGCACCCATAAAGCTAAAAGTTAACTTTATAATTGGCTTTTCCTTCCAACTGAGGCTGTTGTAATGTCTGTCTAATAGAAGTATAGGGAAGGTGAAAGAATTATTGTTCTTACTCATTATACAAGAAGCAAAGGCATTATTTTCCGATTCAGGAAGTGCTAGAAATTCTTAAGACAGCACAGTATTTATAATAGTACCATTTTTAATATGTCATGATCATTGACACAGAAAGCTGCTGAAACCTGGAGGAGGACTTTTGGCATAATGAATGGGAAATGATCAGAAATACAAAAAGGATTGGGTTTTGCATTTAAGTTATACGTTAAATCAAACAAACACATGCTGAGGAATCTAACCCCTGCTTGTTGATACCAATTTGTCCTCAGATCTACATCTACATGTCTCTGAATGCTTGGCAGTTCTACACTGGGAAAATTAAGTAAAGAGAATTGAGATAATTGTCCACATTGGAAAAAAAATTTACCTCAGACAAAAGCCATTTGGGGGCCCGGCGCAGTGGCTCACGCCTGTAATCCTAGCACTCTGGGAGGCCAAGGCGGGCGGATTGTTTGAGCTCAGGAGTTCGAGATCAGCCTGAGCAAGAGCGAGACCTCATGTCTACTAAAAATAGAAAGAAATTAATTGGACAACTAAAAATATATAGAAAAAATTAGCCGGGCATGGTGGCGCATGCCTGTAGTCCCAGCTACTCGGGAGGCTGAGGCAGAAGGATCCCTTGAGCCCAGGAGTCTGAGGTTGCTGTGAGCTAGGCTGACGCCACGGCACTCACTCTAGCCCGGGCAAAAAGAGTGAGACTCTGTCTCAAAAAAAAAAAAAAGCCATTTGGGGGTTTATTATTTGAGCAGGCCATTTTGATATACTGAGTTTTAAAAGAACACCAGTGAACAAGTAGAAAGATTGACAGTAAAGAGTTTCAAGAATTTTGATTTTTGTCATTCTCTATAAAACAGTGGTTCTAAAACTTTTATATATATCAGATTAACCTGGAACAACTGTCTAAGAGGAAGACCCCCATACCCTGGACACTCAGAAGTTTTATTTCGTTCATCTGAAACAGGTTTGAGAAATTTTGATATGGGTGACCCACAGCTCACACATCAGGCTAACCCATGACCATCATAATTCTGTGGAAATATTTAAATAAGCAAAAATAAAATAGCAATTAAGTTACACAGTATATTCCAGGTAAAGAAACTTTGAGTTATTCACTCATGTATTCAATACTCATTTATTGATGGACATTATGCCAAGCCAGGCACATAGTAGGTACAAAATTCACACTTTAACACCCAGCTATCCATATAATTTCCTGACTCTCTATTTCATTTTGTCCGTATTAGCAGTTGTCTTTACACAATGCCAGAACACCCAGTTGATTTAATGAATTAACCAGTTTAAATATACACAACAAATTCATGATTAATATGGAATGTTTTCTGAAATGACTGAAGTTTTGTCTTCGATTAGATATAACTACCCTGGCCGGGCGCAGTGGCTCACGCCTGTAATCCTAGCTCTCTGGGAGGCCGAGGCGGGCGGATTGTTTGAGCTCAGGAGTTCGAAACCAGCCTGAGCAAGAGCGAGACCCCGTCTCTACTAAAATTAGAAAGAAATTAATTGGACAACTAAAAATATATAGAAAAAATTAGCCGGGCATGGTGGCGCGTGCCTGTAGTCCCAGCTACTCGGGAGGCTGAGGCAGGAGGATCGCTTGAGCCCAGGAGATTGAGGTTGCTGTGAGCTAGGATGACGCCACGGCACTCTAGCCCGGGCAACACAGTGAGACTCTGTCTCAAAAAAAAAAAAAAAAAAAGAGATATAACTACCCTCTGAGTTTTAGAATGTCTAATGAAATCAAGGTGGAATGCTGTGAAAGCCTTGCCTGAGAACATTCCTCAAAGCTTAAACTAAAGAAGTTCCTGGAATGGCCGTCAGATTGTGCCCTGAATTTATTAATAATCATTTAAGAGGAGAAAATGCCCATGACACCAGAAAAGGCAAATGGGCCTACACATCATACGAGCTTGAGGCTAATGGTCGACTCGAGGATCAGCGACAATCCTCACTTCTTTCATTCTAGATTTCATTCTAGACAACACATTTTTAAATCAGATATAAATATTCTTGTCACTCAATATACACTTAGCACAGCAGCAATTGTAATATTTTCTAGCACTGAAGAAATGGGTTTTATCATCTATTTTAGCTAAGGTTTCCTCTATCCTGATTCTCCAGACTCCAGTTTTGAATGCCAGACTATTGTGAACAGGTACTTTTCATCTAAACTAAATGTATACATGTGCACACACAGCCATAGGTCCTTTATCAAACACCACATAAGCACCAAATAAGTTTCAATTAGTGCAAGCTAATCAACCCTCCCTCAACCCCAACAAAAAATGACAGAGGCCATACATTTAAAGAAATAAATGCAAATTAAAAACAAATTCACAATTGCCTTTTCAAAATCATTTGATTTTAATTAACATATTTATACTGTATGTGGATGCTCAATTTATAACACAAGAGAAGCAAGTATAAAAACAAAAGAAGCAAGTGTAGATTTGATAAAATATTTATTGTGCATCAAGATTTGGAATTTATCAATTACAATTTATTTTCTGATTTAATATTTGCCAATAGAAAACCATACTGCTTTACTTATAAATTCAAAGGTATTTCTAGACTTTTTTCTTTTAAAATAGGTAAGTGGTTATTGTTCGCATTTTGATTTTCAAATACTATATTCCAACTATTCACTTACCCAAAGTGATTACACTGTTAATAGCCGCATTTGGGCTTAAATTCAGTGATAAAATAGCTGTATTAGACAATATGCAATTACAGGGAATCTAATGGAGCCAGATGCATGCAGGCCAGATATATGCAAAGTAGAGATGAAGACTTCCTCAATTTTATGCATATAAGTGAATTATGCAGTTGTGCAGGGCTCACTAAAGAATGAATTGCATCCATTTTTACCAACTTAACGCTGTGATTTTTCATTTTACAGTTTCAGAAATACCTTAAAACTCTGAAGCTTTTACACACTATGAAAGTGGTGTGAAGTTTCAAGAACCCATAGCACAGACAACACAAAAGATGTCCTTAATGTTTTTCTTAAATTAGGACTTTGTTCCCCTCCCCCACTCAATTTCTTTCACCACATTGTCTTACCAGAAAGTCTTGTGAGAATGCTTCCCTGTAGTCTCATTCACAAGATTAAATTTAGCACCTTAAACATAAAGATTGTGTTTCAGTGTTCAACAACGTAACATTCAATGGAAGAAGCTTCATTTCCCATTCCTGAGATACCAGCAAATCAGGCTCACAAATCATGGAAGGCTCAGAAATGATCAAGGAATAGATGCCTGATGGAACAGATGTGCAGATGCTGTGCTAGAAGAAAAGACAAATGCTGAAGTGCATAATGATTTTGAAAAGATTTCTTTATCAAACATGTCATTTGTTTGAAGGACCTGAGTTGTTGGCATCAGATGTGGGATATCAGCTTGTTAGCAAAGTGAAACATGATAGCAGCTAGATATGGGCGATTGATGAGTCAATTGAAATCACTGATGTTGCTTAACTGAGCGTCTTCATTTAATATGTCATTGGTCAGAAGTTAACGAAACACCTTCTGTTTTCGGTTATCGCCACAGCCAATAAGATGTCACATCTTAGTGTGGCTAAATATTTTTTGTAAATGATAGTGAAATCTCCAAAGAAATGGC
Source organism: Propithecus coquereli (assembly GCF_000956105.1). NCBI lineage: Eukaryota > Metazoa > Chordata > Mammalia > Primates > Indriidae > Propithecus > Propithecus coquereli. The sequence goes on along the minus strand of NW_012150596.1, from coordinate 1,836,508 downwards.
ACCAGCTGGCCAACCAATTACATATCCTGTTGGTGATTAGCTGCAGAGATACGAAAGTAACTTATCTCTGTAAGTTATGGCTGGGTAAAATTAGTGAATCATTTATAATTTCTATGCACTGGATTTATATAAAGATGTTAAAATGCATTTATTTATTTGTATCACAAATAGTTTTCTATTGTTGACTTTGGGACATTTACACAGGGAATTGTTGGGAATATCATTTTTCTCATTTCACCAGTGAAGTTTCTGATGACCTGATTTTTTAAAAAGGGGCTTTTTTTTCCTAAAGAAAGTACAACAAAAGGCAACAGAAGCAGAAGACTTCTGAGACTCTAAGAGGGTGTTCTGCTCTCTGATCTACAGGAAAAGACTGTGCTGATTTACCCCTTAGAATTCTGTAGCGATCTCACCTGCAGGACCATCTGGCCATGGATGGTACTACAGCACTGCACCAGATAGAGACAAATCCATTTTTGCAATTGCACATATAACATTGCTCTTATTTGGTAACAAACAATCAAAATGCAAAACAAGTTTTACAAGGTTGACCCCCATGTCTAATAGGGCAGGGTAAATATGTGAGAGGGTCAGGAAGAAAGAGACAGACAAAGGATAATAAACCAGAAGAATCACCCAGGCCTCTGTACAAAAGCCATTATCATTCAGCAGTATGTCTTCTCTGGGAAGCCTCAAGTCCCCAAAATCAGTGGGAAGGAAACACTTCCTACTCAGACAGCTCATCTGGGAATAGTTATGTGTTGGTGGTTTTGTTTTGTTTTACTGCATAAATAGACCTACAACTGAAAACAAAATTTCATAATGCTGTAGTAGAGCATTTCTATACTTTCAGTCAAACCTCAATTTTATTAACATAAAATAAAATCAGGGTACTCTTTAAAACATAATAAAACCAAAAGTATGGCTGTAAAGTAATAAGACTGGTGGCTGTTGTCTGTTTTGTTTTATTTTTAAATCTTAAGTGAAGACATCACCTAGGGAGTCCATGAACTTATTCTAAGGATGCTGACATTGGTCAAAACATCTCAAGAGTCCTCTTTGGGAAATGCTTTCAGGGATAGCTTCCAAGCCCCACAAGAAAATCAGTCTCATTACTCTGTAGTCACACCCGCATAATACTAACATAAATTTAGTGAGGGGAAACTGAATAATTTAAGACATAAGATTTAATCTTTTCGTTACATGTATCAACTTTCACGTTGTAAAATTGTCACTGAATTTTAATATAAGAATCAAGCTGTTGACTAAAGTAAAAATTTCATTCAATTAAAAGTAAACCATTAAATTACCCTGTTTACAGATTTTAAGTACGCAACTTATTTTTACCTAAGAATAAGTGTATTCATTGGAAGATAATGAACAACAGGCATTTAATAACACTTTAATTTTATGCATTTAAATATTCATAGCTATGTCATAAACCCACATGCCTCATCCAGTGATCATGCTTATGAAATGCAGTATTTCTTACATGCCCCAAATCTCCACCTACTTTCCAAAAACTGTATTAATTTGCAACTCAGTATAAACCACTATATGTTGGTAGTAAAATATTCCATAATACTAAAAATAGGAAACTACCCAAAAGCAACAAAACAATAACTACCCGCAAGGAGAAAAGAAAGGAATTAACGTTTGTTCAGGGACTACTCTGTGACAGGCTTTTATGGACATTTTCTTTAGTCCTTAGAACAATCCTAGGAGGTATTATCACAGTGCAGCTGGCTCATGCACAACTTTGTGCTTACCTTTACAAGGGCTTTTTCAACAGTCCCATTACAATACTCCACTGCCTGTGTGAAAGAACATAGTTCTTGTTCTTAAAAACAAAACACAAAAATTTTTACCAACATTGTTATGGGTGATACAAAAATGACAAGTGTTAGGGAGCTGAGAATCAAAGAATCATAGACTTCTTTGACTAGCCCATTCTGTTATTCTCAATATAAATGAACAACAGGATTCAGGGGAAGATGAGTATGTTCTCTACTATGTAAAAATTACATTATCATCAGTCTATTCACCAGAAATCTTAATAAAATTGGATCTAAAGAACCAATAGCAATATACTCTATCAGGCTGCAATTTTACAATACTTCATCATGGCATAATCACAGCACATAAATAGAATGATGGCCATTCACAGATTACATTAGATTACAGATGTTAAATTTAAAATGAGAAATCAAGTATTAGGAGTTCAAAGAATTTCTCTGACATGTCTTCATCTTTTCTGACATTACGGTTAATTAATGACAACTTGTGTTTTTCTAACACCTATATTCCATGATTCTTTTAAGTGTTCTAATCAACAGTTGTCAAGTTGTCTACCCCAAAGACCACTTCAGGGCCTTTGAATAACACACATGTAATGTAATATCATGTAATGTTGCAATGTCCCCTCTCCTGATGCCACAGAGGCCCTCTTTTTACATTTGAGGCTATCTTCAGCTTTGTCTTTCCCTCTATTTCTCAACAGAAAGAGTGGTGTTCAAATGCTCTTTTTTTCCTCCAAACTCCTACTTCCATTTTTTCCTTCTAATCACCCCAATCAATCCATGACTCTGAATTCTTCTCCTGACCTCTCCAGCACCTGGCCCTGAGCCCCACTCAGAAAACACTGTGAGCTCAAAACGGTTGGGGTTTGCTCAGGAGTTTTTTTTTTTTTTTCACCCAAGTTTATTGCTCAGTGAAAGCCCAGCTACACCATTAAAAATGTGAATAGAATATAAATTGTCCCAACTCAACAGGTTAATCAACGTTATTTAGGGGCTATAGTTGTCGCTATAATAAAACAGTAATCACAAAAATAATTTAAATGGTTTTATTTAAGTCAAACAACAATTGCAGGGATCCTGGGTATTGCTTCTTGAACACAAACATGAAATTAACAAAACAAGCATTCATGTTTCTAGTTTTAAACACTTTAATTCTACATGTGGAATGCAGATATTTAAAAAAGATTTTCAACAAGGTCAATGCAATGCATGAGATAATGCATACTAAGTTATGAATTAGGACAGTCTTCACCTCCATCTTCCCATTTATAAATCCTAAATGGGGGGGGGAACTTTTTTGCTTTTTCATTTCACAAATGATTGCTCAACACAGAAATACACCAAAGGAAGAAAAATAGTCTTTTTATACCTAGGGAAGAAGCTACTACTCTTAAAATGATCACTTCAAGGTAACAGACATCCAAATTGATGTGGTTTTCTTTGAAACCTCATCAGTAAATCATTTCTTGCACAGTAGGTTCGGCATTAACCCTGCATTTAGGATAGGTAGTGTTATGGAGGGCTGGCTGCTGCATACCAACGTCAGTATCAAGTTCTTCTTCAGGAATTAGAGACTGTCCCGGATACCAAGCAGGACAACACTGGCAAAAAAACAAAAAGTGAACTGCAGATAGGTCAAAACAGGGTACATTTTCTCTTAGAAAAGTGTCATAAAATGTTACATGGATATGTTGTTCTAAATGTTAATTTATGATAAAACATGATGGAATCTTTTATTTTTAACACCTTAAATTCAAATGGCCTTTACAAAGGTTGTATTTTAATAAAGCACATTAGATAACAGACACGCTATTAGAGATCAAACGTTATAAACTTGCCATCTGGTGAAAGCTATTTTTATAGTTACTATAAAGCTTTTATTTCTCTCCATTCATATTTTTAAACAGGTTGAACTGTGATCATATTAAAAATATACAAAATTGCTTGGTTTGTAAATGTTAGATAAATAGATTTTCTTCAGTTTCAGCATATTTTATGAAACAGGTTTCTCTAATATTCGAAGAATTTATGCTCCTGTGTTAAAAGTTACCATTAGTCCAAGTGCTCTGAACACTCCTCCCTTCAAATACTTCCTGCACATTTAGTGTTTTCCAAGCTGTAAATTCAATAGTTATGATAGAAACCAAACCTCAGTGGGAAAAGCAATGCCCTTTGGAGTTGTCATTCAAACAAATATAAGAGCTATACCAATTTATCACTTGCCCAGTTTTGCAGAAATTCCATTCACATAACTCCTATGAAAATCAACCAGTTTTACCATATCAAATAACCCAAAGAACACCGCAGGTATCCAGGGGAAACAGTTCACCAATGCATCTTAGCTTGATTTTAAAGTCAATCTAAGAGACAATCTGGGCTCTGTAGTTCTTAAAGGGACAAACCCCTAACTATCTAACCATTGGCTAAAGCTTTTTCAAAGTTAATGAACTTTAGATTTTCTACATTTTTGGTACCAAGAGATTTAATCAGGAAAAAGCTCAAACCTCAGAGTTCAAACTACAGCATGGAAAAATAAAGTATACAGCAAACACCATTTTACCTCCTTTGATCTCTCAAAGATGTCAATATACTATTCCAGTGAAGGCAGGGGTGAGTGGCTGAGCCGGAGAAGGAAACTTCACCCACAGGAAAAAAAAAAATGAGTTTGGTGGCAATTTCAAAACAGGTTTTCAAACTGCTGGAGAGGCTCCAGCCCCCTTTGACTTGCAGGAATTACACATAAGAAAAGGACAGAAAATACTACGGGGCATGCTTATTTTAATTGCCCAAGGGTTTCCAATGCAAAGCACGACAACTTAAATGCATATTCCAAATTCTTGCTCCAAAGCCATCTTCTTTGTGCACAGAAAAGGAGGAAAGACTACCCCATCGATTGTTCTCTGCAGATAAAGACACTGTTTTGCAGATCCCCCCCCCCATCTGGGCCAGTCTTGCTAATGACCTACCCACCCACCTGGGGCCCTTCCCAAGGTGGCCCACGGGAACTGCCCCACACTTTCAGGAGCCCAAATGCTTGACACTGAGCAACCCCAAGAGGGCTGCCTTTTCGTTTGGCCGTTGGTCTCCACGAAGACGCAACCTCGAAGAGCTCGTGCCGCTTATTTTCCTAGAGGATCTGGGGGTCAATAACTACTCTATTTTATCTCACTTTTGTTGTTGTTGTCACAAAAGACACGTCTGAAGGAGAATCCGCAGCATTTTTCAGCCAAGGAAATACAAGCTCGAGATCCCAGAGCTACCAGTGGTTCTTTCACACGCCAGCATTAAGGCAGTTAAGCAAAAGCTGAATGAAAGTTTTGGGGATTGTGGCCTTTCTTTTCCTCAGCGTAAGACCACCAGCTGTTATGGCACACACAAAAGCTATGAGAGTGCCAATTTTCATAGGCTTGCGTTTAAATGAGATATGCAGAAAACGGGGCCTGGGCAACAAGCAGGGTTGGAACTCGCAATGACACATGTCTGTTGACAAGCCCGGGTATTTTATTTGGAAATGGTGCCTACATGCTCTCCTCCCCACAGGCTCCGCCATTGTCCTAGCCAATGTCCACTCTTGGGCATTTTTAGGGACTCGAAGGTGCAGTGGAATCCTGACCAATGCAAGATAACTGGAAATGGCAGCCTCCACCCATGAGAGCCAGTGTTTTAAGTTGGGCCGGGAGGGTAAGGGGGCCTCTGGCGGGTTTTATGTCCAAGTCCCATTGGAACCCCAAACCCCAAAAGGACACGCCAACTTCCCACGAGAATGCTCAGTTAGAACTTTTTCGCTTCTGTTTTTTAACAATTTTGCGTTCAACTGCCAAGACCTACATTCTCCCGCGAGGCGCCCAGAGCTGAGGAATAACAACGGAGTTTAAACCACACAACAGTTCCGCAGCCTGTAGTCTGTGCTTTGCTGCGCTCCGCAGGGGTTCGCATCCGGCCGCCATGTTCACGACTCCAGAGCCGCCCCAAAACCAACCCCCCTTCCCACAGCCCTCTCCTTCCCTCCCTGCCGGCTCAGCCAAGGCCGCGGCGCTGGAAAGCTGCTTTCAACTCTACCCCCCACCCCTCGCAGCAAAATCCGACTCGACGGCTGCGGGGTGTGCGCCTGCGCGCGGCGCGGCGCGGGAGCAGGAGCGGGGGAAGGCCTGCGGGCCCCCAGGCCGCGGCTTGAAAAGGCCGGAGCCACAGGGAGCGGGGGAGGGGTTGGGGCCCCGGCCGGAGCCTCCTCTTTCCTCCCAGCGGGTCCCCGCTCTGGCCCTGGCCCGGCTCTCACACGTGCGCGCTAAAAACCCACTTCAAAGTCTGTTCCCGGCACGGGGGCGGCCCCCTTTGGACCGGCCCTTGGGCCCCCGCGCGGGCCGCCAACCAGGCCCCGGGCCTCGTCGCCCCCTCCATCCCAGGCGATGCGAAGAGGCCGGAGGCCCCAAAGAGAGGACGTTCGCTGATGAGCCCCGGGAGCCGCCAGGGGCCTTCGGGTGGAGGAGTACCTCCCTCCCCACCCCCTCCACCCGCACCGCTTTAGAAAAATGAATTGAACACAAAGTTTGCGGCCAGCGCTACGCAGTGGCCTTCGGAGCTCACCATTGTTTGGGCTCGTATTGACCCCAGGTCCGGATTAGGCAGCGGCTGATTCCTGCTTTACAGCCCCGCCGGCCTAATGAGGCCAGGAGGCGATGGGGCGCGAAGCGTCCTCGGAGCCCGGGCGACCGCCGGCTTACGGCCGCCAAGGGCCCTGTAGGTGGAGGTCAAAGGGTCAGCGGGCAGAGACCGCGAGAGAATTGACCCTAGGAAATGAGGTCCCCTCCCCCCGCCCGAGCCCTGACCGGGACCTGCAAGAACTTGGTGTGCAGATAGGGACCCTGGGCTCCCCGACGAGGGGCCTGAGGACAGCAGGGAAGGAGCCCCAACTTCCGAAACGCCTGGCCTCGCCCCTGGCCAAAACTCTATTGGAGGTTTGGGGCTCAAGGTCCAGACGCCTGTGAGAGAAAATCAGCGTAGGTGTCAGAACCCACTCTTCAGGGGATGGACACGCTGGTATCTATTCTTTCAGAAACTTATGTGTTAAGAGGCCCTTAGACTTTTCTCATTTGTTTGGGGGAGTTTTTTTAGAAGGATCAGAGGGAGCTAGGGCAAAGAGGCAAAGCGATATCAGACGGGGAGAAGGGAGAAGGGGGAGGGGCAAGGAAGTCCTGAACACACCAACTTTCCTGGGAGGCTTTGTGAGCTGAAGTCCCTGCTCGCTTGTCTACAACCTTCTTAGTAGCTGAGACCAACTGCCCTGTTTAGCCTGGACCCTGATTTTAACCTTCCAAACTGGATGAAGGCCAGACTTCTGTCTTGCGTGGAAATACCCACCTCCCCTTTCCCTAACTAGCAGTGGTAATCTTATGCTAAGACACCCATTTTGAAAAAGATAATGGACTTTTAAGAAAAGTCTTACCAGGTGCAAGAAGGAAAATAACAAGTAAATTACTAAGAGCCTAGCCTGGCCTTCAGGCTTGAGCGTTTATGATTTTGGGGGGTATTTTGGGGGAATGTTTATTCTCTAAGGATATCTACTGAAAATTTAAGAATGTAAATGTGCACTCACAGAGCCAGATTATCCTTAGAAAATCTGTGAAGTTTTCTACCAAAACGAATAGTTGTCTTTACCACAAATGACAAAGGGCAGAGGACATAATTTTGAGAAATACGATGCTACACTCAAACTTGAGGGAATCATGTAAAGAGGCAAAGCTTTTATATTCTCTTAATATAGGTTATTGCTGTTATTAATTTGTATCTTCCCCTCCTAGGACACAATGCTTTCTTGTAAAATTTTATTGTAGAATAATTTCAAGTCACTAAGAAAAGATCGAGCTCTTCTTTGTCTCCTAAGGAGATATTTAATACATTTAATTCAGGGGGAAACAAGTTTTTGAATGAATCTTGCACCCAACCCATCACTTTACTTTCATTTAAGGTTAGGTTAGGTTGGGGGTGGGGGAGGGAACTCATGGAGAAAATAGTAAATTGTAGAAGTTCATTGCATATTTCAGAAGAAAAACACCTATTTAGACTTAATGGAATACATTAAAAACCAGTCTTGGGAATATACACTTTCTGAAAACTTGTGGAACATTTAAAATGGTCTCTGGTCTGAGGTGAAGGAAAAATCACGAAATAGGAATCGGTCCAGCACCCTCAATGTCAAGGTCAAGATTGGAATGTCTGGGTTGGGAGTGGAAGAATGACCAGGTTACCTGCTCATCACATGTGTAGTCATCCCAATCTCTGTTTATGGCATTCAGGCTTGGAAATTGGTGGAGTAAAGTGCAAAAGACCCCATTATTCTCCACTAACAAAAAATTGCCTCCAAAGCAATTTGCAATTAGAAACTGTCAATAATTAATTGTCTGTTGACAAAGATCAGTAGATAACTTAAAATAGATTGCTTCAACTGTATTCAGGGAATCAAAGTTTCTTTTAATCATCAGAAGTTCTATAAACATTTCAATTTTAGGTTGATTTATTTGAACATGAAAAAAATCAGGCACCAAATACAAAAATGTTATAACATAAATAAGATGTGCCAAGACTTTATTTCTTCAAAAAGAACAATAAACAGAATTCTAGAATTGAAAACGATTATATATATTACCAAATTGACTGCCACCAAAAAACCTAGAGCATTTCTCCTTAAAGAGAAGGAGATACTTAAGCCTATTCATTACATTTCTAAATACTTTACAATTCCTTATCTCCACCTTTCTGTTACTCATGCAGAGATTGGGCTCTCAATAATAAACAGCATCCTAATAAAAAAGAGGTCTCAATACTCTACCCACTCCAACCCTCCCCCAAAATAGTTATCAGTTTCTTTTCCATATAACCATTGTAAAATAACTGTTCATCCGAAGAGTTGCTTCACTGAAGATTAAATGGATTGTTAACATTGTATCACAAAGCAAACAACCGTTTTTCATTGTTATTGATTTTAATGGAAACAATGCTCTTAACATCTTTGCCTACAAATCATGAACTTTAAAAATACATATTTGCAAATGTTTCTTTCCATAGTATCATTTCAGAACTGCTGCAGTTATTACACCACTATATAAATGTTATGGATAATTGTGATAATTATGAATTGAACTATATACAGCAAACAAATCAGCTTTTGCCTTCCAAAATTGTAAATGGACTATGGTTCTTTTAAGAAGCACTTTAACCATAAGTAAGCACTGCTCAGCTGGCCTTACTCATCACCACTGTTTGAGACATATGCTATCTTTTGAAAATATATAGATAGCTAGATAGATTTGATAGGCAGATTAGATAAGTCATAGATACAAACATATATAGGTATATGGGTGATCTCTAGATAGAACAGACAGACATGCATCCTGCCACAATTTTCATTTTTATGTAAGGTAATAAAGAACTAAGGGACATAAAATTAATTAGGTTACCTTATGTTTATATATGTAGGGCAAGGATGATTAAATCCAGCTTCTCAGTCTTTGAAGTACAAGATTGAGATGTCATGGCCACTAACTGAATTGATCAGTAATATTTGATTTGCATGCCGAAAATCCAGGACAAACACATTTAAACTCGCAGTTAAACAACCATCTGAGATAGAGATAAAGAAAGGAGGGTCTTCCCAGATGGAAACTGACACTGTAAGGAATTTATACTGCAATAGAAAAATAATTTAACAATTAAAAAAGGGATCTGAGTGAGTTATAAATACCAACAAACAAGATTTAATTTGCTCACATCTCCTCTTTGTAGAAGGCTGTTACAAAACAAGAGAAAGGAGTCAGTGGTTCAAAAATTGTAAATTGTGTTCTTCTTTCAAAACAATAAATTTTTAATGCTAAAGCAGTTATAATCAAAAGCTGTACAGAATTTGTTAGAAAACATTTATCCATAAATATTGTTCAGTTCCCGGCACTTGTAGCAATAATTAAATTACAAACGATAAATATGGCATCCATGGATATGTATTTACAAAAAAAAAGTTATTACAAAAGGCAACTGTATACTAAACGTCACAATCTGCGTAGAGTAACATCACATCCTCAGCCTGAAAAAATACTGAACAACAGTTTCGACCCCATTAGACAAAAATACATTCACAAGTGTAATGCTTTGAGGAAAAGTTCAAGACATAACAGGACTTTGGCACGGTTTAAGACTGTGAGAGTTTAAACAATCACCACTAAGGCGAAAAAGAATTTCCACCAGTTTAACATCACCACCACCAACAAGCCTTCTATAACTTCCTCTCAAGAAACAGGACAAGTGTTAAAATGAATTGCAGGAGTTTAGGAATGGGGTGTGCAGAGAGCAAGAGGAAGGGGAAGAGAACGCAGTGAAAAGATTTTGTAAAAAATCCTTCAAATGCCAAAACAAATTTTCTAATCCTGAGAAAAGGGCATGGCTACTTTTGGATCTTGCCCAAAACCTTCCTGGGCAATTGCAATTAACAAGATGTAGCCCTATATATGGCCTCTTGCCTTAAAACTCCATTTCCATCTGATTGGTCTCAGTTTTCTTTTTAGAAAGCATTTGGTCCATTCTATGGTTAACAACGTGTGTGTTTGTATTTGTCCTCAGACGTACCATTCGTTAAAATTAGGAGGAAGTCCAGGGTTGTGGCTGGTGCTAGTTTGAACTGCAGAAGGGGTTTTAGTGGTATCTTTACTGTTTGCAGAAGCTATAGCGGGTGGAGTGGAAGATTCATAGCCTGAACTGGCAGCAGGGGAGGAATCTGACCCTTGAGATTCATGAACCTAAAATTAACATGTATATATTATAATAAATATAATTCCAACTGGCAATGTTCAAGCAAAACAAGAGATTTCGAGCACTGTAAGAGCAAGACCGCCCAGTGACCCACTTAAAAGGGAAATGCTACTTTAAAAAAAAAAAAATCCGTATTACCGATGTCTAGAAAACCCAGAGATGTTGGCCAAAAACCAGTTTCTGCCCTAAGACTGGCATTATGAAAAGGAATAAAGCACCCCGTTTTAGTTATGCCCCTTCTAAAATGCTTTCTCCATGGATGGAGTGGGGTAAGCAATTACACTGCGGGGCCCTATAAAATATTCACTCCGGGACCAGGTTTCACCAAGCCCGTTTCGGCTTGGGAAAGCAGGTACAGAGAAGGGTGACTGACACAGGGGCCCTGAGCGCTGTGAAGTCCCAGACAAATGTGTGGGAATCAGACCGCGCTCCTCGGCCCTATTGTTTTATCCGAAGCCCAAGAGCAAATGAACCACCCACCCTCGGGTTCGGCGCGGCCACTCTCGGTTCCCACCGCGGGCTGAGCCGGGAAGAGGCGGCCACTGCAGCCTCAAACCCTGGCGAGCTGGGCTAGAGCTTCCAAGTAAACAACCGATTGTTCCCTCCGCTCCCTCCTCCTCCCAATTCTGCTCTCTCCCTACCCCCCTCCGGGTCCCCAAAATGGATTCAAGGTGTCACTGCTGGAGCAAATCGGATTTAACTTGGAGGATAGAGGGTTGGCAGCGCGGGCGCTTCCGTTCCGCAGCCCGGCGTCGGGCCGAGTGTTTACAAACCGCGGACCGCTAATAAAGAGGTAATTACCTTCATGTGTTTGCGCAGGGAGCTCGGGTGCGTGTAGGACTTGTCGCACACTTTGCAGATATAGGGCTTGTCCGAAGTGTGCACATGCATGTGCTTCTTGCGGTCGCTGCTGTTGGCAAAGCGTCTGTCACAGCCTTCAAATTCACATTTGAAAGGTTTCTCACCTGCAAAAGGCAAAAACGCAAAGGGAGGGGAAATACAGTCAGGGATGGGAGCTTCCCAGGGCCAAGCAGCGAAAGATTAAGTGCCCGGCAGTCTTCCCGGAGAGGGAGCGCCGACAGGGGGCTGCTGCGGCATCTCTTTTCCCTGGAGAGAAATCAAGAGCGTTGGTTGAGCCCGCTGGGTTTGGGAGTAGTGGTCCAGGGCGCGGGTGGGGCAGAGCCGGCCCACAACCTGACCATCCCTTTGTTCTCGCAGAACGCGAAAGCCCCGAGCTCCTCCGAAGTTTCCCCTAAGTTGTGGTTCCACCCCACCTAGCCCAGGGATCCCAATGGGCGGCCACGTTCCGCCGCCACCTTGGCGATGTAACCACCACCCCAGCGATGTAACCGAGCCCGGTAGGACAATGGGCCAGGGATAGGACAATCCCGTTCAGCTCCTTCTTTGTACCTTTTAATTTGCCTCTTTCAAATGCAGCTGTTTTGCTAAGCCCAGAAAAGCCTGGGTAGTAGTACTAAATGTTCGAGAAGAAAAATCTATATAAATCCAGGGCCTCCAGACAGTTTTACAAGATGTTCTGAACAAACCACGAAACTGTGGTGCCTTTTCTACTTTAGCTTTCCTCCCGGAGGACTGAATTGAACCTGGAACTCCAAATAAAAATAGTTTGACAAAAGTATCAGTCATTTAATTAGGAGATGTGCCAATCAAGTGTAAAAAAGAGCGGAAGTAACCGAAAGTTAGTTTTCATTAGCATTTCTATGGTTGCCTTCCTCGAATGTGTGCCGAGAGCTAAGTTGCTCATAAGCAATACTCTCTCTACACATTCGGAGTCCCTTCATAGTAACCCAGAAAGGGAGACAAAAAGAGGCGGCGCCAGTTTGTTCCTGGGCGCGAGAAGGTCCCAATTAGTTCCTGAGACCGCAGAGCCGTCTGCCAGGGAAGTTAGAACTGGGCAAAAGCGCCACGGGGCGGGGAGGGCTAGGGGTGGAGGGGCACTGACAGCGCTTCTTTTCCGAACGGCCTTGGCGGGGCGCCGCCCCTCTTCTCCTTGGCCGCCACCCCTCTCCCTCGTGCTGCAAGTCCTCTGTGTGGCTGGGTGCCGCCGGTAAACCCCGCGCCCGCCTGCCTTCCCTCTTACCTGTGTGGGTCCTCTTGTGGATCTTGAGGTTCTCAGAGCGGGCAAAGATCTTCCCGCAGCCCGGGAAGGGGCATGGGAAGGGCTTCTCGCCCGTGTGCACTCGGATGTGGTTGACCAGTTTGTACTTCGCCTTGAAGGACTTGCCCTCGCGGGGGCACTCCTCCCAGTAGCAGACGTGGTTGTTCTGCTCGGGGCCCCCCACATGCTCCATAGTGACATGTGTCACCAGCTCGTGCATGGTGCTGAAGGTCCGGTCGCAGCTCTTCTTGGGCCGGCTCAGCTGAGCATCGTCGATCCATTTGCACGACAGCTCCTGCTTAATGGGCTGCCGCATGTAACGGAAGAAGGCGCCGGGCCCGTGGTGGGCCGCCACGTTCACGCCCATGTTCATGTTCATGGGGCTGTAGTTAGGAAACTGCGCGCCGGCCGCGTAGGGGTCCGTGCGCGGGCTGGCCACTGGGCGGTATGGGTCAGCACGGCCGAACAGCTCCCCACGCAGCCCCAGGTGGACCTGGCTGTTGTCCACGTGCCCTGTGGGCGACGGGTGCCCGGCGCCCTGCTCATGCAGCCCGGGAAAGAGCAAGTAGCCGGGGGGCTCGGGAATGCCAGCTGGAGCGTGTAGGCTGCTGGCGGAGCCAGTGAAGAGCCCGTGCTGCCCGCCACCCGAGGCCGCCTCGCTAAGCCCGGAGCCGCGCTGACGGAACAGAAAGTCGCGCGTGGAGTTGAAGGCGGCGGAGGCAGCGCCGCCGTAGCTAGGCACCTGGCTGGCGTGGTGATGATGATGATGGTGGTGGTGATGGTGGCCCAGGGCGTTGGCGTAGCTCGAACCCTGCGGCGTGAATGCTGAGCTCTGGCCCGAAGACAGATCGTGCGCCGCAGCCGGGCTCAGCTTGAAGGCGGCGGCGGCGGCAGCGGCGGCGGCGTGGGTTGAGTCCCCGAAGGGATTCAGTCCCATGCCCGCCGGCTCGCGGTTGGGCATCTCGTGGTGGCGCGGCGCGCCGAAGCTGCCCACTCCCAGCCCGGGGAACTGCGGGCCTCCGTCCAGGAGCATCGTCATGGGTGGGGCGTTCTGGGCACAGGCGATCCCGCCGAAGTGAGAGAGGGTACAGGCGAAAGAGGAGATCTCCGAAGTGCCGCAGTCGGAGAGGGGTGGCGGCGGTTGGACACTGCCGGGAGACCCCCAAGGCGCTACCAGGGGCTGTAACTTTCCGTCGCTGCGAGAATCTCCTGCAGAGGGATAGGAGGGAGGAGGGGAAGAAGGAGGAGGGGAGGGGGGTAGAACGGGGGGAGGGGGGCAGGAGGAGGGAGGAGAAGGGAGGAGAAAAGACTCTGGGACTAGATCTGGTTTAACAAACTAACAGCCGCGCACAAAGAAAAATAAGCAAAATAATAAGTGAGGGCGGAGTTTGCCAATCCAGTCCCGGGCACCCCTCCTCTCCCCGAGAGCACGGAACCGCGGGGCCAGGAGGCTCCCTGGGTACCGGCCTCCCGGCTGGGCTGCGCCAAGTGGCAGAATGGGCTAGCGGCCGGCGGGCGGACAGCGGGCAGTAGGCAGGCTCAGTCCTCGCCGCTCGCCGCGCAAATCCCAGCCTCTTCGCCTCCAGAGTAATGTCCTTGGACTGATAAAGTCAATCACTCACTCCTCGCACATAAACCGAGCGGGAGGCCGCGCGGCGCGCGCCAATGGGGAGCCAGCTGGCCCGTGGTCACCTGACCCCCGGCCCGACCGCCCATTGGCCGCCGCCACACTGATTGGCAGCGCGGAGCGGGGAACATGGCAGCCGCGGCCGAGCGACCGCTGCTGATTGGGCAGCAGTCGAGCGCCTGGCAGGTGAGGCGGCGGCGGCCAGGCGGCTGCGAGTGGGCTCCGCGGGGCTTGTGAGGCTGCCGGGAAGTGGGGCCAGGCTCCAGCCGGCGAGCTCTGGGGCAAAGCCGGGCCTCTCTCAGGCCTCCCCCCAGCCCTAAGCGGGCAAGCACCCCGCGCGCGCTCTTTACCCGCTTTGGCCAAAGAAACTCTTTGCCCCGCGAGGATCGGTCCCACCGCCGCGCCGACGGAGGAGTCGCGGCGCTCGACGTCCAGTCCCGCTTGGTACCCCGCTGCCTCACCACCTTGAGAACATGTTCCCTCTGCAGCCGCAAGGCACACATCCTGGGGAGACTGCAGCGGTTCCGCGCTCCTGGCCCAACCGCTGCGTCCACCCCACAGACCACTGGCCCAAAGACCCCGGACCCAGACAGGGCCAGCTCGCTGTCTGTGTCCCGAGCTGCCGGCAGCCATCGGAGGCCCAAATAAGAAGAAACGATTACAATTAGAGCTAGTCTTCCTTACTTCCTTTGGAGCCGAGTGTTGACCCTTTAGTTTGTGAGTAGCGGTTGTACTCGCTGCTGCCACCCCCATGACACATCAGACACAACACAACAAACATACACAATGCAATAAAAACAAATACACAGCAGGAAACATGCACATAACACAGTAAATACAAGCACACCACATAAAACACACTAAACACACAACAGAATAAGCCCACGACACAGTAACAACGCACAACACAGTAAACACAAGGACACAAACACAAGAAAGTAAATACATGCACATAACAGCAAACACACGAACAAATAGTAAATATGCACAGAACACATTTGGCTCATGTACACAAAACAAGCATACAACACGCTAAACACACTAAACACACTATCAGCGTGTTTTCCAAATCACTGGGCTAATCACCTTTGAGTTCTCAACATTTTCAAATGCAAAAGTGTTGAGGGGATGAGTGGGGACTGTGAGATGGAAATTTTCTTCCCTCTCAACAGCCAAGGTTTTCCTTTCTCGTACTACTCAGAGAAACACGTAGTGACCTCAGGGACTGCTTACCCCTTAAGAATTTACTTTCCAGGGGCATGCATGGGATTCTCCCCCTACTCTGTCTGGTGCAAGATCTTTCTGGACATAATGACCAGGTTCAGACAAGGCTATAAATCCACTCATTTTTTTTGTCCTGCAAGGCATTTGCAAAGAATGAAGGAAACTGAGGGTGGAAAGAAAAGGCAGAGAGAAAGATGGCCGTGATTGTCACATCCCAAGCCGGGCCAAGCCCCAATGTCTGAGCCTTGAGGCAGCCTCACAGCCTGGCCGCCATCTCTCTGTAGGAAACAGAACATCTGATCAAGTTCAGAGGCGCCAGGAGAGACCGCCTCAAGCAGCGCTTTATAACTGCAGCCTTTCACTTCCTGCCCCCCAATCTGCCTAGCCCGGCCAACACTTCACCTTCTTTCTTTGCCAGTTTGCTGGGGCAAAATCCTGCCGGTAGCACATCTTACCGTAGTCACCCCCTCCCATCAAACTCGCCCCAATTCTCCCTCCACATCCAGAGCTCTCTCCCCAGGTTGGAAGGTGAGTTCACTGCTGACTTAAATTATTGCATCTACCGAAAATAGACTCTCCCAGATTGGTTTCGGTGTCGCTCAGCAGAGGGTTTCTTTGCGAGGTGTGTGTGTGTGTATGTGTGTGTGTGTGTGCTTGGTGGGGGGGGGTCAGAGAACAAATGTGCTTAAATCATGCAAATGAATTCCCTGGAGTCAGGTTTACATAAAGGGAGGATTGCTTTTTTTTCTCTTTTCCCCCTTTCTTTTTACTTTCCCCTTTATTTCCTCCCTTCCCTCTACCTCTCTTCAACTCCCACCAACCCCCACTGCCCCTGGGCAAGTAGTTGGTTTGAGAAAGTTTGGATTTCCTCTCTAAGCGGGTCCAGGGGAGAACGGAGAACGGTTCGCGAGGCTTGGGGACCGGGTGGGGCGGCTGTCGAGCTCTGGGCCGGCCAGCACTGATTCGAGAGTTTCCAGGGAGTCCCGCCAGGTACTCCGAGAACCGAGGGCCTTGTGCGATTGGGAGTCAGGGCGCGCAACCCCGCGAGGGACTGCAGAAGGGGAGCGGCCGGGGGAGTCTTGCGTGCCCCTAATTTGGGGAGGGGTCTCGAGCCCAGAGCAGGGGGATGTTGCCGCCGCTGACCTACCCGGTGCCCAGTGTCCGTTTTGATACGGCCACATTCCGATAATTAATTGCCTCCAGCACGTGCTCTGTAGTCCCTGGAACAAAAAGGCATAATTCAATTAGATCATCAACCCAGAAGTGGGGAGGTGGGGGGCGATGCTTGTTAAGGGGCAGACCTGAGGCGATTCTGCCAGGCCAAAACCCCGGGCGGTGAAGCCCTTCCCGGGGCAGCCAGGCCCATCCCGAGTGTGTGGGTGTCGTCACTCGGTGGGGCCCAGGCGTCCGAGATGCCCCCAAAAGGACGAGTCTTGGGGCTTTGTGAACAACAAGGCAGAGTCGGGCCATTTCGAATTCTCTTTTGGCTGGTTTAGGTGGGGGTTTCCTTATTTTGGGAGGGGAAACCCTGACCCTTAAAACACGATAGAAAGTGAAATCTCTCAGATAAAGCTAGTTACTGCATAGGAAAACAAAGCAAATCACTGCTGAGGGGAAAGAAGCGAAGTTTTTCTGATGAGTCACAGCCTCCCCTCTCCCGAAACTTGGTTTTTGGAGGAGACCCTGGCAACAGCTTCGAGGAACAAGGCGCTTTGGGGTACTGAGTCTGAGAGCAGAGCGGTGGTGAAAGGAGGAGAGCAAAGAGGAGAAAAGTTTTTCCTGCACACAGCCTGGGGCGAGACAGGAGAGAGCTCTCGTTTTTTTTCGTTTTTCAGGTGGAGAAAGGAGTCACAGTTCTGGGCAGGGGGAAGACAACTAGAACCCAGGGGTGGTGGTTCTTATTTTACGCTATGCTATACCCGAGGCTCCCTCGGCAGCTTTGGCTTACTGGGGTTTACATGTGTATTAGGCAGCGTAAATTAACCAATAAATCTCTTTTATGCGTGCCCCAGTTGTATGTGGTCCGGTCTAAATATCCGCGTCTATATGGATAGGAAATATAATGGGATCCTTTCCCTCACACTAAGTTCAAACAGTAAATAGGAAAAACATTTATTTTTTTATGGCCAAATCTAAAGCAATAAATAAAATCAGAGAAACCGATCATTTCCAAACCAGAAAGGCTTTTGAGCCTGGTTTTTAAGATCCATCTTGGAGAAGCAGGAGGGAAACAGAACGTCCTGAGGGGCAGTGAGTAGGGTAGAACTGGGTTCTCCCTACAACTCAGAGCCCCGCTCCACAGCACTTTTCCCTTCTTTCCAGCCTCCTGAAAAACAAAACATGTACAGCACATTGTGTTATCATACAGGATTTCTTTCTAAACATATTTTCTGTGGTGGACATGAAATTGTACTAATTTGAAGACCTGGTAATTTTCTTTAAGTCCAAGGGAAACACTGCTGTCTTTTCTTCTGTTTTGTATTTAGAAAAGACTTGCAATTTAACACTCGCAACATTTTAAAGACCCTTTAAACCCAGCAAGCGGATTTCCGTTCTGCCAATGCTTCCTGATTTATTTCAATAAATGAATCTTTGAATCCGGGAAGAGAATTATTCCAAGACGCTGAATTTGGTGCCCCTGCCTCTCCCTAGTGAAGCACAAAGTGTTTCTAGTTGAAACATGTCCTTGAAACTCACCATTATTTGAATTTTTTTTCCTGGTAAACGACACTTTCTTTACATGAATCCCCACCCTCTCTTCAGAGTCTCAGATCTTTTTAAAAGAAAACTACAAATGGCGATAAAAAATGTAGGGGGAAGAAAGCTAGGAGAAGAATGCATTTTTAACTCTTCTTTATTTTTATGCTAAGATAAAGCTCTTAATTGGCTTCAGGGGCTGAGCTGAACTATCGATCTCAGGACCTGCGGACACATTCGCCAACCGCTTGCTGAGCTCCAGATTTTATTGGCCACATCAGAATTTTCACCACAGTCCCATCATTCGACATATATTTTATAAGCTCTAAATACCCTTAAAATTAAATAGAGAATGAACAAATAGTTATTGTTAATCAACCCTTTTGACAAATCTGTTTTGCCTTTGTCCTCTGCAATCCAAGGCATATTGTTGCCCAATGTAATGAAATGCAAACCAGACAGGAATGAGACATTTTCATTGCTCTTGTCAATCAGGGCTGTGCAGACAGATATATATACTTGAACTTCAGAGACACAGGCTGAAGTAAATAGGACTGAACTTGCAGAAGGCAGGCAGGGAGTTGAACCAGAGCTATCAGAATCCAGTTTGAGATTATGAAGGGTACCCCTAAAATACAGAGAATGGAATGAAACCCTTGGCAGTTGGCAGTGCTCAGAGGGTGAATCTGGGTGAAAGGCTCATGATGAGCTTTGGTCCCTTAGGTCCTGCCACCATAGAGTACCTTTACCCCTCTGGAGGTGTCCAGCTGCTGGTCTCCAGGCTCTAAGGTACATTAGCAGTGGCTCCAGATGCCAGGAGGGCAAGTCACATTGAAAGAGGACTCCACCCTTCCAAATAAGAACACCTTGTAGGCAGGGAGTGCCCAAGCAAGGGGTAAGGGAGACCCAGACAGAGGCAGAGATACACAATGACACATTTGACTTATGTTTACAAGTCCTTCCCCAGAGACCTGAAGAGATGGGGGAAGAAGAATGGATTTGGGGTGTCAAGTTTGCCTGACTTTCTGGAACACACATTTAACCAGGACCCCAGGTTCCTTCTAGGTGCCAAATGCTCCACTGGTTCTAAAATGTAAATTATCTCAGCTCAAAGACAAGTGGAAAGAAGTCTTCCAAGGGTGGGGAACCTGTGGCCTTCTGGATCCTTGAATCTGGCCTTTTGACTGAATCCAAATTTTACAGAGCAAATCCTTTCATTAAAAGGGGTGCAGCAGAGAAAGATAAAGCTTTTCTTGCCTCCTTTGGACCTTAAAAAAGAATAATCTTGAAATCAGAAGGCCACAGCTTCCCCACTCCTGCTTGAGATAGAATTTTACCCCCAAGGTGATAGGAAAGGTATCTCTGGACTCCATCATATCTTTCGGCAGTGACTCTCATCCTTCAAGCCTAGGTCTGGAGCCCCCACCATCCATTTATCACCAAGCTCCATTTCCCCAGGCTTATTCCACCAATTTGTCTCCTTCCTCCCCTTCTTACCGAGGGGCAGAGGCTGCATAACCTGAATTATCTTTTATTTTGCTCAAGCTGAGAGGGAGTGTTCTTGCCCCCTAAAGAAAAAATACTGTCTTCACTCCCAAGGAAATTCGTATAGTGCAGGAATGGTATTTGGTAAAAATCAAATTGCCTGTTGTTTTCACACTTGGTTTGGAGCCTTCATCTATTCCTTTCCTAGTGGGGGGACTGGAGGAAAGGGCTTTGACATTAAAACAAAACATGGAGCCTCCCTTTCCTCCCCCCACCTCCAGCAACATAGAGTGGGGATGAATTAGACTAACTTCGGATTTGGACATGAATGGCAAACTATGGCCTGCAAACTACAGGCCAGATGTGGCCTGCAGCCTGTTATATTTGTATGGCCCCAGGAGCCAAGAATGGTTTTTAAAATATGTTTAAAGGTTTAGAAATAGAAAAAGAAGGAGGAAGAGAAGAAGAGGGGAGGGGGAGAAAAATATGCTACAGAGACTGAATGTGGCTGGAAAAGCCTGAAATATTTTCTATCTGGCCCTTTATGGGAAAAATTTGCCAATCCCTGAACTAGGGGAGGGACTACAGTTTCAGCAGAGGCTAGGTATTCTTAACCAGTAGGTTTTATCCACCATCACCCTCTGATTTTTCAAGCTTCATTTTGCATATGATATGATTTTTTTTTCAGGCTCACACCTCAATTATTTCTGGGAATAATTTTGGCTTTGGAGAAAGGTAAAAAGTAGTGTAGGGAGGAGGAACCCTCAGGAGAAAGAGGGGATGAGAAGAGAGAAGAGAGGAAAAAGAGTTGTGAATATCTCAATCAGTGACTAGGTGACCTCTGACCCTGAGGGTGGTTTTATTGTCTTTCTTCTTTGGCTACAGATACATAGTTTATTGACCCTTTCTGCGTGACTGAGCCCTGAGGGGCAACCACAACTGCCAAAGCAAGCAAGGCATGTGAGTCCAGGCTAAGTAAGGCCTACCTTCAGGAAGCCCGAGGGAAGTGACCCCAATTCCCTAGGCCTGGGGGGCTTTGAGGAACGGAGAGGCCACCTCTCTCCCAACTAAACTGCCCCTTCTCAGTGAGGGCCTGGAGTTCACCCCCTCTTCTCTTTCTCTCCCAGAAAGGCTCCCCTCCCTTTCTCCCATGGACAAATGCAGTCAGCTGGTAGACTTGGGCAAGAGTTTTAGGCTCCCTTCCTCCACTCTCCCCCTTTAAACTATAAAGATATGTTAGCATAAACATTCTGGGGTGCTCCCAACAACCCAGCTTGCCAGGGTTGCCTGGCTAAGCTTGTCCTCTTAGGTATGTTTCTCACTTCTTTCCTCTTCCCTCCCCCTCTGGCCCCAGCATCAGGAATTTTTCTTTAAGACTGGGTCCCTCCACCCCTTCAACTCTTGCTCCTCAGACTCAGCTTTGGTAGATTACACTTCATCTTTTAAGCCTGGTCCAGGCTGGTCAACAGTTCTTCCAGACCCAAGTAGCCATTCCACGGGCAGAGTTGCCAAACTTGGCACATTTAAAAACCCAGGGCACACTATTAAATTTGAATTTCAAATGAACAGTGATCTTTTTTTTTTTTTTTTTTTTAGTTTAAGTATGTTCCAAATATTGCATGGGAGATACTTATACTAAAAATTCTTCATTCTTTATAGGAAATTTGAATTTCACAGGACGTCCTGTATCTTATCTGGCAACCCTACTTTCGGGAGTATAGTCTACTCTAGATGGTTTAAATTGTCACACCAAAGGAGCTCTCTCTTCCCAAAATGTGGCCTGACTTTATACCACTTGCCAAGGGAGGTAGGACAAGGGGCACTTCCTGTACCTAGGGTTTTCCAAAGGCTCCATTTGTGGGAAAATCAACTTGGGGACAGGGTGGACCTAAATGCCTGAGATAGGCTGGGGTGAAATTTCTGTCCTGGCTCAGTGGGTGTGCCCTTTCTCTTCAAGAGGCCCTGAAGCTGCCCTGGCTAGATTGTTACCACTGGGCTGACAGGTGGACATTGTTCCCAAACAGTGACCAATCGCACCTGTGACTGCCTAGCCCCTTGAGAGAAGCCCCATGTGTCACGCACCATGAGGCCTGGTACACTGCAAACATTGAGGACCAGTGCACTGGGGACCTTGAGATCCATGCATTGCAGGTCTCCAAGTCCAGTGCATTGGACTGATCCTCCTGCCACCCCAAAAGGATCCAAGGCCAGAGTCTGTCCTGTGCATCCTTTCCTATTTTGCTCAGGCTGTGTGAGCCCGAGGCCCCCTTCCCTTTGTCCCTCAGAGTTCAAGTTCCATACTGACCTAGCCTGAAAAATCCTCCTCACCTTGCCACCCCTTGGTCCCTTTTTTACTTTAACAGGGCTGTCTTCAAGGATAGAGGAGCCTGATTTCAATGAGAATACACTATGGGCCTTCGGAGTGTTCAACAGGTGGAGTTCTCAGAGCCTGTAGTCCCTCTGCCCAGCCCTGTACTCCCGACCTCAATGCACACACTTCTGTCCACACTGGCTGTGCAGAGGCCCCTCTGCAGCCATCCAGGGCTGAAGGTCAAGTTTCCCAGAGGACCAATGGCAGAGTGAAGTGGATTTTATCAGCAGACATCCATTCTCCTCCTCCCCTGCTCCCCACCCCAATCGCACATTCTTCCATGGAGGTTCTTCTTATCTATCTACCTATTAAATGAAAAGGGGGAAAAAACACAGCCTAGAATGCCCTTTCCCCCACTCCCTCAGTACTAGTTCCTAGGGTTGAACCTGTCAGCAGCTGAGTGGCATCAAAAACATTCCAGAAGACCCCTCTCCCTCCGTCACTTTAATATGCCTTTCCTACTTTAGAAAAGCTCGCTAATTCTTACCTCTTAGCTCTTTCTCCTTCCTAAAGTGGTTTTAGCCTCTAAGGTTCTTTTGGAGACAAGGGAGCCTTCAGTGCCTACTGATACAAACTGGAGTTCTTGGTGATTTATATAGCCGGTAACCACTAGGGCATCTGTACACGCTTGCCCGTTCTCCCAAGTTTCTAATAAGCCCCCTATGAGTTGAAGGGGACCCGTTTCCTTGATGCACACACTTAAAAGCTCTAGCTCCCACATGATATGTTACTTTCGTGGTTCTCAATTAGAGAGTTATATTGCATTATCTAGTTTTTGATATTAAATTGCACATTTCCCCCCTCAATTTGAGAGGGGGAGAGGTTGCCTGCCTTCTGCTCCAGAAACAATTGAGTGGAGCCAGAACCCCTGGCTCCACATTGGAATGTCCTGGGGATCTTTGAAATATTCAGATGCCCAGAGCAACCCCAGAGCTTCTGACTCACTTGGTCTAGGGAGCTGGGTGTTATATCACTATTTTTGAAGCTTCCCAGGGGATTCTAATGAGGAAACCACCAAGCTAAAGTTAGTCAATATCTGGAGCTTCTTTGCTCCCACCCTGCAGCTTTCCCAGGCTTACATTCTTAGCCCTGGCATCATCATCCAGGTCTGAAGATGCTCCTACTAGATGTGTTCTTAGAATAAACTTGGGGTTTCCACTCCAGACTGCTATCCCTATCTATTCCCTTTATGCACCAGATTTCCCCATGAAAAAAGACCTCACCTTCAATTTCTGCTTCGCTCTCCCTACTTTCTAGAAACAGCCCCTTGGCCTGATCTGAAGTAGAAGAAATCAAGGGCTTCTGGTGAAGAAATGCTTTGCTCCTGGGCCTGGACCCATTTATTTTATTTCAATTAAAGAGCTGAACTTTTGCTGTTGCAGAACAAAATTTCCACTTCAGGGCAGTGAGGGATGGAGCTACCTGAAGTAAAGGGCTATTCTGATTCTATTTCTTTCCATCTCAGCAGATCCAGCCCTGGATCCAGATCTTTCTGGAAGGATCCAGTCGTTTCTAGAAGAAAAGAGAAGGGGATGGGGGTGGGGAGCATTCCAGCTCACTTGGAATTGTTCTCCAGTAATACTTCCTCTGCTGCCCCTCCTTCTACCCTAGGTCAACTCCCCCCAGGACTGGTGAAGGGAACCTTATGTCTCTTAATTTCCAGATGGTGGCAAAGAACCAAACTGTTCGGGTATCATGCAGTTTGGTTTAGGCTTCAGGGACATCTCTCTGAAGTTGTGAAAGACAGGGAGAGAAAGGGGCAAGAGGTTACAGTTCAAGTTCGAGAGTGACTTGAAACTGAACCTTTTTATATTTTCCTTCGAAAAACTTTTTAAAAAAATTCACACAAGCAATATATTAGCTGGCTTCACTTCAAAATATTTATAATTTGCCGGCCACATGTAAGACACTCTGGGATGCTCAGGCGAAGATAAGAGTAAATGATGTCAAGACTCAGTTTTGTACATGGACCAGCAAAACATCGTAGCACTCTGAAAACAAATGCTGGGGTTTGAAGTTTTAGAACAAATATTCTGTGAATACTCTGTTGAATACTTGAAAATTTGGGGTAATTATCAGAGTTTTAATTTATATATAAACATGTCTCTCTTGGTTATTTCTTTTCCAATGCAGAAATGTTACTGGGGTTTGCTGGGACAAATACCAAATCTACATGTTATAGAACAGTCTATCTTTTCATGAGGAAAAAAGTAATCAGCTTGAGTTTATTATTTTCCTACTTTGGGGAGTGGCTTCTTCTATTATATTCTAGTTTTGTCCTCTTCTGCAATATATAGTCTTTAAGATCAATGATGACATTTAATATTTCTTATGTTCTGGCCCTATTAAAACAAGTTTAAATATCACTTGGTAACAATTTGAGGCATCTTCTTCTTCTTCTTAATTTAACAGTTCCGTAACTTCCAACAGCACACACACACAAACACACACACCCACACACACACACACAAGGATAGCTTTGGGAGTTCCATACATGGGCTTCATTTCATGAGGCATGTTTTCATTCTGCAGCCGTGGTGGGTCCAAATCATTATTTGGAATGTAATGTTCAAATGCATTGGGAGGCAAACTGCTCTGGGAGCTGGCTTGACACTACTTTGTCATCACAAATGTCATTTAATTTTTGTTGATTGTTTTTATAATGTAGGTACATTGCAAATAATTTAATGAAAGAAAGAGTCCTCTGAGGAATGGGGAAAGTATATTGTCCATATGCTCATTAATATCAAATTTTCTGATTCACGGAAATCACATATGAAGTGAATTATTTTCAGTATTATCAAGTGATCTTTGTAGTTGTTTTAAAAGGTCCATCCAGTTATATCATATGCTGATTATGTGTGCTACTTCATGAGAGAGTGGATATAATTTAAATCAGAGTCCTTGATGTTAAACCAGAAGTTTCAGACATTTACAAAAATCCCAATATTTAAACCCAAATATTTAAAAAAAATGTGCAAGGAGTGACAACCCCTTTCCCAAAGAGAAGCAACATTGCAGACCTCTTTGGGTAGTCAAACAGGCTATAGAGGCATCCCACGCCACACTCTGCCTTCAATTTCATTTTCTTAAAGGCAAAGACATCTGAAGGAAATTTCCCTCTGAGCAAAAGGTGAAAAGGAGGCATCCCAGCCACGTGGTGGCTGTCCTCATTTCCATCTCCACACTGTCCTCCTCCCCAGGCTAAAAAACCTTGACTCAGTCCCTTCCATTCCTGGTTTCAGTAGAAGGAACACATTTGGACAGGAGAGGTCTTATAACCAGTCCATCAATTTACTGGGTTGTGTTCTGGGGTTTGTTTAGAAGGCCTCCACATCTGCATCTCTGATCTCCTCTCAACCCCTTTCTCACCAGACTCTGCAGGTTTATATTTTGAGTTTTCAGATCTCATCAGCAGAAATAACAAAACAATACCCTCTGATTTTAAGGCTACAGCCTGCTTATCATCACTACCTACCAGCCTGAGCAGGAAATATTGTTGAGAGAGTGCTGCATGGGTCGGCCATGTGCCAGGCTCAAGGGCTAGGCTGAGGCAGAAGCCAGACCTTCGGGGTGTGTTTGGGGGAGTGTGTGGTTATTGATGGAACTGAAGTCTGCAGAGCTTCCCAAGAAGTAATCATCGATTGTGTGTGTGTGTGTGTGTGTGTGTGTGTGTGTGTGGAAGAACAGGCCTTGCTTAGGCCCACAACACATCCCACCGTTAGCTTCTCTCTGTTCTTTCTTGAGACACAACTTACGACAGCGCCTGGGGTGCCGGCACTCTCCGCGGATGCTTAAGCAGTCTCCTCTTCCTGCTGGTCAGGAATCAGAGGATCTGCTACTTTGGAATCCAGAGAGTGAAGTAGCAGGAAATCGGAGCCAAAAGCCCAGGAGAGAGCAAGGACCCCAGAGCTGATCCTGATGGCTATTGCTCCTCCTCACCCTGGAGACCCGAGAGGGCCTGGGGAGGAGGGACGATGGCTGCTGGGGTTGGGGCGGGGGGTGGGGGTGCCCAGGGGATTGAAGGTTGTCGCCAAGCCCGAGCTACTTGCTCTGCCTTAGGCCTTCATTCCATTCGGTTCCCCGGGCGGGGAACCTCCTCCCCTTCCTCTCCTCCTCTTCCACTCCCTCTTCTCCGCCTACACGGGGCGCTTGGATCCCGCCGCTTCCCGAAGCCCCAAAGCCTGAGTCTGCCTATCCTGGCCACGATGGCACAGGGGCTCTCGAGCTGGGCTCTGGGGCTGGCCAACCTTTCCGTTTTTCTTAAAGGGAACCAAAGGGCGCAGCGTCTCGCCTCCCTTCCTAGCCCGCTGCCGCTCGAGAGGAGCCGTTTAATTAAAGGGGAACCCACAATGTATACGTCAGATAAAAGCAACGCGCAGAATAAACTAATTAAAACATTGTGTTTGCAACACATTTTATTTCTCTCTCTCCTTTTTTTGATCTTCGCTGTGTTTTAAAGAAATGTCATCGCACCATAAAGCGAGCCATGAAACGCTATTTCCTTATAGTGTGCGGCGCTTTTCAAAGGCTAGTGTGATATATTTTAGAAAAGGGATCCTGCTGTGAAAGCTTGCGTGTCTTCCCTTTACCAAACTAAGCTCTTGTCAATCACGCAGAGCCCGGTCCAATCACTGAGATCCTTTTTGGAAAGCAGCTCATCCCGCTGTGCTTTTATACCGCGCTCCGCAGCCTGTTTTGATGCATTTTTACCAGCACGTCCAGGGGAATGAATGATGAGGCCGGGGACAGTGTAGGCCTGGCTTTCCGAGCTCCCGCCAGGCCCTAAAGAGGCGCCGGCGCATTGTGCGCGGCCCAGACTTTCTCACTTGGCGGTCACTTAGCGGGGTTACCCCGACGTCAACCCGGGTCAATGCTGGGGATCCAGTTTATTCAGGCTGCGTGATCGCCTCTACCCGGCCGCCGCGGGCCTGGATCGGCGAGGCTCAATAGCCACCCTCCTAGCCCTTCTGCCCTGGGAAGGCAAGATCGGGTGCAGCCTGACGCAGCACCTCAACCACGGGGAGTCGAGACTCATCTTTAAGATGCGCCTCCTCTCCATAGCCGTGGGATGGATAGGGAAGAGTCAGGGCCGGTCGCCCCCTAGTAAGAAGTGTCTCTGTCTCGCCTTGCCCGGGCTGAAGTTAGGGCGTTGGTTTCAGTAAGCAACGAGTCTCTTCTCTCTGGCACCATCTCCCTGCCCCATCGTGCCCAGAGTTTAAGGGACTTCCCCGCCCTTCAGAGAAAGGCAGTCCCAGCCGCTGAGAGGCAACGAAACGACATGAACCATGGCATAGCTCATAGAGACCTGAACAAGTGGCCCAGACAGAGGCGCTCACAAGTAGGACCGAACCTGTGGCCCCTGGCTGGACCCAGCCTACAATTTCCCAATTGTGACACTTATTGGTCTAATGGACCACGGAGCCGCGGGGAAGGCGCGAGTGGCCCTGAATGGCCAAATATAAACTCGTAAACTGCAGCGGAGGACCCACGGCAGAAAGGGCCTGTGCCCGCACCTCCCCCTTGCGAGGAACGGTTGGCCAGAGCCGCCCAGATCCAGAGTTCCACAGATTCCTCCCCTCCCTGCCAGTGCTGGGGGCGCGCGCCGCCGGGGTGATGCGGAAGCTTTTTGATCGTCACATTGGCTTCCCCGCTCCCAGAGAGACAGGGTACGAGGCTTTGTGGTCCTCTTTTCCGGCTGCGCTGGCACCGTTGCCTGCTTTTGTTTCCAGTTCCACTTCGAACTTGAACCAGGAGAGTGCAAACCGCTAAGGTCTCAGGAGATGAACAAGTGAAAGCTGTGTGAGATTTATGCGTTTGTAAAATAGACCAAACTCTGCATGTCTAAATAGTCATCCAGTGCAACTCATCCGTCCATTCTGCCTCTCGGTCTCTTATCTCTGTCTGTCTCTGTCTCTCTCATGCACACTAATACACATACCCCTTAGTCTCCGATTACACCCGCCCTCCCAGCACATGTTCGATTTCCACGGAACGACGACCACCCCTCCACCCAGCGCCCAGGCACACCTCTATCTCCCCCCTGCCGGTTTCTTTCTTTAGCATTCCCTAAAGGATTTATCATTTGTGGTAGGGAGTGTCTATTCAGGAAGTGAGGGCGAGGAGAGTGCTCAGCTCCCCTCAATTTTTGTTTGGCCACCCCTGCCCCCCAGGCTCTATATTGTTGGAAGGGAAATCGCTGCCCACCCCAAACCCTTCTCAAGAGCTCTCCGTGACGACTACATCCTCGGGCTGACCCTATAACGAGGGAAGGTGAAGAAACTTCCTATCCCGGCTTACGGCCTGGCCTCGCGGTCCGAGTGGATGGGGTAGTTGGGACTCAGACAAGCTGGCATCCCCACCCATCCCTGCCAGGTGTTCCTCTGCTCCCAGGGGCTCCCCTCATCTTCTTCCCATGGCCGGTCTCATGGAGAGCAGGCCCTGCCGGTTAGTAGCTTCTTTAGAGTTACCTCCGCGGACTCCCGCCTGCAGGGTCGTGGGGTGGAAGAGACGGGCCCCCCGACTCCAAGACATGCGCCCCCGACTCCGGGAAAGGAGGAAAGTTGCTCCTGCCTGGTGCAATCGGGACTTGCTGATATCTCCCGGGAGGCCTCTAGAGCCTGCCCGAAAGCCTGCCTTGGGGCGGCGTTCTTCTTAGCAGCTTTATGAGACAAAGGGTGAGTTTTTGCCATAGCCTTTGGCAAAGTCTACAAGTAGAAAAGTGGCCCCAGAGCTATCGGGCCCCGGTGCCAGCGCCAGGGACCATAGGAGCTGTGCACCATGGGACGCAGGCGCGTGGGGTTTCGTCTGCCTGGGTTTTGCAAGTTGACAGGGGCTGAATTTTTGCTGTGACTCCCAGACCATGCTGGTGTCTGTCTCTGAGCGACAGACCACTCAAAAATTTCTGAAATTCTGGGTACAATGGAGAGCGGGGTGAATTCGTGGCACATATTTATGTAAAAAAAAATTCCCCAAAATAAACAGTTCTTTTGACGTGGGGAATTACTTGTTGCCTCAAGTGAATACGTTGTTACCCTTCTTATATATTGCTTAACCGTTCTGGGGATAGGGGTGAGCTTTTAGGTTTCGATTTCCAGGTGTAAAACAGTTCGAGTGTGAACCCGACGGCTGTAATAGGTGATTTGTTAACAGTCGTGCCTGGGAGACGAGCACTGACATCCATATGGGCGACAAGCCTCGGGCATCTGGGGATCCTGTGGCCACTCGAACACGGTCAGAAAAGCATGAAAAAAATGCCAGCGCCGGGACTGACCCGAGCTGCCGCCGCCCGGGGCCCAGACTGAGACCCTGACACGTTCTGTTCCTGGGCTTTTTCCACAGCTTAGGTTCTCGATTCATCCTTGCTGAGGGCCCCAGGGCCAAGCCAGGAAGCTCAGAGCAAATCCAGGACCCCACCGCAGCAACCGCCATTAGCATTTTTCTCCAGCAGCCGCGCTCTCCCCGGCTCGCCGCAGAGCCCGCCTGCGCCCCCGCCGTCCGGGAGCCCGCCGCTCTTAGGCCAAACCCGGAGGAGCGGCTCGCAAGCAAGGCCGAGGCCAAAGAGCTCGGGAGATTTACTGCCATCGGGACAAGCGCGGTGGCCCCCGCCCTTTTGATCTAGCTTTTCCCTGGAAGGGTGGGGAGGATGTGGGTGTGACAGGGTGTGTGCGGTCTACCTATGAGGGATCAGAGGAAATCGGAATCAGAAGCTGGCTTTCAGTCTCGACTAGGCTCCGACAAGTTGGCTGACATTAGACCAATCCTGGCTCCTGTCCAGGCCTCAGTTTCCTCATTGTAAAGCGAGATGTCCTTCTAGTACATCCTGCACAGTACCTGGTCGCTTGTTGTAGATGCGGACTTACCCTATGTTTATTGGGCAAATGGACGGACTCCTGCTTGTCCTCCTTACGCCCATTCCACAGGTTCTTCTAAAAACTTCTTTTGAGCCCATCTGTTCTTCTAAAGGGACTTCCTTTCCTTCTACCTCCTCTGTCGCCAGGACCGACCCCGCCCATGCAGGAAATTTTCCACAGACGCAGTTGGAGGTTGCTGGTGTCTTGGCAGAACACCCTCCCCACTCACCCACCCACCCTCTAGTCCCTAAGCCCAGCGATCCCAAAGGTCAGGGGTAGGGGCTCCGCAGCAGCAGGGGTGGAGTGGGGGCTCATAAGCGGTCTGTTTGGCCTTCTCTGGACTTTGACTTAAACGGGCCGACTGTGGAGCCCTTTTCGGGGAACAGAAGGTCCACTTTACTGTCGGACTACCGCTTCCAAAAATGGGGGCGTTAAATGTTTAGGAATCGTAAAAATAAGGCGATCGAAGCTGCTGCAAAGAAGCCGAGGCCGATCTCAAGCTGGGCCCAGCCAACTCCTGGAGGTCCAAGGGCCAGCAGACGCAGCTCTCCTGCTGGCTCTCCAGTGCGGGGCTGAGATCACTGGTTGTGAAACCGCACCAGTCGAGAACACCACACACAAATAGCTTCTTTACCGTCCTGCGTGATCATTTCCTTGGGGGGGGGACCTCTCCTGCTCCGCAAACCAGAGAGGCGAGAAGTGAGGATTTCAGCGAACCGCTAAGCTCCTGCGCGGCGCAAAGCTCCTCTGCTGTTGCGCCGCTGTCCCCGCCGCCGCTTCCGGCACTCGCCTTCTTTGCGGGTCTCTTTCTCCCGCCTCGGTGCTGTCGCCACATCCCAGGCCAAGAGTTGGATGAAGGAAACATGTCCCCTTCCCTCCCTGCGGTCGAGGATCCTCGATGAACTCGCCTGGGGCAAACCGTGCTTTGTACAGGAGGCCTTCCAACCCTCAAAAGCCGCGGGCACGCGCCCCCTCCCCCATCTAGATCTTCAAATCTGGCCTCCAAAAGCCATTCACTCGCTCAGGTCTGCTTGCCCAGTACACTAATTGGCCCTTCTTCCCTTTGTGCTTGTAATTTTTCTAGACTTCCATTTTCAACGAGTTGTCCTCCATTAACATCTGCTTCCAGCCAGGTCAAAGTCGCCTCCTCACACAGCTTCTCTACCTCATCCTGGACTTTCTAGTCATTCAAAAGATGGAGATATTCAGAGTGCTCCAGAAAAGCAAGAAAACAGCGATTTATTTAGCACCTATTAAGTGACAGCCACTGCATGTAAATTGTCTCAAGAAATCCCCTCCCCTGGTTAGTCCGAGTGCAGTGGTGTTTACAACTAATCGATCACAACCAGTTACAGATTCCTTTGTTCCTTCTCCACTCCCACTGTTCCACTTGACCAGCCTAAAAAAAAAAAAAAAGAAATCCCCTCCCTAATCCTCAGAAGTTAGTTGGTACTATTATACACCATTTTACTTATAAGAAAACTGAGGCACAGGACTGACTTGCTTCCAAGGATTTAGAATCCACTAGACGCCTTCCCCACCGCACTTTACCCACCTGAGCTGTTTCCTCCTGAGGCTGGAAAGGAAGCGCCAAAATCGAAGGAGAGGATTGGGGTGGGAGACCTACTGCCCACTGAGTCTGGTTTCAGCAAATGTCTGTCATGAAGTACCAGATCTGGAATCCTGTCTAAACTGCCTCTGACCAGTGGTCCTTGGTCCTTGGGGGGAGGGAGGGAGACATGTTGCCTCTCTGAATTCTGCTTTACCTTTAAATTGAGAATAATGACAGTCACCTGCCTCTTCATCAGGCTGACATCAGAATCAGGAGTTAAAATGTCTTTGACACTGTTAACTATAATACACTGTTGAAATTAGCTGATCCTGAGGGGCTAAGGCAGAATTTTGAGGAGTCCTTGTCCGGCCGGGGTGCTGGGAATGACAGCCCGCATGGTGGCAGGTGAGCTCGCTGGCAAGTCCCCTGACCTCTTGGGAGCCGCCTCTAGAGCATGACTCCCGCATGATCTGGGAGCCCGCTGTGGCCGGCAGAGACATGCAGGGAGTCTGTGGAAGAGTAACGGCGCTCACCTGGCAGCCTGTATGTCGCCGGCGTGAGGGACTGAGGCTATTAGGAAAATGCCTGTGTTCCAGAACACCCGGCGATGCTGGTTTGTATTTTGAGGTCACTTGAGTCTACATCTAGCTTGGGTCTTCAAAGTACTGGGTCAAGTGTAAATAGAGTAGTTCCTGCACTGGGTTCCGGGTAGCCATTCCGGAAGACCTTCGGACGGGGAGCGTTTGGTAGAGAATTACCGCTTGCCTGCTCACAACACCGCGGCTAAGTCTCTTGGCAGAAGCCCTTAGTCTGGCCTTGAGGGTCCCTAGCTCCAGGCGGAAGAATGGGCACAGCTTTTTTGCTTTGAAAAGGCTAAAGCAGGAAAACCGAGGCGCTGGAGCGACTCAGGGCAAGGTGCCAAAGAGCTAGTGAATAAATACTTCTCTAGTCTTGACATGTATGTCTGGCGCTGGTCTGGGATGACCTGAGGGGTTGTGGAACAAGAACCCAGTGATGCCCTGGGGCAAGCAGTGGCTTCCGCTATTAGTCTGCCTGGGCATAGGGAACAGTGGCCCATCCTGTCCCCACCTCAAAATGCCCCATTCCTGCAAAGTTTGAATTGCCTCTCATCCTGTGTGCCAGCTGAGTTATGGGGACTCTAGTCTGACCTCTCTACCCTACCACAAACACTTCTCTCTGTCTCTCTGTTTCTCTTTCTCTCTGTCTCTCTCACACATACACACTTCATCCATTCACTCACTAATTCTCTTTCTTTCTCAAAGGTCCTGTGGTCAATGCATAGGTTTTGGTGTTAAACAGTTTTAGGAAGGTTTGAATCCCTACATCTTGCTATTAACTAGCTTCCTGACCTGGGACAAGTGACTTAAGAACTTTGGACCTCAGTTTGCACATCTGTAAAAGGAGGTGAATGAATAGTGGTGCCTATCTCTAGGGTTTTTCAGGTTAATTAAATGCAATGGAGTGAGTGGCACAAAATAGGGGTCACTCAGTGCTAGCTATTAATATGAATAAAACAATCTCTGATAAAGTGACTTCTTCTGTAATGTGTCAAAGCAAGCAAAATGGCTCAAAGTGGTTAATGTCCTTCACAGTATTTGTTGTGTCCTGGAGAGAAATATATTGGATGAAGCTACTTTTAAAATCCCTTCCAAACATGAGTTAATAATTATAGCATCTTATCCCACCTGCCGTCATACCAACTGATGGCAGATGCTTTTTTCCTTTAAATTCCCAAAGAGCAATTCCATTGCCCCCTGGAGATGCCCTAACTGGGCTCCTGTCTGTCCAATCTTAGCCAGGGCCAAGCCGGCATCCCCTCCCCATAATAGGGCAAGTCCTCCCTGATCTGTTGGCTCATCTTTACACAGCACAGCCAAAGACTCTGCACCATGGGGATGTGGACCAACAGAAAGACCCTGCCCTTCCCTTAATCTGCATCCCAATGTGTTCTCTAGAGGGTGAAGCGAAGGTAAGAGGATTATGGGAATGTGTGGGAGGAGTAAAAAAATGCAACCTAAGGAATTGGAAGGAGAAGATGGGGAGCCAGAACTCATTGGGCTGACCTTCTCTAACAACATGCATGGTGCAGGTTGGGAAAATGTATGGAATTTCTGCAACCCCTTCCCTAATTACTGTCCAATTCTCAACAGCTCAACTCAATTCTCTTCTCTAATAAGGCAACCAGAAACTTGGCAATGACTCATAACGGGTAAAGTCGGCTCTGGGCCTGAGTCCTGCCATAATCAGCGTCGTAAAAATGAAACTTCAAGAAAAAGAGAGCAGGAGAGTGGACATAACACTAGGTGCCCATATGGGATCCTCTAACTAGCCAAATGACCTTGGACAAGTCACTTAAGCTATCTAGGTTTCTCTTGAACTCATGTATAAATCTGAGACAGCTGGACTGGATAATCCCTACAAACCTTTGTATTCCTGAAGATCTGTGACCTCAGTCCTGTGTAAAAGTCAAAATCCAGTTTGACAACATTGAGAGAATAGTCTGGGGTGGAGATGAAATGGGGCCTGGGAGGATTAACATGGTATTTCTAGGCTCTTTGTATTATTTCTGAGATGATGATTTTTGCCTGAGAAAGGAATAGATGAGAAATTACCATAATCTATTACTTCAAGAATCCAGATCAGCAGTAGGTACAGCATAACAGAGAAAATAGAAGCAGATTATTATGACCTGGTGAGGAAGCCCTGAACTCTTTTTCTGAGGTCATGATGATTCCAGGTTCCAGCTGAATCTGTCAACCATAGCTGAAGAGTCTTTGCTGCACCTATATTGGACAGTGTCTCATGCCTCTGGGAAATTGTTCTAAACTCTCATGGTTTTGCTTGACCTTGGTTAGCCTCACTACATGGACTGGTTTTTGTTCCCCAGGCAGGTCACTGGTGAAAAATCAGATGGGATCTTTCTGCCTGGCCTGGAGAGGCAACAGGCTTCTTTAAACTTCCAGGGTCTTATTTATAATCATTGACACCAGATGATCTAGCAGATTTATAAAAATTGAATAAGGCTGGGCACAGTGGCTCACACCTGTAATCCCAGCATTTTGGGAGGTTGAGGCGGGAGGATTGCTTGAGCTGGGGAGTTCAAGACCAGCCTGGGCAACATAGCAAGATCCTGTCTCTACGAAAAATAAAAATTAGCCAGGCATGGTGGCACGTGCCTATAGATCTAGCTACTCAGGAGGCTGAGGCAGGAAGATCACTTGAGCCCAGGAGTTTGAGGCTGCAGTGAGCTATGATGACACCACTGCACTCTAGCCTGGGAGACAGTGAGACCCTGTCTCAAAAAGAAAAAAAAAAAGAATCTGTTTGTTTTGGTGGGTCTGGGCCTGGGGGCATTTTGCCCATTGTTCAATGGTTTCCGACTTGGCTTTTTTTTCTGTGATTTAGTTTCCTGACTATTTTTACCTCATTTCAACCACATATAAGTACCATCTAAAACATATTTCCTTAGGTAAAATGCATTTTAAATTCCAATCTGAGATGTCCTGCCTTAGTAATAGAAAGAGAAATATGAATTCATAATTACGTTAACTCAACCTTTATGTAAAAGAGGCAGCCTTACATGCTAACAAGACGTGGAGAGTCCCAGCACAAATCTCGGATGCTTACTTCTTCTTTGTGAAATGAAGACTTCATATCATTGTGTATCTTAATACTACCTTTTCTACCAAATATTTAAAAATGGAAGAACTCATTCAAAGCAGTAGCCTGAGTAAGCAGCCATCTTCAGACATTCATGCTTAGAAAGGAGCAAGGCAGGGCCCCAAATAGTCCAGGTCAAATTGTGGTACAAGAAATACCATAACAAATAAACAAACAAAACTCCATACAGAAGGAAGTCCCACCGACTGGATTTCAAGGACTCTTTGTTATAGCTGAATTCCTGTACAGCGAAAGAACTTGGCATGAGCCCATACAGTTTGTTCTAGCAGGATTTGACCTGTTACTAGAGCTAAATTCTGGGACTCTGTGAGGCTTGACTGGACTGTGCACGGAGTGCAGGACCAACCATGGACAACGGATGCCATCAGGGCTGCTTGCAGGCATAGTGACTGCCCTATGCAACCAGAAGCAGGAGGTTTAGGCTGATACTCAATACTGCTGATTAAACTGTTCCCTGGCTAAACAAAACTTTGGTGTTTTTACACCAAAGCCATGCCATGGTGAAGCACCGTCACTAACACATATTCCAGGATGGAGTGATTCATCATTCTGATCATAAAACCTGTTCTAGGATAAACATGGGCTCAGGGAATCTTGTAATGATATTTTAAAACAAAGTCAGGAGATCTCAATATAAAACTCAGGAAGCAGGGACAATTATGCAAAATGGAGTCAAGTCACTGGACTGTTTTTAACCTAGACTCCCCAAACTGAAAATAGTGAGAGGATGTGAACTAGCCATCACATGCAAAAACATTATCTAAAGACTTTCAGTGAGAGGGGGTAGACAGGAGGGAGCAACATAATAAGATAATACTATCATTCTATTAATAAATAAAAATGACTAATTTCTTCACTCCAGATTGCAGGGCACAGACATCCATGAGTTTTCTCTCTCCTACATTTCTCAATTTTTTCTTTCTCTTCCCCTTTATCTGCCATTTTAATGTCATTAAGATAGAAAATTCTTAGATTTTCATTATTTCCCCTGTTGTACCCCTCAATTTGTTACCATTTCTATTTCTTCCTCTCTAACACCCTCAAAACATGGACATTTCTATTTACTTGTTCATGACAGGCTTGTTAAGCCTACGTTTGTAAAGAGCAGATCATTTAACACACTTGGAAGATGGTAAGCAAGGAATGTTCTACTATGTCGTCAGGAAAAGAAAAGCTCAAACCTGACATTGACCATCTGAACGGGAAATAAGATTCATTCGTTCAAGAGTGTTCACTGAGTGACTACTACATGCCAAGCACTGTGCCAAGACCGCCCCTCCCCATGTTAGAATCATTTTATAAAGTAAAAATAAGTACATCATATCCAATTCTATTCTGCATTCTTTCATACAGTCAACATGCACTGAGCACCAACTACTCTCTGTCAGGCACTGCTCTAGATGCTGGGACACAGAGATGAATGAAGGACATTCCCTTTTTTTCCAGAAGTTCACTGTCTAGAGGAGGGAGACAAACAAGTAAACGAGCAAATACAAGGCCACCTTCTGCACTGCTACATTCTAATTAGGAATCATGGACTCCTTGTCC
This sequence comes from Propithecus coquereli, assembly GCF_000956105.1. NCBI lineage: Eukaryota > Metazoa > Chordata > Mammalia > Primates > Indriidae > Propithecus > Propithecus coquereli. Next base: position 1,799,735 of record NW_012150596.1, on the reverse strand, counting down.
TTCATTAAAAATAACACAAGACTTCCCAAGTCTTAAAGAAAACTCTAGGAAAAGTTTCAGATAGATGGCAATGGCCTCAGAAGCAGTCCTCATTTCTCCTCTCTTTAGGGGTTCTCTCTCTTGGGTTCCCAATGCCACTAATCCCCCATTAATTCATTTTTTCATTCAACTTACATGTATTGAGCTCCTACTGCGTACCAGGTACTATATTCCATGCCTCTGAGATAAGGCACTGTTTCAGCCCTGAATTGAATTCCCAATCCAGTGGGGAGGACACACAAGGAAAGCGTCAATTACAATTGGCAATTATGGTGTGGTAAGTGTACATTCTCTGCAACTTACCAGCCACTATCCAGTTATGTGCTGGGTGTTGGGTACAATAATTATAATATATTTCTTAAACTCAATTTTTTACATTAAAATAATTTAATTTTTATTATTAACATTATTATTGATTTTTTCTACTGAAAGCACAAATTTTTTCTTAGTTATATGACTTTTCCAACAAAGTATAAAGGAAATATGATATCAAGATTGATACAAATAATTCCAAATCAGAATCTTCATCTATACACAATGAAACTAAAGAGGAAAGCAAACCAGAAATGCTTTTTATAATTAAGACTAACATCTTACTCTCAATATAAAGATTTCAGTCTCTGACCCATCCCCCAAATAAAAGTCTTCAAAAAGATTTCTTTAAAACTATGAGATAAGAGATAGGATTATTTGAAGATGAAAGAGTTAGAGGAAAATGTTTGGTTTGGCACAGCACTATTCCCTCAACATTCTACTTATAAGCAAAGAATCAGAATTTTTAACTGAAGCTTAAAATATTTTGCACGTGGGTTGTTTCCACATCTTTGCAATTGTGAATTAGGCCGTTATAAACATTCAAGTGCAGATGTCTTTTTTATAGAATGTCTTTTGTTCTTTTGGGTAGATGCCCAGTAATGGGATTGCTGGATCAAATGGTAGTTCTACTTGTAGCTCTTTGAGATATCTCCATATTACTTTCCGCAGAAGTTGTACTAGTTTGCAGAACTGGAGCCCATTTTACTAAGTGAAATATCACAAGAGTGGAAAAACAAGCACCACATGTACTCACCATCAAATTGGTATTAACTGATCAACACTTAGGTGCACATATAGTAACAACATTCATCCAGTGTCCAGGCAGACGGGAAGGGGGTGGAGAGGATGGATACATACACACCTAATGGGTGCGGTGCGCACCGTCTGGGGATGGACACGCTTGAAGCTCTGACTTGGGTGGGGCAAAGGCAATATGTGTAACCTAAACATTTGTACCCCTGTAATATGCTGAAATAAAAAAATTTAAAAAATAAAATAAAATAAATATTTTACATAAAAGAGCTGAAATCTTCACGGGTGCCGTTGTACTTTGTTTTTTAAGGTACTATTTTAAAAAATAGCTGAAATAATGTCTCATCTTAAAATGTTTATTATTTTACATTATCTTTATTTTCTATATTTAGCTTGCTACTTTTTTTTTTATTTCAGCACGTTATGGGGGTACAGATGATTAGGTTACGTATGATGCCCTTACCCTCTCTCCCCCCCAAGTCCGAGCTTCAAGTGTGTCCATTCCCCTGGAGGTGCGCATCGCACTCACTGTTTGTGCATATGCCCGTCCCCTCCTCCCCCCTCCCCCCTCCCCTTGCCCAACATCCAATACATGTTATTCTTATATGTGCACTTAGATGTTGATCAGCTAATACCAGTTTGATGGTGAGTACATGTGGTGCTTGTTTTTCCATTCTTGGGATACCTCACTTAGTAGAATGCGTTCCAGCTGTATCCAGGAGTATACAAGAGGTGCTATATCACCATTGTTTCTTAGAGCTGAATAGTACTCCATGGTATACATATACCACAGTTTATTAATCCACTCATGTATTGATGGACACTTGGGTTGTTTTCACATCTTTGCAATTGTGAATTGTGCTGCTATGAACATTCGAGTGCAGGTGTCTTTTTTATAGAGCCACTTTTGCTCTTTTGGGTAGATGCTCAGTAATGGGATTGCTGGGTCAAATGGTAGTTCTACTGGTATCTCTTTAAGGTATCTCCATATTGCTTTCCACAGAGGTTGCACTAGTTTGCAGTCCCACCAGCAGTGTATGAGTGTTCCTACCTCTCCGCATCCACGCCAACATTTATTGTTTTGGGTCTTTTTGATAAAGGCCAGTCTCACTGGAGATAGGTGATATCTCATTGTGGTTTTTATTTGCATTTCCTTGATGATTAGAGATGTTGAGCATTTTTTCATATGTTTTTCGGCCATTATTCTGTCTTCTTTTGCAAAGTTTCTGTTCATGATAATACTTTATTTTATTAATTTTATCAACTAATAGTTAAATCAGAATTAGGGTATGTGTTTAATTTTTTTTATAATTTTTAAAAATTTACACATAATAATTGTACATGTTTATGTGGTACATAGTGTTGTAATGTTTCCATATATACAATGTATAGTGATTAAATCAGGGTAATTAGCATGTCCGTCACCTTACTTCAAACATTTATCATCTCTTGTATTGGGAATATTCAAAATCCTCTCTCCTAGCTATTTGATAATATATAATAAACTGTTGTTAATTATAGTCACCTTACAGTGCTATAGAACACTAGAATTTATTCCTCCTATCTAGCTGTAATTTTTGTATTCCTTAGCCAATCTCTCTCCATCCCCTCCTCCCCCTACCCTTCCCAGCTCTGGTAACCAGTATTCTACTCTGTACTTCTGTGAGATCAAGTTTTTTAGTTTTCGATGATGAGAACATGCAGTATGTATCTTTCTCTTCCTGGCTTATTTCACATAACATAATGTCCATTTATGTGTTAGGTGTTGGGTATAATAATTATAATATAAATTATTATATTTATTAAAGTTATTAATTTTTATATTAAAATCATTCGATCTTTATTATTAAAATTATTATTGTTATTGTAACCAAGATTTTTTGCATGCTTATCATTCCAGGCACTTTAGGTGGATCACTACATTTAAAGTGTCCCCTCATTTGCAGGTGAGGAAATGGAGTTGCAGAGAGATTCAATCACTTGCTCGTTTCCCTGGCTAGTTAGTAGCAGATTTGGAGTTGGGTTGTAAGGCCTATCTGAATCCAAAGACTGCATTCCCATCCACCCCGTTATCATAAACAAAAGACAATCTCTGTCCTCAAGAAGCTCACAGCAGTGGGGGAGATGGAAAAGGAAACAGACAATTATAACACCATGGAACACTAAGATGAAAGTGGAGAAATAAGTCTTTGCTGAGGGTATTAATTAGAAAAGGGAATGATAGCAGAAGATTCTGGTTCCGTTTTTTTTTTTTTTAGAATCAGGAAATCGCTAATTCATTTTTTATTGTGGTAAAATATGCATACATAATATTTATCATTTTAACCATTTTTAAGTGTACAGTTCACTGGCATTAAGTACATTCACATTGTTGTGCAACCATCACCACTATCCATCTTTAGAATTTTTCCATCATCCCAAACAGAAATTCTATACCCATTAAACAGTAACTCCTCATTCCCCTCTTCCCCCAGCCTCTGGTAACCCCCATTCTACTTTCTGTCTCTACTTTACCCAGTATTCTGAATATTCTAGGTATCTCATATATGCACAATCATACAATATTTGTCTTTTTGGCTTATTTCTCTTAGCATAAAGTTTCAAGTTTCATTCATGTTGTAGCATATATTAAATTTCTTCCCTTTTTAAGGCTGAATAATATTCCATTGTGTGTATATAACATATTTTGTTTCTCTTTTCATCAGTTTATGGACACTTGGTTGTTTCTACCTTTCGGCTATTGTGAATAATGCTGCTATGTACAAATATCTGTTTGAGTCACTGCTTTCAATTCTTTCGCATATATATCTAAGAGTAGAATTGCTTTGCCATACGGTAGTTCTATGTTTAAACTTTTGAGAAACCATCAAACTATTTTCTACAGTGGCCACACTATTTAACACTTCCACCAGCTATGCATGAGGGGTCTCATTCCTTCATATCCCTGCCAACACTTGTTATTTTCTATTTATTATTATCATATATATAGCCATCCCAGTGTGTGGAAAGTAGTAGCTCATTGTGGTTTTGATTTGCATTTCTAGAGGAGTAATGATGTTGAGCATCTTTTCATGTGCTTATTGGCCATTTGTGTGTCTTCTTTGGAGAAATATCTATTAAAGTCCTTTACCCAGTTTTAAATTGGGTTGTTTTTGTTGTTGAATTGCGGGAGTTCTTTATATATTCTGAATATTAATGCCTTATCAGATATACGATTTGCAAACATTTTCTCCCATTCAGTAGGTTGTGGGGTTTTTTTGCTTTCTTAATAGTATCCTTTGCTACACAAATGTTCTTAATTTTAATGAAGTCCAATTTATCTATTTTTTCTTTTGTTGCCTGTGCTTTTGGTGTCATATTTATGAAGTTGTTCCCAAATCAGATATCATAAAGATTTCCTCCAATATTTTCTTCTAAGGATTTTATAGTTTTAGATCTTACATTTAGGTCTTTGATTCATTTTAAGCTAATTTTTATATATGAAGTAAAGTAGGGGTCCAATTTCATCCTTTTAAATATGGGCATACAGTTTTCCAGCATCATTTGTTAAAATGGACTGTCCTCTACCCATTGAGTGGTTTTAGTACCCTTGTCAATACTTGATTGACCATAGATGTGAGGGCTGGTTGTGTTTGAGTATGGGCCCCTCTCATCATCATGATCTAGTTCTTGAGTCTAGTTAAATGGGAGGAAGAGATCATGTCCATGAGGCTTGATGATTGCTGGACAAGACTTAAAACAATATAACTTTATCTCTCTAAATATATAGGGTAGTATGATTCAAAAAAACATGTTGTGCATGTAGCAGTTACATTCATGAGCTTCGCCTCCTATATATGGACACTCAAATAAGTATTTGTTGAACAAATATTAAAAGCCCTTTATTCACTTGGTAACAATTTAGCAAATTGCAATTTCTATATTTAAATATATCTCAGCTTCTATAAAAGCAAATGGAATTCCTCAAATTAGAATCTGTGACATTTTCAAATATTCTGATAACTTCTGAACTTTAAAGGAGTTTTCAGAGTTTCAGAAAGTTCAAAGAGTTCTTTGATTATTCTTCTCTCTCTCTCTTTTTTCCCCCTTAGCCTTTATGTTATACAACACAGTACAGACCCAGAGCTCTCTTTGATAAAGGTGCTATTAATCTTTCTCACACCCAAAAAGTGAGTGAGTACATAATGACCCAAAGTAAACAAATTTCCTCACGTTTACACTTCGTAAACATGAAAAGGGAAATAGATTAAGCTGTTCATTCTCTCTCTGTGGCTATAATATGCCATGCACTACACAAGTGGAACGCAATGTGTTGCATTCCATACTCAGCTATGTGACAAGGATTCTTAGGTGTCCAATGGAGTAGATGTGTCCCACACAATCGTGAGGCAGAGTCTTTCCTGTGAGCACATGTACCCAGTTCTCTCCACTGTGAACCTGAAGCCATTTTCAGGAACTCCTGTGAGGTTGGCAACCCAGTGATTTCCTATGGGCAGATTGTAGGACATGCCTAACAGGGCCCATTTTGTGACTGACTGCCGAGCCTCCATCAGGGAAGATCAATAGTTGGCATGGCAACGAACTCGTTTCTCCAGAAATGAGCTCCTTTTATTAAATTTTGCCAGCTATTGATCAATTCCTCATCCACATATCAAAACATGACAACCAGTTAATGAATCACAGATCTGGTTGAGTTAAACCACAACAACAACAACACAAATATTCAAAAAAGTTAGAGCTGAATCTTTTTCTATGAATTTGGTCCAAGGATTCTAACATAAACAATGACTGCTATAGCATAAGTCCATGTGTAAGGATGCAGATTTACCAAGACAGGTACATGGAATGAATAAAATACACTTTCACAGTAAATTTAGGATTGTGATTTGGTCTTTTTTTCTCGTTAGATACTTTAAGACAAAGCTATTACTTCATACCATGCATGCTCTTATTTTCCACATTTTATGCTGAAAGACATAGTACCTGACTAATCTGGGGGCAGCCCTGGATGTTTCTTTCCTTTAGCTGTTAATGGTACCACCACTCTTCTTCCTGCAATTTTAGGCTCTCAGGCTCTATGCGTGAAAGAAGGAGTTTGGAATAGAGAAAGGATCCCATTGTGAAGAAGAATGGTGAAGACCATGGAGATGGGTTTGACTCATCCCCTTCCTATTTTCCTTTCTTCAACTTCCTTTCCATTTCCTGGCCACTCAGCACCTCTCTTCAGCTGATTTTTGCTAACCCAAATAGAAGACTGATTTCTCCTATAAGTAATGCTTTTAGTTGAGGATCCTCAGGGGTTCATCTTTTTTTCTTCCATTAACCAACCTCATGTCACTCTAAAGAGTGAAAATAGCTTAACACTCTCAAGTGTCCAAACTGCAGATTAAAACCACACAAAGGGTCTTAATGATGTCAGACAAGCCACATAGTCCATCAAGCGAAATCATGCCTTAAACAAAAGATTTTCTCCAACCCTTATTTACATGAGAGATAATAACAGTCTGCCTTCAGTTTCTTCATATCTGATTTAATATAATTCCATTTAATCTAAAATTTTACTACAATGACAGATTTTCAGAGATCCAGGAGTCACTTTCATAATCCTCATCAATAAACTTGATATAGTTCAGAAACTGCCAGCTTCTTATTTACTCATGTAACATAGAGTATGATAACACTTCATGACATTGGTGGGAAAGACTAGTGGGGCTTCTGTGTTATTATGTGAGATCTATTTGTATAAGAATTTATTATCATAAAAATAAAGTCCCTTTAATAATGACCCTATGAAAGGAGCAGCCTCAAGAGCTCTGGCAGGGATTCCAAACCTGAATTAAAATAGACTATTTTGCATAGGGGGAATTAGACCCCACATTACCGATAAGTGATTTCATTATGTCTGATATTATCAAAATGACTGCTGGAAGAATTAAAAGTGATTGGCTGCAGAGTATAAGTGGCACCTATTTGCTTCTTGGAGTGTCTGGGAACTTTAAAAAATGCAATTGGCTAAAACAAACTAAAATAATTTAGGACTAATAGCTACTTTATATATGTATGTATATGTATATATATTACATATGTGTGTGTATCTATGTGTCTTTGGAGGTTTACTGGGTATTATTTTTTATAGTAGTGTTCTAAGTATCATGTGTAGTAAAATGGCATTTCCTAGATATTTAAAAAAATTACTGAGTAATTCAATTCAACGTAAAGTTAAATATGTTTTTGGCAAGTTAAATATGAACAAGGTAAATGGTACTAGGTCCCACAGGGCAAAGGGAGTTAGCTTATGGCTTCTGAATCTAAAAATGTTAATCTAAACAAAAAAGCCACATATTGGTAACAGTCTCATGTTCTTATAAAAATTACGCCTTGTTAGACTAATCAGATGCCCTTTTGTGACGAAGGGCTCAGCCTGTTAGGTTGAGTGGCTATTGTGGCTGTCATCTAGCCTGGATGTCTCCTGGCTTTTGATTTGGTTTGTGAGGCCACCTCATGGCAGCTAGGAAGATAAGTTCTAACCTCCCTTTTTGTTGGCCACACTAGGAAATTCTCAAGGATCCAAACCATCGCCATGCATTCTGAAGTTCCCAGAGCATAGTATAGTGCCCAGCACCCAGTAGTCATACAACCTACATAAGTGGAATTGGAAGGGAAGTTCTAAATCAAGAGGGGTTTCTAAATGAGCCTGGGATGGAAGGGAGAGAGTGTGAGTGGCAGGTGATGTCTGAGGACTCTGCTTAGTGCTGCCTGAAGTCTATCTGCCCCAACAAATAGGGAGCTAGAACAGAGGGCCCACCACTGTTTTCTTGGGACAACAGGCTGGGTGGGTGAGGTAATAGGAAAGTATTCACATCCGTGCACATTCCCTCCTTTTGTATCTGGGCTAGGGATGGAGCTGGGGCTTGATTTAACCAGTAAAATGCAGCAGAAATGACACTGTGCCGATTCTGGGTCTTAAGCTTTAAAAAGACCTGACTGTTTTCATTTTTTGTGCTCTTGGGAGCTTTAAGCCGCCATGTGAGAAGTCCAGCTACCCTGCTGCAGGAAACATGTGGAGAGTATAAACAGAAAAGGAGAAACACTGAGACTATATGGAAAAAGAAAGTTTCACCCGTGCCAACATCTGAGATGAGCCTGGTCCTAGATGCACCAACAGCTGAATGCAGCCACACAAAAGACCACTGGCAAGACCAGCAGAAGAACCACCCAGATGAACCCAGCCCAAATTGAAAAATATGAGCAAATAATGTGGTTGTTGTTGTAAGCCACTAAGTTTTGGGGTAGTTTGTTACACACTCATACGTAACAAACATTTCACAATTATTGGGAGGACTGGGTTGTATACAATTGGGACCCTTTTAGAGTAGATCGTGACTTCTAATCTCTAAGCAAGGCAGAACAGAAAAGCTAGTGTAAGTTATAAAATGAGGAACTTAGTTTATTTAGCTCTAAGGGACAAGTTTCCTCAGCCCAGCTCAACAGAGGGAGTATAAAGGAGGGAAGCTGCAGGATAAGGTGAGAGTGCATAAAGCAGGCTCAGGTGTCTGGAGTCTTGTATAGCTGCCAGAGGATATTTACAAACTTACAGGTTGTAGTGGAAGGGAAAGGGGCAAATGTTTGTGCGTGTGTGTGTGTGTGTGTGTGTGTGTGTTAGAGTGGTAGAGAATTGATATTTACAAAGCACTTGCCAGTTGCTAAACACTGTGCTGAATATTTTAAATCCCTTATCTCATTTAAAACTTACAACAATACTGTGATATAGGCATATTTTGAACTGAAATATTTCAGACATATAGATAATAAGATAATTCACGACTGGGTATCCATATTCTAGCTCAAGAAATAAAACAGAAGAAATATTGTTGAACCCACCTGTGTTCTCCTCCATGAGTACATTGATCTCCTTTCCCCCCTACTCCACAGAGGGAACCACTTTCTAGAATTTGATCAGTCCCATGCATGTCTTTATAATTTTACTGCAGGCTTTATATTTGTACAACATATCCATATGAATCTCTAAGTAAGCTATAATACTGTTTTACATGTTTTGAACTTTATAGAGATGTTTTTATACTATGTTCCTCCTCTTGCAGGTGGGTTTTTGGTCAATATTAGTTTTTTAAGAGGCATTCATGTGATGACACATAGTTTTAGTTTCTTTATATTCACAGCTATTTAGTACTCCATTGTGTGACTATACTGTGATTTATTTAGCCATCCTCCTCTTGGTGGACATTTTGTTTCCAGTGCTTTGCTATTACAAACAGTGTTGTCATGGACACGCTTATCCATGTCTTCTCGTAGATAGCAAGAAGTGGGATCGTGTCACAGAGTGTGGATATTTTCAACTTTATTACATATACTAAAACAGTCTTCATATTTACACTCCCATTTGTAATGTATGAAAGTATCTATTTCTCTATCTCCTTGCCATATTTTACATTACCAAACTTTAATATTTTTGCCAATTGGATCATGTACAATAATGAAATTTTTGTGGTCTTAATTCTTATTTCCATGGCAACTAGAGAGAGTATCTTAGTCTGTTCCAGCTGCTACAGCAAAACACCTTAGATTTGGTAATTTATAAACAACAGAAATTTATTTCTCACAGTACTGAAAGCTAGGAAGTCCAACATCAAGGCACCCGCAGATTCAGTGTCTGGTGAGGGCTTGCTCTCTATTTCAAAGATGGTGCTTTCTTGCTGCTGTATCCTCATGTGGAGGAAGGGAGTAGCTAGCAACCCTGAGATCTCTTGTATAAAGGCTCTAATCCCATTCATGAGGGATTCACTCTCAAGCGCTAGTCATTTCCCAAAGGCTCCACATCTTAATATGAACACGTCAGGGATTACATTTCAACATATGAATTTTGGAGGAACACAAACATTGAAACCATAGCAGAGAGTTAACATTGTTTCATGTATTTATGTACCATTTATATTTCTTCTCTGAATTGCTTCATCATATATACTTTGTCCATATTTATTCTGGGTTGTTAGTTTTCTTTTAGTTGATTTTAAGAGGATCATTATATATTCTAGATACTAATCTTTGTCAGTTATATGCGTTGATACCTATAACATAAACAAGTTTGCATATCCTGTTTTACAGATGAGGAAATAGACGGAAATAGAGGGTCAGACAGGTAAAGTAAGTTTCCCAATCTCACATAGCTAATGATTAGCCGAGCTGCGATTTTAGTCCATGTCTGACTACATTTGAATGTAAAATACAATGGCTGCATTTCATCCACCTACACTTAAAGTCTTTATTATTCAAAAGCCTTTGAAATAGATGCTTTTGAGATCACCAAAATTGCTCTGATTGGAATCTCTTATTCTTGGAAGGTTCAACTTAATATCTTAAAACAAGACAAAGAGAGAGAAATTCAAATATCTTTTATTGTCAGGTCCATACAAGTCTTTGGATTTGCTTGTATTTTTCATAACTATTAAATGCAACTCAGACATGTGTTAATACATGCTAACATACCTACAGATATTTAAATATTTCCTACCACCAAAAATACTACCTACAGGGTCACTGATACTACGAAAAAGTATTCAAAATTGATCAGTTTTTATAAAGAATGTTTTACATGGTAGCATGGCTGATCCAATTGATTGTGCTATTAAAGTCTGATAAAAAAATCCCCATGAAAATAAGAATGTATTGATTCCCCTAAAACTGTGGACTTAAGAAACCATACACAGACAAATGTACATATAATTGCTAAAACAAAAAGTGTCTGGTTTGTTTTGTAATAATAAATAAAGTAAAACTGAAAGAGAGAGGCCAGATTTTAGAAGCATAAAAGAAATGTCAACAGAAGTTGATTTAAGAATGTTCATTCATTCATTTATCTCATTTCCTTTTCAATATTTATTGAGGACCTACTATGGCCCAGATGTCATTCCTGTTCCCCTGGAGGTTAGTAGTGAGAAGAAAGAGAATAGTTGTTAAATATCTAATTCTTCAGTCACTGAGCAGATTACAATTAGATATATACGCTATGAAGAAGAAGTATGAAGTACATCAATGAAATGGAAAAATGCGTGTTTTCGAGGAGAATTATATGCCTGATTTCAGTTTGGCCCAGTGGGTGGAAAATCCACAAGAGAGATGGAAAGCAAAGAGTTACTGGGACCTACATAGGGGAGAATGGAATGAGTACAATGATGTGCTATCTAAGCCACAGAACCAGAGTCAGTGAAGCATAAAACAAGTCAGGATATGAGACTAGAAGAATGATTATAGATGTGCTTACTTCTCTTACTATAAGAGAGAGATTAATTACTGAAGAAGCCCACAGGTCACTAAAGAAGAAAATGATCTCAGCAATGTCTTCAAGACAAAAGAAAAAAAAAAAAGAAGAAGAAAGTGATGCTTCCAAGTGGTGGCAATCACAGGACTAAAACAGACAAGAATGAAACAATTAGCTGCAGGCTGTGGAAGGATGCACCAGGCTTTCTTAAGAGGGCTTGGGGAAGCAGAGAGTGGGTTCAGGCAGTTGATCCCGTATGTGGCAGTATTAAAGGTGAAGGCCATTTTCTGTCTTAGAAAAGGGGAGGAGCCTTAGTATGAATAGGGGCCCACCACTAGGTGGGAAAAAGGAGTGCAAACTCATATATGTGTTTAATGAGAGGAGTCAAAAATGCTCCCTACAGGAGGAGAAACTAAGAGGCCCTGGGACAATGAAGTGTCCCTTTGACTTGAGCCAGAATAAACTCGCCAAGTTTCTTGATTCACAGGGGGCACAGCCTTTTCATTTTCGTGCCAAAAGACCATCTCCTAGGATATGGAGACCATCTGTGTCAAGGAGCAAAGCCCTTAAAAATGATTTCAATGTAAAATGTGGCGTGACGGGGGCCATATTGTCTGACACTGTCCAACCCCTTTCGTATTTCAACAAGTTAAGCACAAAGGAAGTAAAAAACAGCCAGCAACAATGAACCAGAATTCCCAGACAGCTCCAGGGGAGAGGGAGAAGGCTTTGACAGAATTAAGACAAGTCAGTATGGATGTGCACAAAGGTGTCTAAAATCACTAAGTACAGGGTTTGAAATGAGCAAAGAAAGATGGCCAGCTCAGTGAGAAGCCACGGCCATGGGCCCCATGCTGCTTCAGCTCCTTGCCACTGAGGATCACAGTGGGAAGAGGAGAGACTGTCTTCCCTGCGCACACACAGGCTACCAGTCTGCATGAGTCTGCAGCTGCCAGAATTAATTCCGCTCAGGGCATGTCACTTTCCAGTGGTTGCTCAGCTGTGCTTGGTGAGACCAAATTCTTGATAAACAAACTCTTGCTTTTCATACTGAAATACTTATTGCAATGATATGATGTTTAGGGCTTACTTGGAAATAATCCAAGATTGGAATGGGAAGAGTGAGCGAGGGCATAGATGAAACAAGATTGGCTATGAGATCATCATTGCTGCGGCTGAAGAAAGGCACATGGAAGTTTATTACACTATTCTCTACTTTTTTGTATGTTGGAAATTTTCCATGAAAAAAGAAAAGACACTGATCAGATCACCTGTCCCTACGTCAAGGACTTTTCTGATTGTTTCACATTCTTTCCTTTCCCTCCAAAGAGTACTGCCTCTCTTTTTTTTCCTCCCTTCTCATCTATTCATTCAACAAACATCTCCAGACATGTATTTTGGGCAAGGCACTATGCTGGGCACTTAGGGGAAAGCAGATGGATGAGTCTTAGTTCTCAGGTCACAGTTTCATGGGAAAGACAGATGGAACTTAGGTGTGGCCAGGCAGGCTGGGAGAAAGACTGGCACAAGAAAAGGAGAGAGGGAAATCAGTTTTGGTTGGTGTCCTTTGGAAGGAATTTCTGAAAGAAGTGGGATTTGAGTTGATCCCTGAAAGAAGAGTACAGTTGTGTGTGATGGATATGGGGGTGCAAGCCTGCCCCTAAAATTTGTGAGGCTGGGACAATAGTTTCCCCAGACAAACTGACAAACTGATACATAAAATATGTTCAGCATGGGGCAGCAGGAGAGCAAAATGAAATGAAATGAAATAAAATAAAATAAAATGTGTTCTATCTTCTTGCCTTGACAGATACACATTCATAATAATTTGAAAGGCCAAGTTAGAATTTAAAGTTCTTGTACTTCTTGGAGTTCTGGAACATGGCCACGTAGGGAGAGCTGGTCCCTGGCCCCAGTCCTCTGCCCTATAGCCTTTCTTTCTTCTTTTCCTACCCTGACTTTCCACCCTCACCACAGGGGACTTCATGCACATGCAAGTAGATGCCTTGGCAGTCAGATCCAGAATTCATCAAAAAAAACCCACAAACAGCCGTCCCTTGACCACTCTTCAGACCTAGGGATGCTCACACTGGCAGGATCACTTTGCCTTTGAGAAGATAGATACAAGGAAGAGTCCTGCTCAGGCCCTGGAAGTAGATTTGGAGTAATTTCGGCAGGAAATTCTGACGTCCCAGGTATCTTACGCTTGCTCTATGAGCATGATGTAGGGATCCTAGGCTCTGGGTGGACACTTTGCCTTGGCCCTGCAGATTTCTTGCCCTGTGGCAGGGGCACAGTTAGAGGACAGCCAGAGTAAGTTCCTCTAAAGCACAAAACCAAAGACAGGGGTGCCTCTTGCCACTCCCAAACTATGTGGTTTCTGGTAAGTCACAGCTTCTCAAACCTTTGGTTTTTTGTTTAAATTTGCAAAATGGAGATGATAATAGGACCTAACTTATTGAAGTGGATTGGGAATTAAAAGAGATGATGCGTGTAAAGCTTTTAGAATAGCACCTGGCATATTGTAATTGCTCATTGAGTGAAAATAAAGCCAACTTGATTTCTCTCCTGTTGAATTAACTGAGCAGACTGGTTGCTTTTAGGGGGAAGTGCGTGAGAAACAGCTTCGAAGAATCTCGTAAATACTTTAATGAGCAAGTCTTAATTAAGTGTGTAGATAAGAGTCATTTGTCATAAAAGCATTGATTTTGTATGTGCCGGAGCTGAAGTCTACCACTGATGGAAAGGAGGGTTGAGTAAGCTCAGTCACAGTGAATCAAGATAGAAAAAGAAATGTTTCCTTTCTTATCAGGGGAGACAAATACATTTCTTGCCACTTTCTACCTCTAGTGGCAGTAGTTTGCCTGCAACTATTTCATATGAATAATGTGCTAATTACAATTAATTGGTGACCATTTATCACAGGAGAAGATAGAGTAAGTGATTGGAAGGGTTGCGACCTTAACTTTGTGATAATAAAGCTGCATTTCCATTCACACATTCGACTGTTAGTTATGTAAAAGCAGGTTAGTAGTGCGGTTAAGTATGCAGGCTCTGGAGCCAGATAGCCTGGGATCATGCCCCAACTTTGCCACTGTGTGACTATGGACACATTTCTTAACTTCTTTGTTTCTGCAACGTAGTAACAATAATAATAGTAATAATGCCGACTTCATAGGGATGTTGCGGGAATTAAGTTAATATATGTAAAGTACATAGAACAGGCACATAGTATGCCCTATATAAATATGGTCTTAATGTTCTTATACTGAATTCTGACAAAAATCACTCTACCTCCCAACTGTTACTCACTAACACCTTAATCAGATTTAGTGGGGCTTAACTATATCCTTAGGAAACTTTATTATTAATAATAATAGTGATAATTATTAGTATTTGTTAAATTTTTATTGTATATGAGGTAGCATTCTAAGTTTTTTACTATAAGCATCAGCTCATTTATTTCTTATGTCAGTCCCTTGAGGAGGGTATTATTAATCATCCACATTTGATGGATGAGGAAACTGAAGGTCAGAGAGGGAAAGTAACTTGATCAGGGTCACTCAGCTAATTACTAATGAAGCCAGATTTCAAACCCATGTCTGTTGAGTGCAGAGCCCTGCCTGCTGCACTGCTTGAACAGAAAGGTTACTATTTCTCTGGTGCCAGTGTTGGAAATAGATGTCACTTGTTGAGAACAAAGCCACTACTTCAGCCAGACTCACTGTGATGCTACCAGGCAAGGGGCACAGAGAATGGACCCTTGCACCTGTGACAGACCACTGCTCTGCAGAGCCATGGCATAGGTTCCAAGACATGAAGTTTGCTAGGGATCATGAAATGTAGCAGGGTCCCTTGCTGCTGCAGTACGTGGCAGGGATGACCCATTGATGAGTGCGGCCTTAGGTGTAGGCTGTGGCTGGTGGTCCCACTCCTTTTCAACCACTTGGATATTTGGGGGCAAGAGGGCTGATTTATCCCATAGAATGGCTTGCCAACATGGGTCTTCTTTCCTGTGCAGATCTCCAGTAGGGAATATATCCTACTGTGGAAACGTATCCAGTGGGTCATTGGCAAGAAACAGGTTTGAAAGTATGCTAGCTATGATCCTCATACCCAGCAAGGTTTCTAGAAAGGAGTCCTGAAGGAAGTGTGGGACTGAATGCCAGGTGCTTAAGGAGAGTAGCTATCTGGGACTCTAGCCAGTGGAAACTGGCATCCTGCTTATAATCTGAAAGAACCATAGATGGTTTGAGCTGGAGTGAAACTTGGAGATCATTGAAATGAAACTCCATTTATACACTGAAAAACTGAGAAATGGAGGCTCGAAGAGGGGGAAACTTTTCTAAGGTCATACAACACAGCATGCTTCCCTTTTCTTCAGTTTGCCATGGTGAGTTTCTTCTTATTTGCATCTACTGCGGGGTGCCCTGGGACAAACTCCTTCTGGCATATTTATCAGCTGTGCAAAGTCTATACAATGAGATGTTTTCTTTCATTTAAAACTAATGTTGTCTCAATGGTTGAAACTGAAATCCCCAAAAGCATCATTTCCTCACTAGGATAATTTTCCTACAAGCTTTTCATTAATCCAATCATAAATTCAGCAATGTTATTTGGCAGCTTACTGAAGTCTTCAGGAGCCACAGGGGACTGGATGCATTGTCTGTTTTTATGACCATAAAAAGAAACAAACATCAAGCTAAATAAGCTCAATTAAAAATTGGTTTTGTTTGATATAACGTAAGAAACTCACTCACTCATTCATTCATCCAACAAATGTGTATTGAGTACCTACTGAGCGCAATATATTGCACCAGTACTATTGGGACTACAAAGATGAATCATTCATTCAGCAAACACTGACTGTACACTTCTTTTTAAGGAGCTTTCAGTATAGTAAGATTAACAATTATAAAATCAATCTCCCTAATACAGAGAACAAGGAAATAAGGGCCATAAAAGATGTATGAACAAAGTTCAAAGGAGGAAAGAGTCATGTCTGATGAGACCAGGGAAAACTTCATGGAGGAAGTAATATTTGACTGGGCCTTGAGTCCAGGTAGGATTTGAACATATGCAGATGGTCTTAGAGGACATTCAGGGTGGGGAACATGGGGTGTTCAGAGGCATTGGAAGACACAGAGTGTTTAGCTTGGATAGAATTTTTTTTTTTTTGAGAAAGAGTCTCGCTCTGTTGCCCCAGCTAGAATGCAGTGACATCATACCTCACTGCAACCTCAAAACTCCTGGGCTTAAGCGATCCTCCTGCCTCAGTAGCTGGGACTATAGGCACGCACCACCCACCTGGCTAGTTTTTCTACTTTTTGTAGAGATGGGGTCTCACTCTTGTGCAGGCTGGTCTCAAACTCCTGAGCTCAAGCAATCCTTCTGCCTTGGCCTCCCAGAATGCTAGGATTACAGGCGTGAGCCACCGCGACCAGTCTAGAATATGGTTTTTCGATCGTGTTTGCTAGAGCTGCTTTAGGGCATGCTGCAGAAAAGGAAGAAAGTGAAATTGGAGAAACCCCAGGACATTTACCCCAATTTCAACCAAAGCACCTCTGCTTTGACCTATTTTCTACATTACAGTTCCATACAAGATGTCATTTGGGGAAAAAAAAAATGTTGCACTGATAAAAACAAAAATTTTAAATGAGCACAGATAGGTTGCATGGTGAGGAAAAGTCAAAGAAAAGAGTGGAAAAGTTAGGCTGGGACCTGAGCACAAAGGACCTTGAATGTAAGCCTAGGAATGTAGGCCTCATTGTATAGATATTGGTAGTGAACCACTGGAGAGTATTAATCAGGAAAGAAAAGGATGAGATTCATAACCATTAGGGTGCAGGGAGTAGGAGGGAGACTAGGTCAGAGCAGGCAAGACTGGAGGGCAGGCATCAGTTAGTTCATTGACAGTTGCCTGGATCCCTGTTTTCTGAGTGCTGCTCTGTAGCAAGCACTGGCCTGAATACCAGGGCTACAGCAGCGAAAAAATGGACAAAATAGAATTTATATTCTAGTAGGAGGAGGCAGAAATAAATGTATAAATGATACATCAAGAGGTGATGAGCACAGAGATACAAAAATTAAGCAGGGTGAGGGGACAGAGAGTAATGAAAGTACTATTTTAGACAGATTGGTTCAGGGATGGCCGCTCTGAAGGAGTGACATTTGAGTAAAGACCTGAATGAGGTGGTAGATGGAGCTCTGGGGCTGGCTATATGGGGGACTAGGACACAGTGGGTTTCCTGTGGTAAGTGTGTTAAAATGTGGGTAAGGAGGTGGCTGGAACTGAGTGAGCAAAGGAGAAAGTGTTAATAGATGAGCTTGGAGAGGTACTAAGTGCCAGGACATGGGAGGCTTTATAGGCCATACCAGGGACTTTGGATTTTCTTTTGAGTGTGTTGAGAAGCTGTTGGAGGATTTTTAGCACATAAGTGACATAATCTGATTTATAATTTTAAATTGATCACTCTAGCTGCTCCGTGGAGCATAGAGTAGGGATGGCAAGGGTAGTTGGTTGCGTAACAATGCATGACTGAAACAATGTGTGCGTGTGTGTGTGCACCTGCATGTGTGACTGTTTCTGAGTGCTCAATTCTGATCCACTGGGCTATTGGTCTGTTTTGTCCATCACTCTGGCTTTGTAGTGGGTCTTAATAACTGGCAGGGTGACACAGAAGTTTTCAGATTGTATATACATCATTGACATAGCTTTTTTGCAGCATTGTATTAAAGCTGGATGATATTACATTTTAGTAGAAAATTTATGGCCGGGTCCTGTGGCTCACACCTGTAATCCTAGCACTTCGGGAGGCTGAGGCAAGAGGATTACTTGAGCCCAGGAGTTTGAGGTTGCTGTGAGCTATGATGGCAACACTGCACTCTAGCCTGGGAGACAGAGCAAGATTCTGTTTAAAAATAAAATAAAAAAGAATTTTTGTGGGTATAATTTAGGATTTATATAAACCATTGTATTTCCCTTTAATAATGAGAGCACCCCTGGCGAAATGGGTTATTTAGGGTCTTCTAAATTTGGCCACATCTCCCCCTTTTATTATTTGTGCTGTAGGAATGTCCTACATTCCAGCCAAATCAGACTCCACTGAATATATTCTACACTTTCCTATTTCCATGCATTCCTTTGCTTATGCTACTCTTCCTGGGATACTCCCCACTTCTCAGGGCTACCTGTGGCAAATATACCCATTCTACAAGGCTCATGTCAAATACCACTTTCTCCACGAAGCCTTCCTGATAGCCCTCACAGGATGTGATCTCTCCCTTCAATGAATCTTGATGCCATTTGCTTGGCATTTTCCTTCTGGCCCTTATCTTACTGGACCTTTGTGTATCTGCCTATGAGGTTGTTGAGAGCAGAGCTTGGTTTTTACTACTTTCAGTCTCCTAGCAATAGCCTGGTGAGCTAAATCTGGTGGAATAATTTGGTTGCACTGTTTACCTCTGATCAGATCTCTTATTCCAAGGCAGAATGAGATATGTTTTCAAGATCCAGCAGAGGCCAAGTTGCTTCAAAGAGTTGGGTATAGGTTCTACCTTCTTTCTGTCCCCTGCTCCTTTTTTTCTTTTTTAAGCAAACTGATTTACTGATAGACCTTGGATCATATTGGATCCATGACCAATTGAAAATGTGTTTTCTTTGAATGTCTGTTTGAAGTGTTTCCTGCACAGCATCTCCATGTCCTTTTGACTTAGCTTTAGTGGCAGGACAGTTTAATGGTAAATATAAACTGATTTCTTGCCTTCATTTTGATCAAACAGCTGGTAGATTGGCTTTGTTTTTACATCCAAGAGGCCTGGCCAGAGGTGAGTGACTAAAGACAGGCATGGTAGGGTCAGAAAACAGGTAACACCTGCTTTCATGCCCAAGGATGAGATACTAGGCTGCTACTGAGTGTAACTGCTGCATTTTCAGGGAAACAAAGTGACCAGCAGTATATTCAGAGCTATGAAATAGGAAGCTATGCTGTCATGTGGCTCTATTACATTTCATAAAATGTGGGAAAATATTTTCAGCACGAATTAAGCTTCTTTTGAGAATCACAGAAATTATATTGACAAATAGGTGAATTAGATGGCACCTTTGGCTACTGTCATAAGATTGCAACTTTGGGGGCAGGATGGTGGAAAGGGGCTTTGACCTTAGACAAGTGCATCTCTCTCAGCCTTTTTTCCCCTCACCAGCAAAGTGGGGAAATACCACCTAACTTGCATGGTATTTGTCAGAATTAAATAAAAGTGCCCAACACAGTCCCTGGCACATAACTGTAAACTCAAGAAGCTAATTCCCCTTCGTTTTTCTTTCATTCACAAAGATGAACACCCTCCAAATAAATATTTAGGTAGAGGAACAAACACATCCATTTTCCAAGTGGATTCTGCATCCCGTAAAGGAAGATGGCATGCATTCCTAAATGGATAAACATAGTCTATGTTCAAGGTCCTTGCTACTCAAAGTGTGGGATGTGGGTGAACAACAGCAGCTCATCTGGGAGCTTGTAAAAAAATGTCAATCTGAGACCCCACTCCAGACCCACAGAATCAGAATCTGTATTGTAACAGGATCCCAGGATGAGTCAGATGCACATTTGAGAACACAGCTCCAGGTACTGCCTTTCAGAAAAATGCAGGAAGCCATCCCAACAGGCTATGGCCTGGTTTGTCTTAAGGTATATCTTAACTAATGGACCTCAACAACGCACATGTGATTATAACAACATTGATGACGACTACATCTTTGTTTGCAATATTTTAGTGAATTTCACAACAGAAAAAGGGAAATGAAATTCAACTTTTGAAAGCCCTAAATAGGACATGAATGCCTTTTAAAAAAAATATCGCCTGATCCTTACCTTAGATGTTAGCATGGAGAAGAGAGCAATCTATTTATGTATGCAGAAGAGGTACTATTTAAAATAATGCATGTATTCTTGTTTGTTTTTTTTAAAAAATGCAGAGTTTAAATTATATTTTATATGCCTTTATTTGGTTTGTAAAGTTCACAGATATGCTATTTTACCTAAATTTTTAGATCTTGAAGCTGGTGACCTGCAGAACATTCTAAAAAACCTTTTCCAGACCATGGTAGGAACATAAATAGTTCACCTGCTGGTACTATGTTTTTTTGTTGACACAGGGTCCCACTCTGTTGCCCAGGCTGGAGTGCAGTGGTGTCATCATAGCTCACTGCAACCTCCAACTCCTGGACTCAAGTGATCCTCCTGCCTCAGCCTCCTGGGACTAATTTTTAAAGAGGTGGAAGTGCCCAGCAACACTGTCTTTTAGCCAAACAAATTGTGTAGCTTCTGTTTTCAAAAGGGAAATTTTATGGGCTAATACTTTGCCACTCAACATATCAAGCTACTTTTGATCACAACCAGGACATAAAATATTTAATACATGTTCAAATATTAGAAGTCCCAGTACTTTATCATTATGGAAAAGCTGTTCTTTGTGGCCATCTTTTCAGGCTTACAGGGTGGCTGTCATTTACTCTTTTATTTTAGTTTACTTTATTACTTTACATAATCTTCTGTCCATTTCAATTCTGAGCAGTATAAAGTGAAATATAATAGGAGAAATTTGGAAAAGTATGACTTTCCAAAGTGAGACTATTCTCAGTGACTATGCTTAGCAATGAATTATTTTTATATATTTTTTGTCAATTAAGGAACTTGGCTGAATAAGATGTTGACAAGAATACCAACCAAACAGTGAGACATTTAGGAAATAGCTACAGCTAGTCCAGGAATCCTGACTGCTTTATTAGTCAGGATTCTCCAAGGAAACAGGACCAATAGGACATATATATATATATATATATATATAGAGAGAGAGAGAGAGAGAGAGACAGACAGAGACAGAGACAGAGAGACAGAGACAGAGAGACAGAGAGAGAGAGATTGACATATATCTATATAGAGATATATAAAAGGAGATGACATTGGAATAACTCATGTGATTATGGAGACCAAGAAGTCCCACAATATGCCATCTGCAAGCCTGAGCACCAAGGAAGCTGATGCTGTAACTCTTGGTCCGAGGCTGAGAGCCTGAGAAACTGAGGGGCCCCTTGTGTAAGTCCTGGAGTTGAAGGCCAAAGGATGTGCAGTTCTGATGTTTGAGGGCAGGAGAAGATGAATATCCCAGCTCCAGAAGAGAAAGTGAACTCATCTTTCCTCTGCCTTTTTTTCTATCTGGGCCCTCAGCTGATTGGATGGTGCCTGTCTACACTGGTGAGGGTGGATGTTCCTTGCTCAGGAACTGATTCAAATGCCAATCTCTTTTACAAACACCTTCACAGACATATCTGGAAATAATGCTTTACCAGCTATCTGGGTATCCCTTAATCCAATCAAGTTGACACCTAAAATTAGCCAGCACACCTACCATCTTGATGCTGATGATTGCAAGTAGTTCCCTGCTTTCCTATAGAAAGCAATCCTGAAAATATGTGCAAAAGTCTAGTGTGTAAGAGTCAAACAATAGACTTTCAAGTTACTGGTGACATGGGAGGGAGTCGATTCCCAGAGAGCTAAGATCTAATATAAAAATCTTCAATTATACCTTAACTTCTAGTCACAATTTTCAAAAATGGATTTTTATAATTTTATTTATGTTCCATAGTTTTATTCTTTTTGTTCACAATTGAAGACATAAATGCCTTAGGTCAAATGAACATCCACTTAAGCTAAATATTTGCCATGTTCAGCATATGCAATGATTTCCCTGTTTATCTTGATTAAGTTTGAGATTATGTTTCTTGTCATTATTATTAATGCTTTTGTTTTCCTTAATTTTGAATTTCCATGAAGTCTAATAAGGAAAAACGTAATAAAATATTTCAATATGTGCCCAACAGACGCTGCTGAACATACAGGTCAAGCTCTTTGAAACCATTGTCTGGTAAACAGTGCCAGGATGCAATAGAGTGAAATGTGAATTTGTCAGCTGAATTTGACATGTAAAAATTGGGTTAAGGCTGTTGGGGAATAGCATACAAAAACATACATGGTACTAAAGTCAAATGTGTGGAGGTGAAAGGCCACCTATATCAACAGCCCAGAACTCTCTCCTGAGCTCCAGATCTATATGTTCAGCTTCATACTAGAAATCTGGCTGTCCTAGATGTACCTCAGATGAAACAGGCCAAAACTGAGTTCATTTCTCCTCTACTGTTCCTCCTCAACCTGTTTCTTCTCATGGACTTTCTGTATCTGGTAATGACTGCATGATCCATCCAATCACTCATGCCAGAAACCTAGATGTTGCCAGAGATTCCCTCCTTCCCTCTTATTTCTTTCTCCAATCTGTTACTAAAACAACAAATCCTATTGATCCTCTGTCCTTAAAGTGTGTGTCTTAGTCAATATCTTCATTTTTACCATCTTAGTTCAGTCCCTCATCCTCTCACACCTGGGTTTTTTCATCAGCTGCTTCTCTCCCTTCTCCTTGCTACTCATTCTTTAACACTCCTCACAGGAACTCTCTTCACCCCACCCACCTTTTCCAAGCAAAAATTAGGTGTTCCTGCAAAGAACATCTATATTCCTTAACTGGGACACTTATCTTGCCATTTTGTAATTGTCTATTCTTTTTGCTTTTCTGTTTCCTTCACTGTTCTTTGGGTGACTTGAAGGCAGGAATTTGTGTTGTTCTCTACTGAATTCCCAGCACCTAACCCAGTGCTTAGCACATAGTAGGCATTTGATAAAATTCTTGATGAATTGAAAAGAGACCGTAGCATTGTAGAGAATGCCAAAACACCAGCTCTTTCAGTCAATTCAGCGGAGAAAATTGGCCAACAGTTCTTAATGCCAAGTGGGCAAATCAACTAGGTGACTGGGTTTTTCACCTGCTCGCATTTGTGTTCCAGTATGGAAACTCATCATTAGTTGCTTTAATCACAGCACTTCAAAGACCTAAATGAAGCTATTCAAGGGAAGGGGAATAGGAAATAATAGCAATTGCCAGTATCCCAGAATAGTAACCACAGCTTTTTCAGAAGTAACTTGGAATTAGGTCAAGTGAACAAGCATTAATGGCATCAAATCCTCAGCACTATGCTAGACTTGGGTGAAGAGGAGAGGGAAACATAGTAGAATGTAAATTACTATTTTTGTCTCTCAGTAATTGAACCATATTACCAAAAAGACAAATCTCATACATGTGAAACAATTAGAGACTGATAGGATTAGGTTGCAGTACCAGACAGAAGAGAAATCAATGCCAAACCAGTCTAGATACACCAAAATTATACCTCCCCAAAGAATGGTAGCCCACACTGTGGCTGTGAATGTCCCCACTTAGTAAAATTCCTTCAGTGTGCCTAGGATATGTATTTATGGGTCCAAATCCATCACAAAGAGAATTAAAATGGCAATATCATTCTGTAACTAAAAAGATCTTTAATCGAGATAAATGAATTTTTCCTGCCAATTTTCAACACTATTTAATTCAGAATTTTATTATGGCAACATATAGCCAACCTAATTAGGCATCTTTGTTTTGATTATACTGGGATTTGGCTCAAAAAAGACTGTCAGAGAGCCCAGCCCAGCCAAGGTGAAGTGCCCATCGCTGAATGGTGATCAGGGGAAGATGTCTTGGTGGATTTTAGTGCACTTGGATCACCTCGAAGCTGCCTGGGTTTCTACCTTCTTTTCCTGCTGAAAGTGATATAGGGGAGTGCTGAATTTTCCTTTCTTTGCATAAATCATTATTGTGCAATTTTACTTGCCCTGACTGTCAGAAAATGATTTTGATTTTTGGATTTGACAACCTTGGCTGGGTCTGCGTAGGACTGTAGGATTGAATGGCAACAGGGCTCCATATAAAAGGTGAAGGCAATCTGAGCTTTTCCCTGGCCTAGTGGCAGAGCAAACCATAAGGACCAGTTTGAGTCAGGGACTAATTAAAAGCTACAATCCATGGTATGTAGCTCAAGCTGGACCCACGCTGTACAATACAGTGGCCACTAGCCACATACCGGCCAAAATACCTACCAACTCTTTAAGTCAATTCAGTGGAAAAAATCAGCCAACAGCTCTTAATGCCAAGTAGACAGATCAACTAGGTGACTGAGAACTTGGAATGTAGCTAGTTTGAATTGAGATATGCTATAAGGGTAAAATACACACTTGATTTTGAAGAGTTAGTATGAAAAATTATGTAAATAATTAAATTAACAATTTTATATAGATTTTATGTAAAGTGATAATATTTTAGATATATTAAGTTAAATAACGTATATTATTAAAATTAATTTCCGCAGTTTCTTTTCACTGTTTTTAAATGTGGCTGCTGGAAAAATGAAATTGACCTATGTGGCTTGCATTATATTTCTATTGGCAGCAGCTGATCTAGAATCTTGTAATGCTGAGGGATAAAGTGAACCTCAGTTACCTTTCCATAGTCAACTATCTCAACCTTCATTTCCTTGTCCATTTATTTCTGGTGACAGGCACCTGTGTGAATGGCTGTTGTCACTGGATTTATTGGCCACTAAGAGCCTCAGGGTGTGCTCTTGCTCCAGAGCACTGAGGCTTGGGTGATGGGGAGATATATTATTTGCTTGCAGTTGCTGGTAGAAAATACTATGTTGCCAAATGCTGCTCTCAGGAGGTGAAAAAAAAAAAAACTTTCAGTTCATCTTTAGATGCCCAAATAAATCTTGTTTTTCCCCCAACTGCAACAAAAATATTACAATAATAAAGCATTTGTGTCAACCAAAAAGTGTCCCAAAGTCTTTTGCGCCTGTAGGGAGACCTGCTGCCAATAAGGCATTAAATCTGAGGGAAACATTTCTGCAATTACTGATCAAATACAATACAGCTAAATTTCACCTCCAGCATATCATTTTGATAATGGGTATGGAAATTATCCATTCAATAGCTATTCAAAAATAACTCAGGAAGATTGGTTACTAGATACTTCACAGACCTTCAGAATAATCCTTTCTAATCAGGCTGGTGAGATTTCAATAGGCAACATTTGCCTTGGACAAAATAACCTTTTAGGGGGTTGCAGGGTTGTGGGCTTGCTCCTTTTCCCACTTGCTGTCCAGGAGGTGAAAGCACAAACAGGCAAAAAGGCAGGGACTGTTTCCCTGGGGCTGAGCTGCTGCCCAATACCCACCAAAGCTCAGTGAAGACAGCTGTGCCTGCAAGTTAAGTGAGGCGCCTTAGCACTTATCAATCAGGAATCAGCAGGGCTTCTAAAGTTGTCCTCATTAAATTTAAAGTATATTCTCTCCCCCAGCAGCAAATGTCTCCATTGCCATCCATTTCTGCACATCCAATTTTAGGCAATCAAAGAGTGTTGGCTTCATCACTGTCTCCGAACAGATTTCCAGCTTGACACAGCTCTTCCCAGCTTGCCTGATCTTTGACAACCAGTAGCTATCTTCCTCTGGTCACCACCAACTCATCCCTGCCTCTCAGCCATTTCCTATCCTTTTATCTTCATACTGCCTTTTCGCAGGTCAGGCTGTTTTTATCCATAAAAGACGCCACTCTTACCTGTTCCAACACGAATGCTCCTTCATTCTTATTCATTTCTGGCTCCCCCGTATCCTTCCTCTCACTTAGCACCCGTAGATGTTTAATATTTGATGCCCACTTGCTCACTTATTCAAGAAGGCCATGTGGGAAGTTTGAAAGGAGCACAGTTACTGACTGAGATCAGGGAACATTGCTCTACACCTAATTACTGATATGACACTCAGGCAAGTCATTTAACCAATCCGTGCCTCAACCTGAACCTGGGAATAATAACTCCTTCCTCGTGGGGTTATATTGTGGGACTCAAATGAGAGACTTAGGAAGTACAAAGTATTATAGACTTTTGTTCAGTCATTCATCAAGCATTTAATAAGCCCCTATTTTATGCAAGGCAGAAGATGAAGAGCTGAGCTATTAATGGCAAACAAAGCCCATTTTTTACCTTCAGGGAGCTCACGGTCTCGGGCAGGGGGCTGGCCTTCACATACAGCTAACTCTAATAGGTGGCAAAGTGAGATGAGTGCTGTAGGTGGTGCAAGTAGATATCATCATAATGAGAACCCAGGAGCAGAGTGATTCAAGTCTGAGCTTACGCTTGGGGGAGTGGAAAATAAAGGGAAGATTTCAGAGAGTTGGTAGCATTTGTAGTAGACTGGAAGGATGACATGGGTTTTGATAGACCAAGAAGGAGGTTGTGAAAGGCAGAGAGTATTGAAAGGCCAGAGACATATTTGGAAGATACCTGGGCACCTAGTGTGGCTGGAGAGCAGGGTTCAGAGAGGACTGCAGGAAGATACATATGGCTGCAGCTGGGAAGATGGGCTGCAATGAGCTTGTGGTGGGCTTGGAATGCATACGGAAGAGTTTAAGTTCAAGTCCTGTACCTGAGGGTAGAATAAAGAAAGTTTTTGGAGCAGTTTTGCAGTTTGGAAAGCTTACTCAGGTTGTTGACTGGAGAATAGAAGGAACATGTATGGGACTAGAGAAAAAAAGGACAGGTAGGAGATTACTATAATAAAGATCATCTAAACCAGAATTTCCCTATGGATTCCTCAGAGCCTTAGTCCCAAGGAAGGCTCTGTGAAGGCCCGCCTCTGTGGCCAAATGTTTAGGAAGTGCTGCATATTGCAAGTTCCACTTGAATATTCATAAAACATATCAGCACATTCTTCTAGTCTCTAGGAAGTCTTCATTTTTTCAAATTTATTTATTTTTTGAATTGACTTATAAAATTGTATGTATTTATTGCATTCAATATGAAGTTTTGAAGTATATATATATATTGTGGAATAGTTAAATCTGGCTAATGAATAAATGCATTACCTCTCATAGTTATTGTTTTTGTGGTTAGAACACAACATCCATTCTCTTAGCATTTTTCAAGAGTACAATGTATTATAACTATAGCCACCATGCTATACTATAGATCTCTTGAACTTATTCTTCCTATCTAAGCATAAATACGTATTCTTTGACCAACATCTCCCCAACCCACTCTCCCTTCTAAGCAACTCAGCCTCTGGTAACCACCATTCTACTCTCTACTTTTATGAAATAAACATTTTTTTAGATTCCACATATAAGTGAGATCATGTGATATGTCTTTCTGTGCCTGGATTATTTCACTTAATGTCCTCCAGATTCATCCATGGTGCCACAAATGGTAGGATTTCCTTCTTTTTTAAAGCTGAATAGTATTCCATTGTGTATATATACTATAGTTACTTTATCCATTCATTCATCGAGAGACACTTAAGTTGTTTTCATATCTTGCCTATTGTGAATAATGTTGCAACGAACATGGAAGTGCAGACGTCTCTACAAGGTGCTGATTTTGTTTCCTTTGGATATACACCCAGAAGAAGGATTCCTGGATTATATGGTAGCTCAATTTTAATTTTTGAAGAACCACCATACTGTTTTCCATAACGGCTATACTAATTTACATTCTGATCAACAGTGTGCAGGGGTTCCCTTTTTTCCACATCTTCACCAATACTTGGTATTGTGGTGAGCTTGGATAATAGCTGTGGTTGGCTTTTGATAATAGCCATTCTAACAGAAATGAGGTGATATCTCATCGTGGTTTTGATTATCATTTCCCTGATGAAGACATCTTTTTTTAATCTAGGAGTTTCTGAATTTGACTGAACAGAATTCTTTTTTTCCCCCACAGAAGACCTTGCAAAATTAGTGTTCATCTATGCCAAGGTCACGAAAAACAAAGAAAGACTAAAAATTGTTACAGATTTTGGGACACTAAGGAGACTTGGTGACTCAAAGCCACACAGGATCCTGGATTAGAGCCTGGAACAGAAAAAAGGATGTTAGTGGAAAAACTAGTGAAATTCAAATAAGGTCTAGAGTTTAGTTAATAGTACTGTACTAATGTTAATTTCTTAGTTTTGACAAATCTATTATGGTTATGTAAGATGTTAACATCATGGGAAGCTGAGTAAATAATATGTGGAAACTCTCTGTACTCTTTGCAATTTTTCCATAAGTCTATAATGAACTCAAAATAAAAAGCCTTTTTTCTTTTTTCTGAGAGAGAGTCTTGCTCTGTCACCCTGGGTAGAGTGCAGTGGCATCATAGCTAACTGCAACCTCAAAGTCCTGGGCTCAAGCGATCCTCCCACCCTGGCCTCCCCAGTAGCTGAGACAACAGATGTGCCACCATGCCTGGCAAATTTTTCTATTTTTTGTAGAGACAGGGTCTCGATCTTGCTCCAGCTGGTCCCAACCTCCTGAGCTTGAGCGATTCTCCTGCCTCTCACCTCAGCATCCCAGAGTGCTAGGATTATAGGTTGGAGCCACTGCGCCCGGCCAAAATAAAAAGTTTAAAAAGTAGTGTTCACCAAAACAGCATAAGAAATTATGGCATAAATTGATTTTAAGCACAATTGAGGTTTAATAATGTATTTCATTTTCTTAACATTAGGACATAAAAATATTCCTTTATTTTTACCAGACAAATGAAACTCTCCCTCAAAGTGTTTCCACTGATATGAGTAAAACATCTAGCACATCGCTGAGATGCAAGAAATCCTAGTCCCCTTTTCCATCCTTTCCTTCAATTTAGAAAACAAAATTGCTGAGTGGCTATTTAGAAACACTATTTTATTTAACCTAAATGTTACATTTAAAAGTTGGAGAGCTACATGAAAGCTTGTTCCCTTTCCACAGCAGGTAAAGAAGATGTAGAAGGACATTTAGCACTTGGTTATCAAGTCAGCCTAGGGCAGACAGGAACTGGTACTGTACAATGGCCAATGTTCTGTTTTATCATTGTGTTAATTAAATAATAGGAAAGCTTAAGATAACATTGTATTTTTAAGCATATAAAATGACCTCATAAATTTGCAGAATGTGGAATGAATAAATTATATATAACTGATACAGAGATCAAAAGAAATTAAGTTTTAAAAGGAAATTGGGATAATTAAAATGCACAAGTGGAGCCACCACTCTTGGGTGCAAGTGACACCCTCCACCTCCCTGAATCACACACATGTGCACACACTCATGTTCCCCTCCTCCTCGGCTTTCCACCAGCTTTAGGATTTTCCAGCAGTGATGGGTAATGATGACTAATGAGCTTAAAGCAAATCAACTGCACTTCATAAGCCCAAGAGGCTTGCGGGTCAGCCTGGGGAACATGGCACTATGGCTTTGAGGCCATTACCCCCAGAGGTATGCTCAGGGCACCTGGAATCCCTCCAGCAGCATCTCTGACAGCACCTTTGACTTATCAATTTCATTCTTTTACTTCACCTGTTTTAATCTGTGTTAAGAGAAAACAATGTCCTGACCTCTGATAGTTCATGAGACTTTAAATAGAGGATTCTGTCCAAACTGCCAAATTGCATGTGGGGGTAGGGGAAGAGTGATACTGCTGCTCCTTGGAAAAGTCTAGGCTCCCAGGCTCTCAACTACCTATACCTCAAGGTGAGTCGGGGCAACCTATGTTCTTGAGGGGACAGCAATTAAAACCTGGTGTCAGGTCAGGTGAGGAGGAGGATGTTGTGTCCCCAAGCTGGATCTAGAGCAGTCAGGAAAATAGCAAAGTGGAAAATTGCTCCTGGAGTGGGGAGACAGCCAGAGGAGCTGCCTTGGCCAGCTGGGATTCAAGTCCAAGATAAACCCTTGCCAACCCAAGACACCAGTATCTCAAAGAACCATAAGTGGAGATGCAGAGATACTCCATCCCTCCCTTTGGAAGGAATCGGAGATTTCCTGCTAATGTTCATGATATAAATGGCTTTATTCTACTTTTTGCTATTAGGGCCCCTGAGGAGGCTGACCTAGGATCTAGATGAAGCTAGAAGGAAGCAGATTTTAGACCAAAATAATAAATAACTCATAGGTGGTAAGACTTGGCTAAAGATAAATTTGGCTGCCTCAATGCATACTGAGCTCACTCTGTGAGTGTCCAAAGGAGAAGATGAAACACTTCTTCAAACGGAAATGCTTCCATTTGGCAGGTAAGGTGTGGAGGGAAATCAAACTTACTCAGAGATGGAGAAGCTCAAAGGACTCTCCTTATACCAAAGATCCATCTATTTGACTTTGACAAACCAAGACACACACACACACACACACACACACACACACACACACACACACCCCTGCCCTCCGCTCAAAGCCCTCATAGCAAACTCAGTTGGAATTAGTTCAAGTGTCTCACAAGGTGAGTGTGTGCATGGAGGAATATGTGTTGTGTTCATTTCTGGTGGCAGAAGTCACTTAATGTGAGGGGGCAGAGACGACTCTGTTGATATGGAAAACCAACAACTGTAACTTCTTTTCTAGTGATGGCCACTTTGTTCTTCCTTATGCAATCCCCAAACTTTTGTTATATTAAAAAAGGGAAGATTAATATTCCCACTGGTTGATGACAATTATAAAAATAGTATTTATTAAGTATTCATTGTGTTCTGGGCTAAGAACTTTACCTGCATTTGATTATTTAATCCTCATCACAGCCCTCTGAGGTATTCACTATGTTAACTCCTATTTTACAGATGAATAAATTGAGGCTTAGAGAAGTTAAGGGATTGGCCAAGGCCCCATAGCTATAGAGAGCAGAGGACTTGAACTTATGCAGTCCTACTCCAGAGTTTGTGCTATTAACTACTGGACAATATTGCCAAATTTATATTTAAATCAGGATCATCAGGATGTAGGAAAGCAAGCTGCTGTTTGAGGATCTGCAGCTTTAGGGGAGAAGAAAAAGAGTTGTGGCCCAGCAGGCAAGGACCTCTTTCTGAAGCTCGATTGGCATAGCCCCCATGTCAGGCCTGTAGGTCCAGCACATAATGACAGTCTTCCTGGGGTGGGCAAGGACATGCTCTTTTATAGGCGCCAGGGAAAAATCTGACTGTGCTCTGATCCAGAGCAGCCAGTGGATGGGAACTCTGGAGCAAAGGTGTTTCTCTCTTCCCTGTCCCTGAGCTGGGGAGATACTTTGATTTCCCCCCACCCTTTAATTTTTATCTGGAAAGTGGTGATGAAAATCAGATCTTTTCACTCAGCTGTCTTGTATCTGGTTAGGTACCCTGTTTTGAAAACACATCTTTGTCAAATCCATGATCAAATTGAGTCCCAACTTCATGGATCCAACATTCCTAGAATTTATCCTGACTGAAGAGATTGATCATAGGTTCACACACTTAACTACTGACAAAAAATAGAATTTAACAATGAAGAAAAGATGCTTTGTGTCTGAATATTATTCTTTCTAAGCAAATAAATAGAAATACAGTCATATCGAAAAGCAATCCTATAGTCCCCTTGGGCTTTTCTCTAAAAGTAGAGCTCTCTCCAAGCCTTCAGAGAGTACGGCATCCACTCTTGGCTATTTGGCTGATTCTGCCATAAAGGAAAGATTAATTAATGACCTGCAGAGTTCAATGTATAACTATCCTTCAAACGTATTCACCCATCCTTTACTTTAGTATTTTCTTTGTTGCTTTCCAATAGAAGAGACAACAGGGTACATATTCCTGTAGAACAATAGATTATTATCCTAATTATAGTTGCCTGGTGTTTTCTACACTTTTACCATTTTATTAAAAACAATTATCTGAGAAGAACCAATCTTTTGTAATACATACTCTATTGTTCTCATTTCTCTCTGATTCTGATGAGGTCTTTTCGAAGGGTATTTTATTCATAATTATAGACTATAGGGCAATTGCTCAGAAACTAAGTCCAGGAGATACTTAACTGAGATTAATTTTTTAAGTACTTCTTGATCCAATTATATCTTTAGTTTTTTTAACTACTAGCAGCTTAATAAACCTATTTGTTTTCTGTAATCCAAGCATACTATTAGTAACAATCAACATTAAAGCATGTTTGAAAAGACTGAATATTACAGAAAAGTATGAAATAAACATGATTTTTTTGTTTCATAAAATGAATCTATCCCTTGCACATGAATAGGTGGGAGAAAAATGTGCCTTAAATCAAGCATTCCTCCCTTATTTGGGGAAGCATTCAATAGGTATTTTTGTAGGCTTTTGATCATCTCAGAAAAAAAGATTTATAGTATTGGGACTGTGTTTTTAAAAACTTAGGCTTAGTCAAAAGATAGCTGGATGAAGAGGCTGACTGGTCTAAAGAGGAGGTCAGGGAGCAAATTTGGGTTAGGGGATTCAAGTGACAACACCTTGCAGTATAGTGGGTATTAGCATGCAAATACAAAACTTTTACATTTCCAACTTTCAAACTTTATGACCATGTCCCAGAGTAATACATTTAACATCACTACCAGTACACACACACACACACACACACACACATACACACACACACACACATATTCACACCCCCCCATACTTATTTTCTTACTACCTGGGAGGCACTCTCGCATTTTCTATCATATATTATCCTATCTCTATCTTAACTCATTTCTTTTCATTCTATTGCATTTTTTTTAAAATGCTGATTATGACTCATGACTCATGGGTCATGACCAGCAGTTTATTTGCCTTTTTTAATAGGCCATTTTAAGGACTTCGATAGCTAGCAATTTTGAAAGCACAGTTCTTGGTAGGAATGGGGGTGGGAGAGGAGTCATGCTGGGGATGATTGATGACAAAACTCTTTTTGGCCATCCCCTCTATATTGCCCTAGTCTGGCTGCATCGGGCTGGGTACTTCATGGCTTATTGGGAGAGAGCAGTGCTCTCCATTCCTGGATTACTGCTTTTCACATAGGCTTCAGAGACATGAAGTCCCCTCAGCAGCTCTGCTGAATCCTGGAGATATCCACTTGTTTATGTTTTCTTCTGCCTTGTCCTTCCCTGTAAGCTCTGGGGCTGTGTCTGGGACCTCTGAGGTCTAATCCAGTGAGTAGTCTCTATCTGGTGGTTGGAGGAGTCACTGGGTGGAAGGATATGTCATCTAAGTATGAATGGGAACTAAATATGAGTGTCCACAAAAGTGACAGGACTATTAACTGCACTTTACTCTCAGCCTTCTGCTCTCATGTGTCAAGTAAATAAGCAAGAAGGATACCAATGGAACATTTTTTTAGGAAAAGACAAGGGTATAGCTTCTGGTGTATTTGTTTTTAATCAATGAAAGTTCCTCTCTGTTCCTTAAACATTTAATATAAGTACCATTTCAAGAACAAATTATAATTGCTTTGCAGTTTGCTCTAGAGATTCTCTATGCTTTGAAGATGAGCATGTTAGAATAATAAAAGAGCAGCTCCTCCTTTAGGTCATTATCCTGGCTTATCTTTCTTTAGTTTTTGAAAGAATTACTACTTTAAAATTTTAGTAAAAATTCATGTTTATTATAGAAAAATTTGAAAATGTGAAAAAGCAAAAGCAATTTTTAAAAGCCTCTCTAATTATATCACATAAGGACTAACCAGTATCAACATCTATCACACTGGATTTGTCCCTGTGCTAACAAATCCACGCAAACATGGATATTTTGAAAACAGAATCCTACTATGTACACTGATTTTTCATTTAACAATATATTGTGAACATCTTTGTATATTCATAAAAATAGACTGAAATAACATTTTTCCATGGCTGTATGAGATCCTAGTATATGGATGGCTCATAATTTCTTTAACCAGTCTTCTATTGTTGCCCATGTAGGTTATTTCCATTTTTCACTATTACAAGCAAAACCATAATAAACATCCCTGTGTAGACATCTGTTCACACATTTAAAATTATTTCCTTTGGATAAATTCTTAGAATGGAATTGCTAGATCAGCATGCACACTCATGTTTAAGGCTCTTAATAATTATTTCTCAAATGTCCTCCAAAAGGGATGTACCAATTTCAACCCCATCAGCAGTAAATAAAAGTGCCTATTTCTTCATACTTTCACCAGCAACGGGTGTTGCTATGGTTTGAATGTCCTCTCAAAAACTCATGTTGAAATGTAATCGTCATTGTGATGGTGTAAAGAAATTGGACTCTTAAGAGGTTATTAGGCCATGAGGGTTCTGTCCTTGTGAATAGATTGATTGTCATCACCAGAGTGGGTTGCTATAAAACCAAGTTTGGCCCTCTCTTGCTATCTTGCTCTCGCCCCTCTTGCCCTTCCATGTTCCATCATGGGACGATGGAGTATGAAGTCATTTGACAGATGCAGGCATCACATTCTTGGACTTCCCAGACTCTAGAACCATGAGCCAAATAAACTTCTTTTCTTTATAAATTACCCAATCTGTGGTATTCTGTTATAGCAATGCAAAACAGAGATAAGTGTTCTCATTCTTTACAACTTTAGCTAAGATAATCGGCAAAAGAAAGGTAGGAGAGTGTATTCTTTTTTTTTTTTTTTGAGACAGAGTCTCACTCTTTTGCCCTGGCTAGAGTGAGTGCTGTGGCGTCATCCTAGCTCACAGCAACCTCAAACTCCTGGGCACAAGCAATCCTTCTGCCTCAGCCTCCCGAGTAGCTGGGACTACAGGCATGCGCCACCAAGCCCGGCTAATTTTTTCTATATATTTTTAGTTGTCCAATTAATTTCTTTCTATTTTTTAGTAGAAAACGGGATCTCGCTCTTGCTCAGGCTGGTTTCGAACTCCTGAGCTCAAACAATCCGCCCGCCTTGGCCTCCCAGAGTGCTAGGATTACAGGCGTGAGCCACCGCGCCTGGCCAGGAGAGTGTATTCTAAATCAGGTTTTAGGTCATTTCAGCTGAATTTCCCCAAGATACCTCAAGTACTCCACTTTAGCACCTTTCTTTCAGGATATGTCTTATCAAAATGCCTTTCAGAAAGTCTATCCTGATTTATTCTCTTCCCAGTTGTGTGTGAGTGTCCCCTTCTTTATCCCTTATCAACTCTGGGTATTAGTATCCATTTTCATTTTTGTCAATCTGATAACTGGCCACGTCAGTGAAATGCTTAGTGAAATTCTTGACTTGATATCAACAATGGATGGGACATGTGAATGTTGCCACTTTGAAGAGTGGTTCCTAACATTGTGACTAGGATTTTCTGCCTGAGCCTTTTCCTTGCTTTCTGGCTCCAGGATGCCAGGCATGGCAGATGTCTTCAGGTACTGGTGGGCGCAGTTGTCCAGGGAGATTTGGCCCACAGTAACAGGTGACAGAGTCCTATGGCTCCTTTTGGCACTGGTTTGCTTGCAGTGGCTCCTGTTATTTAATCTACACAGGAATAGTCTCTGTTCTGAGAACACTGAGATCCTGGGGCTATGTGGGTTTTCTCTTGTTTGAGATGGATGGAAAGTGACAAAAAGAAAGTAGATGAGAACTTGACAAGGGATTCTCTTTAAGGCACCAAGCTATGAGCAAAGAGCATCCTTGAGTGCTGATTGGAAAGGCCTAGCTAGGCAGGGCTTACATTTTTCATGAGCTTCTCTGTAGATAGATAGGTCTCAAATTATGATTGATATCCATTCTTAGGCTTCTGGGGACTGATAAGGAACTCAGTTACCATCTGTGGTGTTCTCTCTGTTAGCAAGTGCTCTTCAAGTTTGAGCCAAGTGTCTTATAAACATTCAAATCCAGCCGTGTCACAATCCGGATTCCCAGCCCTAGAACTTTTGAATCAGAATCTTTGGGGTAGGATCCAGGATTGTAATTATGAAGATTGCCTCAGATGATTTGTAGGCACTTTAAATCTGAGTAAGTGCTATCTTAAACTGCTTCTTAATCTTTAAAGTGCATAAAAGTCATCTTGGAATCAAGTTGAAATACAGATTCTGATTCAGTAAGTCTGAGTGGGGCCAGTGTTTCTCCATTTCTAACAAGCTCCTAGGTAATACCTGCGTTGTCTGTGGACCACACTTTGATTAGCAAGGCACCAATTCATGTTTTGCTACTAACTAGTTGAGGCTTGGAATGTGGGGAACAAAAGAGACAAGAGAATGCATTGCAGAGAGGAAACATTTCAGCTGGGTTTCAGGATGAGTAGGAGTGGAGGAGAGACGGGGAATGGTGTTTCTGAGAGGCCACCTGCTCTTATCAAATTTAAATTTATAACGTACCCTCTCTTGGAGCCCCTGTGGGGCTCAATGTTTTCTGTAATCCTAACCTTCAGGATCGGAATCTTCAAATCATTTTGGCTGAACATGTCTTAAGCTGTGTGTGGATCCTGAAGAGGAATAATTGTTTATCTTTTGAGGGTTTTTGTTTTTGTAGTTTAGAGATACAGGCTGCCCTCAAAATACATATGAGAAAGTTATTTAGAAGATTTTGAAAGTTTGATTTGGGGGAGTTGTGTAAAGAGGTGAGCTTTAATTTTTTTAACTGAGGTATAACACACATACAGTGAAATGCCTCAACTTTAAGTATACAGCTCAATAAACTTTTATGCACATTCACATCCAGGTAATCAATGTAAAAATATTTTCAGCACCCCAGAAGCTTCCGTCAGTGCCTCCACCCAGTCAACACTCCCCAAAAGGTAACCAATATTCTGACATCTCAAATCATAGATTAGTTTTGCCTGTTCTTGAATTTCATTGAATGAAATGATACAGGATGTATTCTTCTATGTGTGGTTTCTTTTAGTCAATATTAAAGTTTTGAGATTCATCTGGGTTATGCATGCAGCCTAGCCTTGAAGAGATCCAGTTAACTCTCCTAAAATATTTTGGAAGTTTGGTTTTGAGAAAATTGGGGGAAGATTGAGGCATTTTGATTGTGGAAAATCACAAAGGAAGTGAAATAGCTAATAGGAACACTTGGAAGTGAATGAGATAACATTGTCAGAGTTCTTAGTGCCTCTCTCGGGCTTCTCTTCCTCCCCTTCCTGGATTGTACTTATTGGTATGGCCTACACCTGCCGGAGACCATGCCTAGGAGGCTGGGCTTTGGGCTGAGCAATCCCTAAACCTACAACTCCCTTTATTCATCCACAGAACTGAACAGAAGTTTTTGGGACCTGATTGAGAAGGCTGAGGGCTTACATTTTCCAAGAACCTCTCTTTGGACACCTAGGTCTCAAATTATGATTGACATTTGTTCAGTAGGCTCCTGTGTGCTCATGGAGATTTCTGCTTTGACTAGGAGAGATGTTCTTGCAGGAATAATTATAACACCAGAGGATGTGAAAACATTATAAGGTGAAGAATGAGGGTGCTTAAGGAAGGATTTTCAAGCAGAGGAAAGCAATGTAAGTGAAGATAGGATGAGGTGCGGCATTTTCAGAGAATGAGTCAGCCAGCCTGATTGGAGCATAAGAAGAAGGGAGTAAGAAAAAAACATGTTTTTAAATTAAAATGAAAATGCCAATGGATAAAAAAAAGAAGAAGAAGGGGGTAAAGTGAGGCATGAGTATATGATTCAAGTAATAGAAAACAGATCCGAAAGGTTGGCTGTGGCCAGAATGAGGAGGCCTTAAATACTACCCTTAGGATCCTGAGCTTTGAGCTAGAAGCAAAAACAGAGCCACTGAAGGTTTTGAGTACAGCTGGAAATTTTAGCAAGATGGTAGCTCTAGGGGCAATGTGAAAAAATTGATTCAAGGTGGCTGTAAAAGCCTCACTGGGACCGGTAGCATGATAAAGTAGTTAGCATAGGGATTCTGGAGTCACAAAAGCCTGGATTCCAGTTCTGGTTAGAATTCTGCCTCTGCCATTTACCAACTGTGTGGCCTTGGCATATTACCTAACCTCTCTGAGCCTGAAGAATGAGGAAAACAATAACATCTTCCTTTCAGCGATGTTGTGGGTAGGATTAAAGGAAATAATGTGTATGAAGTACGAGGCACCTGGCCAGGCACAGAGTAAGTGCTCAAAAACTGGTATTGATTATTATAATTTAAGGCATTAAGGCATTGCCTAGTGTTACCTTTGGAATGCTGAGACCTCTGAGAAGGGTGAATCTGTGCTAAGGAGGCTAATGCCTAATCCTTTCTGTGCTAGCTCTGTGATGATTCTTTCTGTTTAATCACCTGTTTTTGGGGGGCCCTGGGCTGTGTTTGCTGGTGCCTAGAGGCATCCTTTCTGCCTGCTGGCTTGCCTGGCTCACTATTCCCACCTATCTCTCAGAGGGCCCTACGATTTAGGGTTGAACTTCAAGAATATCATTATCTGCTATCCTTCGACAAATTTACTGTAGGAGTCGCATCCCTGGGGGCACCCAGAGTCCAGACAAAAGGCAGAGGAGTAGAGTGGAGCTGCCCCAAAAGCTCAGCCCAGAAGCTCCCTGCAGCCTGCTCAATCAGTAAACTCCAGGAGGAATGTGGGATTTCTCATTTAGCTAACCGGGCTTTTCATTATTGCATCCCAGGACAAATCTGGAGTCCTTTTTCCTCTTGAATGCCAGTGGCCTCTCAGGGACAGAGACTCTGTTAGAAGTATTGAAAATTCTCCTTCCCAGCCACTTAAGTGGTGAACTTCTGACAGGCACAAAATCCATTCTTATTCACCTGGATTGAATTGCACTTAACAAACAAAAATGTCAGTTCTAGGAGGTAATGAGTTCTCCATTCCTGGAGGTGTTTAAGCTAGAGTACTGCTTGCTGGTGGTGTATGTGTCTGGGGAGAGGAGTGGTTAGAGGCAATTCCAGTGTTTCATAGGTTGCTGGACCAGATGACTCTCTAAAGTCTCATCTAGTTTTGAGGTTCTGTGATGTACTTAACTTCACCTGTGGGCTTATTTGCTCACCCAAACAAGTCAGCCAATCTTTGCTGCGATTCAACTAACAACAAAAGCTATCTAATTATGTCAGTTTTCTTGTGGATCCTGAACCCCTCTGGTTTAAGAAGCTGTACTCCATTACTCAAATAGCAATGATCCTTACAGAAAAATTGATGAGGCAAGTCCAAATCTGCCATCCACCCATTAACTCCGCCATGTGCCAGTCAGAGAGGGCCCCTGGTGGGGATAATGATCCTCTCCATATGGAACAAGCCCAGAGAACCTGTCACAGAGCTGCTTCAGGTGACTTTTTTAATTGATGCCCATTCACTGTCTGAGCTCTGTGGACTCTTCTCACTATCAACAGGAAAGACTCATGGAGGGAATGAGAAGTGATGAAGCTAGGGGCACTATAACTTGGTGGTTATGAACTTGAGCTCTGGGGCCAGACTTACTATCTTTAGAGCCTGACTCTATTCTTTATCAGATATACAACCTTGGGCAAATTATGTGGTCTCAGTTTTTCCAGGTAGAAACAGGGCTAACACTTTGACCTGCCTCACAGGGCTGATGTGAAGAAAATTCTGTTTGAATATTTGCTGTTATTATTATTTAGTGAGATTTGATATTTATTTCATTCACTTGCATTCACTTAAGGTACAAATCCAAAGTTCCTGGTTTCTTTAAGTGTTTCCTGACTTTTTCTTCCTTCCCCCTTCCTCCCATAGCCATAGTCAGAGAAACAGCTGGAGAACCCTGCATTGATTTCCTTGAAGAAACAAGGAATGAATTACCAATCATAGAATTCTTGGCATTGACCAGAAGATGGGAGAAAGGTTTGGGGATATAGAGGGGCCTGCAAACCAGAGGGGTAAGGTCACTTGACAAGGTTGATTATATGACAGCTCCACGTCCCCCACTATGTTTCCTGGACACCAAGTCCCTCAACTATTGGGGAGAGTTCTCCCTGAATCAAGGTCTTTAGAAAGTAGGGCTTCATTCCCACATAAAGGGGATTGGCTAGGTGGATACTGGGCTGGGGGTGGGATGCACAAGACAGGGCCAGGTCAGATGTCAAGCTCTGCTGGAGAGCTATGAAGCTACACTGGGGTCAGGTACAGAAATTCCTTCAGAGGGAACCAAAGAGCTCTTCCAAGGGGGCATACCACATCTGGAGGCAGTAACTAAATAAACACTAGAGCCCAGAGGGCTGGGTGCGGTGGCTTACACCTTTAATCCCAGTGCTTTGGGAGGCCAAGGTGGGAAAATCGCTTGAGCCTAGGAGTTTGAGACCAGCCTGGGCAACACGGAGAGATCTCATCTCCACAAAAATAGAAAAATTAACCAGGTGTGGTGGCACATGCCTATAGTCCCAGTTACCCAAGGAGTTAGAGGCTACAGTGAGTTATGATCATGCCACTGCACTCTAGCCTGGGTGACTGAGTAAGACCCTGTCTTTAAAAAGAAAAAAAAGCCCAGAGATTGGGCCACTGGGTGAAGTTGACTGAATAGCACGTTTATTGTCTTTATCGACCACATTGAAGTGTATGTGGTACCTGAGATTAAGTGGCCACAGGGAAGGAGAGGAGAGGAATTTGTCAAATTAAACTTCATGTTCTTTGATGGAATAAGTACAGAGTAACTTAGATATTTCCCTGAAATAGAAGGTGGCTAACTAATAAACTGCTCTTCCGTTTCTTTCCTTGGCACGATAATGTCCACCAACCTGTATGAGGATTTTGAAGTCATGATGATCTGATTGGCAATGACACAAACATGAAGGAGAGTCTATATTTTGGATGATAGAACAAATGTCTCCAAAGGCTTCTTTGAATATTACCGTAAATAAATGTTAAGTGAGGACCTAGGTCCAATAAAGCAACTGCACAATTTCAAGACTGGGGGAATGGGACTTAGCAGTGCATGGGACAAAGAAAGGGCTGTATGTTTCAGTTGACTAAGCTCCATATTTGTCAACGGTATGATGTTGCTGGCAAAATGGTTAATTTGATCTTAGATTGCATTAATAAAAATATAGTAGGTTGATGAACTGAAATTATTGATATTTGGCCATTTTGTCCTACAGAAAATGGCAATTGCATATGTTTCAACCTAATATCAAACAGAAGATGAGGGATCCTCTGTGCTTTGTGCAAATTGGGCCATGTTTAGAGGATTATGTTTGGTTCTGGGTGGGACACACTACGACAGGAATTTTAACAAATATACACAGAGAATTCCTACCATGATCTTGGGATTCAAAACCTTGTCAGAGGGAAAAGCTGAACAAACTTCCAACTTAGATTGGAGATGTGTGAATTTTCTTCAAATATTAGAGGACTGATGAACTGAGAAAGGAGTTGATTGTTTTCTGGATAATTCTGGAAAGCAGCAAAAGGACAAATTAGTGTGGACAGGTTTCTCACAATTGAGACTTCTCTTAGGCTGTCAAGACAGGTAGTGAGATCTCCATCAAGTGTTTGAACAGAAGCTGGATATTGCTGGGACATTTAGGTATCAGAAAAGGTTTGAACAACTGTATCACTTCGTTTCCTTGCAACTAAGAAAAGATTCTGTAATATACCTCAAAACTGAACCAAAACAGGTTTGGTTCCACTGCAGGAAGCAGCTTTTTCACATCTTAGCATTTAGCTTTATTGTCAAGCAGGCAATAGAAATGCAGCAGAATGGCAACTCTGCTAGATTCTTATAAAACTTTAGCAAGTTTTGGCAGGCCAAATTTAACAGTGATCTTCTCAAGATGCATTTCCTCATCTAAACTGGAGAATCTGGTTTAAATATTGGATTGCTGGGATTAAATGTCATACTGTGTTAGATTTTTGAACCTATTTGAGAATAAACAGAAGTGCTGAACAGAACTCAAATTGGTTGGGGTTAGATACTATTTGCATTTGGCTAATTGCAATTACTATTTCTAGGAAAAGCCAATTATAAGGAAGGACCAAAGGACTCTTAAATTTCAACTTGGTTTTATGAGCTACCACTTTGATGAACTAAGTATAAGTAAATCAAAATAATTTCATTTCTCTCAAAATGCGGAAGAGTTTAGAAACTAAGGCACTGTACACTTAAAATGGGTGCATTTATACTGCAACAAAGTTTTTGTTAAAAAACAGACAAAGGTATTTGGCAAAATGTATTTTAGGTTTTCAGAGTTAAAGCACTTGAAAGCATGCTCCATGAGTGTGGTATTAGGCCAGTATAAGAGTACCTGCCCTAAAGGCAGACTGCCTGCATTTGAAGTCTGGTTCCTTCATTTACTAGCTGTGTGAACTTGGGCACGTCATTTAACCTTTCCAGGCCTCAGTTTCTTCATCTGCAAAATGGGGATAATAATAGTACTTCCTTAATAGAGTTGTGAAAATTAAACAGGTTAATCCATGTAAAACAAAGCACGTGGTAAACAATAAATGTTAGCTCTCATGGGGGATAGTTGTGTAGAACTACCAACCCTTGTTAATTAGTCTAAATTCTGCTTAATTAGTTAATGTTGTTATTTATGTTCATGATACTTTCTAATTTTCACTTGGTTGTATTGCTACAGTTTAATAGTTTTCCTTTTTCTCATTATTCTCTCTTTCCTCCAAAGAGATAACCTAGGAGCATTTATAGAGTTCCTACCATGTGCCTGCATTAGTTTGCTAGAGCTGCCATAGCAAAATACCATAGACTGAATGGCTTAAACAATAGACATTTGTATTTGTATAGTTTTAGAGGCTTGAAATCCAAGATCAAGGAGCTACCAGGGTTGGTCTCCTCTGAGGCCTCCTCTCCTTAGCTTGCCCATGGCTGCCCTCTTGCTGGCTACGCGTATGGCTGTCCCTCTGTGCACGTGCATTCCTGGTGTCTATTCCTCTTTTTACAAGTACACCAGTCAAATTGAATTAGGTCCTCACCCTACCTGCCTCGTTTTAACTTAATCACCTTTTTATTAACCTTATCTTCAAATATGGTTACATTCTGAGGTACTGGGCATTGGGATTTCACAATATGAATTTTAGGTGGACATACTTTGGCCCATTAGAGTGCCAACTCCATCCTCTGTACTGTGGGGGATACAGAAGAGGCAGGACATACATTCTTGCTCCAGATGGCTTGTGACCGGTTGCGGAGATGAGACTAAAACACAAACTAGTCACTAGCATTCCAAGTCAGTATGTTTTTAAATACTAACTTTTGCTGTGGGAGCACTTCGGGAAAATAATGAGGGATGAAGGCTTGTGTGGCCAAGTCAGCTTACCTCAAGGAGGTCGTGCTGGAATGCTGGATAAGAATTCAATCAGGAAAAGGGTAAAGGAAGGCATTCCAGACAGCAAAATGGTATGACTTAAGAACTGAATTTTTATGTCCATGGGACAGAAAGAAATTCAGACTGCACCTGGTGCCACAATTCTGGTGTATGCATAGTCCCCTATTTTCATGCCTAATGGATTCCTAAAAACACACGTAGAAGTTTAAATGTGTGGGAAATTGTCTTACATGATATGGGGTAGGGTGAGGGTGTTCCCAGAAAACTAAAAATTTTATTGAAAAACTCAGATCAATCTGCAACGATACATTCACAGCATTTTGTATAATACATATTCTCTAATTGTGTTCTTTCCCTTCACAATTGAGCCTCCAGTGGCCTAAGTCCAAAAACTAAGTCCAAAGACTAAGATTAAAAATTCCTAATTTTGGACCATGTAATGATTTCCATCTGTATCAATCATTATTATTTTTAAGAGACCTGAGCTTCCTTTCACTAGTATCAACACTTTTATTATCATGTTTTCTACTTTCCATTCACT
Organism: Propithecus coquereli; assembly: GCF_000956105.1. NCBI lineage: Eukaryota > Metazoa > Chordata > Mammalia > Primates > Indriidae > Propithecus > Propithecus coquereli. Next base: position 1,755,927 of record NW_012150596.1, on the reverse strand, counting down.
TTTATAAAAACTGAATGCAAAATGAGAAATTGCATGAACTGCTATAACCTAAAGAAGGTAATGCTTTTGAAACAGGTGACATCCAAAAATGACACCTCAAAGTGCCCATTTATTTAGTGATTGTTCAGCAGTTCATAGTAGGTGTAGTGATGGCAGATTTAGGGATTGATGTAGAATGTACAAAGTGCTGAATGTGTGAAAGTGAACAAGCACCCCCATGCCCCATAAGAGGTGGAGATCACCAGGGGTCTGATGCCTTGGAAATCCCTACATTCTCCCTAAAAGGTACAATCTATTCCTGAAGTTGGGACCGCAGGACAATGCAGCCAGCCATTTTAAATAAAACCTTCCTAAGATCTTCGATAAAGTCTTAGCAAGTGGCCTATCATTTCATTTTGATTGTGCATGTATTTACATAGCTTTCGGTGGCAGATATTCCTTAGCAACTCAGTAGCAACCGCTTGAGGTCATGGTCTTAATTACAAACTGCCTCAGCTCAAGGGGCACCCCAGCACTTCCTAAAGAATATTTTTTTACCCTTTGCCCTGTTTGATTTTTCTTTTTTAAAAAAAGTTTTATTTTGTCTTTAATTGACAAATAGTAATTATATATATTTATGGGGTACAATGTCCTGTTACTGTACCCCATATGGGGCACAATGAGATACATGTGTACATTGTGAAGTGAACAAATCAGGCTAATTAGCATATGCATCACTTCAAATGTTTATCATTTCTTTGTGGTGAGAACATTTAAAATCCTCTCCTTTAGCTATTTTGAAATACACAGTACGTTCTTATTAACTATAGTCACAGTGTTGTGCAATAGAACACCAAAGCTTGTTCCTCCTATCTAACTGTGATTTTGTACCCATTGACCAATGCTTCTTTTTCCCATCCACCCCACCCTCCTAGCTTCTGCTAACCATTCTACTCTCTACTTCTATGAGTTTGACTTTTTTAGATTCCACATGTAAGTGAGATCATGTGATATTTGTCTCTCTGTGCCTGGCTTATTGCATTTAACATAATGTCCTTTAGGTTCATCCATGTTGTCACAAATGACAGAACTTCATGTTTTTTATGGTTGAATAATATTCCATTGTGTATATATACCACATTTTTAATCTGTTCATTCAATGATGGACACTTAGGTTGATTCCATATCTCGGCTACTGTGAATAATGCTGCAATGAACTTGGGAGTGCAGATATCTTCTTTGGCATACTGATTTCAAGTCTGTTCTGTATATAATCAGTAGTGAGACTGCTGAATCTTATGGTAATTCTATTTTCAGTTTTTTCAGAAACTTCCATGTAGTTTTCCATAATGGCTATACTAATTTACAATACTACCAACAGTGTATAAGGGTTCTCTTTTCTCCACACCCTTACCAACACTTATCTTTCATCTTTTTGATAATAGCCAATCTAATGGGTGTGAGGTTATATCTCATTGTGGTGTTAATTTGCATTTCTCTGATGATTAGAGATGTTAAGCATTTTTCATGTATTTGTTGGTCATTTGTATGTCTCCTTTTGAGAAATATCTATTCAAGTTCTTTGTCCATTTTTAATGGGGTTATTTGTTTTCTTGTTATTGAGTAATTTGCATTCTTTGTATATTTTACATATTAGCCCCTTATCCAATGTATGATTTGCAAACATTTTCTCCCAATCTGTGAGTTGTCCCATCACTCTATTGTTTATTTTTTGCTGTGCAGAAGCTTTTTAGTTTGATGCAATCCCATCTGTCTATTGTTGCTTTCATTACCTGTGCATTGGGGTCATCTCCAAGAAATCTCTACCCAGATCAACGTCATGGAGCTTTCCCTCTATGTTTTCTTCTAGTATTCTAGTATTTTTATACTTTTAAGTCTTATGTTTAAGTCTTTAATCCATTTTGAGTTGATTTGTATATATGGTGTGAGATAAAGGTCTAGTTTCATTCTTCTGTATGTGGATATCCAGTTTTTCCAATGCCATTGATTAAAGAAACTGTTCTTTCCCCTTGTGTGTTATTGGCACCTTTGTCAAAAATTCATTGACTATAGATGTGTGGGTTTATTTCTGGGCTCTGTATTCTATTCCATTGGTTGGTGTGTCTGTTTTTATGCTAGTATCATGCTGTTTTGATTGCTATAGCTTTGTAGCATATTTTAAAATCTGGTAGTGTGATGCCTCTGACTTTGTTCTTTTTGGTTAAGATTACTTTGGCTATTCAGGGTCTTTTGTGGATCCATACAAATTTTAGGTTTGTTTTTTCTATTTCTGTGAACATTGGCACTGGAATTTTAATAGGGAATGCATTGAATCTGTAAATCGCTTTGGGCAGTATGGGCATTTTAACAATATTAATTCTCTAAAGAATAATTTTAAATAAGATTTTAGAATAAAGATTAATGCTGATTTAATTACCTTTTGCCAAAATAAAGATGGTATCCAAGCCTCATTCCTTTCCCCCAGGCACATTTTTCTAGAAGTAATTGGTGGTGAAAGAGCACATTTCCCACTTTCTCCTGCCCACACTGCTATCCATCCCTTCCCTTTGCCTAAGCTGACCTGAGGGCTCTGTTGGTCATTTTTTATACCTCTGATGCACAGACCTAAACCATAGCTTAATAAGTGGCCAATTTGGGAACACTGTGAGACCCTGTGTAATGGACAAACCTTACAAAAACTTTGCTTAAATTCATTGGAAAAGTATTCACCTTCCAGCAAATTACTATCAAAATTTAGAAATTATCTAGTTCAGGACTCTACTAATGGCTTAAATACTATCTAGATCTCAAAGGAAAAGATGGTGATGGTAATCACTCTCAATCGTAGTAGGCTTTCAACTTGTTTCAAAGTACTCTCACATACTGGATCTCATTTTATCCTCATAAAAACTCTACAAGGTGAAGTAGAACAAGAAGTATTATCTCCATTTTATAGCTGAGGAAATGTATCCACCACATACAGAACACACATATACACACACATACACACACACACACAAAGTCAGTACATATGAAAAGGAAAAGATGATGAACTTCTTTAGAATCTGAGAGAGTATGAAAGGAGGCAGAGGACAAAGGATAGAGATTAAAAACCAGTCCTTTGTTTAGGAACAGGGGAGTGATCAGTGTCTACTTCTTTATTCCCTCATTTAAAAAAAAATCACAAAATGCACAGAATCACTGCTTATTTTGCAGCTAAGAGAAAAATCACACCATATGAACCTCCAACAGTGGCTAAAGAGGAAAAACAGGACCTAGTCACTGGTCTTTAAATAGATCTCATGTTCACAAATACAGTCAAAGCATTTAGGCTCCTTAGAGCTCTAGGTTTCTTATGGCACCAGAATTCTTTCCGTTCCCCAGGGGGGTATGGGGGAGGGAAGAGAGAGAGATGTAAAGAACAGGGACACACTGTGTAATTAAACTGGTAAATCTTTTTCTTTTGAGAGAAACATAGTTTCTTAATATTTGATTTCGCAACTTCAATATCAGCACAAATGCCAGAGAGTCAGTCTGTGTATCGAGAAGGGCACTGCTTTTAAGGCTGAGGCAGCATATTAACCACCTCACAGGGGGTGGCTATTTTACATATATCCTGTTCAAAGAAATACAGTATAGGCAGCCACCATTTTGCTGTAGTCCCTTTGCAGCAATAAAATGGTGGCATAAATGAAAAATTTCAGATCAAACACATTTCAGCCGTCTGTCATCCCCTTTGGTTTCTCCCCCACTTGCATGTTGATATAGGATGCCTTGATACCTAAAATAATTTTAAGGGGATTTTCCCCCTCAATTTGGTCCTGTAATATTCAAAATGTTCCAACAGACACAGGCATGTAATGCTCTTTCTTCTAAAACACATTACATTCTCACCTCTTAATTATAATTGCATTTGTAAGAAATACTGAGTAAAAAAAATCAGTGACAATGGAGGCTAATTTTAACCTGGACAAAAGATTTAAAAAAATCTGTGAAAATATCCTACAGTGAACCTCAGGACTAAATCCTAAGCAATGATTTTGCTTATTTTCCAAGACCCTTCCCCCTTTAGTTACAGGGGCCATGCTGCAAATACAATCCAAAACTAATGCTTTCTAATTTTCATTAGTGATTAATTTAAGCCCCAGAATCCGGAGGGTGTGCTGCAAATGCACAGAAATCAATTCTAGAGGTTTTGGCATGCTGTTTTCTGCTGGGTGATGGCAAATTCTGCAGATGTTGATTTTTTCCTTAATGATGACATCATCACTTGAAAAGTGGTTTGCTAAGGAACAAACATTGCTGGCTGCGGGAAGTTGTCTTTCCCTGTAGGAGACTGAGCACATCTTGGTCATTATGGCTTCCAATTGTTGATCCAATGCTGCAAGGCATTCAGAAGGGATCTTGTCCCAAATGAATTTCGACTTTCTATTAGGCATATAGACTACCATTTAGACGTTCCCTGGTCTTTCTGATTTCCCACTTGTATTTCTCTCTAGTGTTGTTAATCTATAAACATCTGTGAATGACAGAATGTTTAAAATGGCAGTGTTGGTCTGCACTCAGTAGTTTCTTTTCCCTTTCTTCCTCCCTCCATCCTTCCCTTTTTTCCTTCCTTGTTACCTCTCTTCCTTCAACCCTTCCTTCCTTCCTTCCTTTCTATACATTATACACTTAAACAGCTATCCACAATGTAGAAAAAAAATTTAGTGAACCTACAGTTCTGTTTACATCCCTCTTGATGCCTTTCTTACCCTTTTCAAAATACCAGATACATTTTCACAGAGTTGTAATCACTCGGCACATGATGTTTTGTGTTCTGCTTTTTCCAGTTAACGTTATTTCTTGCAGACATTTGTACGCATTGAAATAAACCACCTGCTCTATGGGCTAATGGCTGTGCACTGCCCCACAGAGCTGGTATGATATTCTTGGCTTAGTCAGTCTCCTCACTGTTAGGCATTTGAGCTGTTTCCAATTTTCCCTTAATATAAATGGCCTTGCTATAAATATCCTTATAAAATTATATTTTGTCTTTTGGATTATTTCCTTGGGATATAGTCTCATAAGTGAGATTACCATGTCAAAGGCCAGGCATTGTTTTAGAGCTCTTGTGTAGGACTCTAACATTCAGTAGCTCCTGCCTACAAGACTGCCCAGCAGTGCCAGTTGAGTTGACCTGTTTTCATGCTTTTCATAACTGAAACATTGTTATTTACAGCTTTAGAGAGTTTTTTCACTATGATTTTTTACTTTCTTATCTAGAATTAAAAAATACTAATTAGTGAGTGTTAGGGAGATGACCAGGTCCTTTGAGAAAAAACACGTTAAATACTTATTTGAGGCTGGGTGCATTGGCTCACACCTATAATCCTAGCACTCTAGGAGGCCAAGGTGGGAAGATCCCTTGAGGTCAGGAGTTCGAGACCAGCCCGAGCAAGAGAGAGACCCATCTCTATCAAAAATAGAAAGATTTATCCCCTATCAAAAATAGGAAAAATTAGCCGGGCGTGGTGGTGCACCCTGTAGTCCCAGCTACTCAGGAGACTGAGTAAGGAGGATCACTTGAGCCCAGGAGTTTGAGTTTGCTATGAGCTAGGCTGACACCACAGGACTCTAGCCCAGGCAACAGAGTGAGACTCTGTCTCAAAAAAAAAAAAAATACTCATTTGAAAATGCGAGATTTCATTGGTGCCCTGTGGCTTGCCAGTGTGAGTCAACCAATAGCGTATGGTGACTACACAGGGGATTGAGCTCTGTCAGAGCCTCTTGTGGGCTTGTCTGGGACTGTCTGATTTAGTTTTCTTTTTGTGGTGAGAAATAAACTTTTATTCTGTTAAGATTGGTTTTCTTTCTGTACTCATTCATTCATTCATTCATCCTACAAATAGTTGTTGACTAATCGCCATTTGCCAAGCATTGTGCTAGGTGCTGTGCCAGGCACTTACACAGCAGCCCAGGTTACACAGGGGCTGGTTAAAGGCTGCTGGGGCCAAACAGTGGCTGAGCTGCACTTTGGGGCACAGCTGGCCAAGTGTTGGCAAGCATAGCTTTCACCCTGAACAGTGCACCGTTTATATCAAATTTTAAAATTGCAGACACAATTATTTACACGCTGAGTTTCATACCTTTGCAAGAACTCAAGCTGTCAGCATAATATATCTCGTTACAACCAGCACTGGGCATGGAAAAGATTATTTTTCAAGGCTTTGAGTGCAAAACATCAATTAGTCATAGGAGAGAACAGTTAGCTGGCATGCATTCGAGATTTTGCACCTTTGGAAGGGAGAGGAAATGCATTTACTTAATCTTTTATAGTTGAATCGAATGAAAAAGGAGACAACAAAACCACTCAATTTGGGTTAGTTGATTCTTTAATCAGCCAAATAATTCCATGCCTCTCAATTAACTGCAGATGCACACAGTGAACAGAGAACAGAGACAGCTAGGAAGGTGGCCTTTTCAATATGCCTTCAATATTCACGAGAAGCATTACCACACTTGGGCAGGAGGCTACAGAAATCAATAGCAGCTTTCTTGGGCTTCAATCCTGAAAGCTGCAGCTGCCTTGGAAAAACTACCTTTCCTTGTGTCACTTTTGATTTCTTTCCTCGAATAAGAGAAAGGCCAGATTCAACAAACATTAACCAAATGCGGAGCTCTGGGGTGTAGACTCAAAGGGTTGTTCTATATAAAAAAATTGGTTAGGCGCTCTGACCTGAGGTTCCTACTTGGTCCTTATAGAGGAATGATTAAATTGAATGGTCTGTACTTTTGTGATAATCTCAAAAATGTGAATATGAACTGGGTATTGTATGATAACAAGGAATTATTATTAATTGTATTAGCTACGAAAATGGCATTCGCTTTATCTAAGAAAATGTCTACATCTTTTTAAAAGGTATCTGAAGTGCACAGGGGTGAAATGACACAATTCTGGCATTTGCTTTAGTATGATGCAGTCTGAGGCAGTAGGAGGTGAAACAAGTACGGCAAAATCATAATTACTACTGAAGCTGGGTGATGGGTCAATGGTGCTTCACTGTGCTATCGTCTCTCCCTTTGTATATTCTGAAAATTTTTCTAATAAAAAGAGTTTTAAGATGAGTGACTTAATTTGAACACAGGTATATTTTTCTTGTTAGATTGATAGGATTTGGGAGGCAGATCCTTTGGGATGGCTAGTTTAAAAAATTAAGAACAGCATTGTTTGATGTTATATGACTTCATAATACTGTGTGTTTTAAGCAACAGTTCTCTAAATTGAGCCTTTTCAATATGCCTTTTCAAAATCAAGCACTGTAGCCAGCCCACTTAAGAAATGCAGCCCAAACCGAGTGACTCATGCCTTTTAGTCTCAGCTACTCAGGAGGCTGAGAGGGAGGATCGCTTGAGGCCAGGAGTTCAGGACCAGCCTAGGCAACATAGCGAGACTCCGTCTCTATAAAAAGAATGAAAAGAAAAAGAAAGAAAAGAAATGCAGCCTTTTTAGAGATATATGAGTACAAAAAATGTATAAATCAAAGTATGACATTTCAACATTGATTGGAATGGAATGGAGCAGGAAGTACCAAGTCTTGCTAAATAAAGGATAACACTGAGACAGGCTAAAGATGGAGATAACTATGGTTGTATCCTTACCTTTGCATACAATGGCAGTGACATAGCAACTGTTAAATCACAGGGTAATTAATCTTAAAGATACCTTTGTTTAACAAGAGTATTCGTAAATATAACATGGTAGTTCTTCAGTTTCACGAGAAGCTACTGTAAGAGTGAAAATATTAATGTACTCTAGGTAACATGACCCCTTATAAAACTTATTATTTCCTCTTGGGTTTGGGAGAGAGTTTTGTTTTGTTTTGTTATGTTATGTTTATCCCTCTCTGTAAATGACAGCTCGGCTTTGTTTATTCAGCTGGGGACCTCCGGAGTCTACAGATGGATTGCCAGGTGAGTTTGCTGGCACCTGAGTAACTAACCCTGTGTCCCGTGGGAGCTTTTTCTCTGAGTTGATCCCCTCTGCACCCTCCCCCAATAAAACTTCCCCTCAACTGAGAAAGGTCTCCTCTGCATAAGAGATAGTGGCCCTGATTGACAAAGATGGGTCCTGACTAATGGATACCTATAAAGCAGGCATTCATCTCCAAGAAGAAACAGTCACCATACTAGGACCTGAGGTTGCACTGTAAATGATTGTTTGCCTGGGCTACTGTACCCGTATCTGTGCTGATCTGGCAGGATAGTTACAGTAAGCCTTTCCTTAACACATGCGTAAGACTGTGCTGGAGAGACTAAAAAGGGAAAAAAAAGCACATTCTTGGGGCCATCCCTATTATTAAGGGTCATTTCTAAAATCACAAACTGAGAAGCCCCTGAGTTTGATACAGAATTTAGGAACTTTAAACATTTTTCTTAGGTGCATTAAGGAAAGCTTATTTCTACATTTAAATCTGAATATGATCTTCAGTCTTTGACAAATTATTGTCACCCTGCCAATTGATTAAAATGATTGATCTGGCATTGACTGCATTGAACAGAGATGTGGCCTGGCAGCTGCCCTTGGAAAGCAGCCAAAACTGCTGGGACCCAGCCACTTCAGGCACAGATGTGCTTGCCTTTCCTGACTGGATGTTTTCCAGAAATGTTGGCTCTGATGTCTGGTTTTGTAAATTAAACCATATTTCCCTTAACAACCTCTGTCATAAAGTTATAGCTGTATTCATGAGGATTCTCGGGCTACTAAAAAGTAATACAAATCATGTTTTAGAATGTGACAAGGGTTTTTTTCAACCACAATAAAAAAACATGACAAGGCTTTCAAAAATCACATATTTTAGATAAAACATACTTTAATAGTAAACGATTAGAAATACTACTCTGATTACATCTGAAGAAGAAGGTGTGTCCTGTGTGTTGCCTTGTTGTTAACTGTATTCCATTGCTCACCTCTCCCTAGATAAATATTTTCTTTGAAAACTCAAAGCATTTAGCTGTCCCTTCTGTAACGGAGTTTATCGTATAGGAAATCTCTTAACTGTTTATTTATTTAATCATCCTGTTCAAGGCTGCCAGTGGTTACGATGTTTGCTCAATGCCCTTTTAAGTTCAGTCTAGAGAAGATACCTTATCTTTCTGCATAGTTGAGGCATGAGATGCTAGTTGAAGAATAATTACCACAATTTTCTACTTTCACAAGTATATTCCACCTAATGAGTTGTATTTAAGTGAGATCCACCTGTGTTTGGAAGATAGCCATGACCATTCTGACAATTGAAGTTTTCTTACTATTACTTCTTCTCTTCTTTCCCCCATTTGTGGGGTATTATCTTAGTAGTAGGCATATTTGTATAGTTATTAGTGAATAATAATGGAGTTTAAGGCTTTAGACACTTCCCCTAGGATAAAAAAATGATGTTTAAGTTGCATGTCATGAGAAAAACTATGTAGAACTAGCAATGTTAGTTCTACATCTGAAAGTTAGAGTGTTTACACTAGCCTCTTCCAAACTCTGCCCCAAGCTACATTTACCTGGAAGTTTCCAATCCAGCTGAAAATAGCTTTAATTGATTGCTTTACTTTTTAAAAAAAATATTTACAACTATATTTCAGCTTAAAAGGGAAAAAAACCTAAACAAAAAAAATGGAAACACAGGTACCATTGTAATGTTACCTGTTTCTCCAAAGGGTATACTCTCCTGAATGTCTTATGGAGGCTAATCGGCAATTCTCTACATCTAATTTTCCTTTTTTTTTCCTTGAAAGTCTGAGCTCTGAAAAATTACAGAAAATTAATCAATGAGAAATAAAAATCACAATCTAAAACAAAGAAAAATTGTAACAGTGCAAATGGAATTTATTCATAGGAAACTTGTCTTTAGTCTTAAAAGGTGACATTTTTCAAGTCACAATGTTTGAAAAACCTAGCATGAGTTTCTGTCTGTGTCTACATAATGCTAAACATCTGAATTAAAATGGAAAAATATGTATTTCTTAGCTACACAACAACAAACATTTGCAAATATCCATAGCATTGACTGTTCCAGTCATTTGAGGATATGTGAAAAGAGCCAATGTTACATGCACCAATATGCCAACTCTTCAATAACCCAGATTTAATTTCCTCTCAAATTAACATGATATTCATTAATTTGACAGTGTATCTATTGCTCCTTCCAATGAAAACACATATACAAAAGACTCCTGGATGCATTTTAAATGAAAACCTGCAGCATATTAGAATCAATCATTTGTCTAATGTTGATAAATTCATTGTTTTTCTTTCATTTAAAGAATTTTACTCTACTTATAGCATGGCCTTGCCCTGTGAGTCTGCAGGCACATTGTTAATAAATGCTTTTGCAAATATGATTATGCAAAGAACAAATGAATATTGATTAAACTGAATAATGCATTATTTTCTAGGATAAGTATATTAAATTAACTCTCAGTGAACAAACAGCATGAATTAAACTAGTTAATTTTTTGAAGCTGTAACTAGCTTATTCTGCATTGCTATGAACATTCAGACTGAAGTTTGAAACAGCACTTGCATTTGCACTGATTTTTCTTTACTTTTTAATTATGATTTTTAAAATGTGTATAAGTAATATAAATTCCTTAGAGGAAATTAGAAAATGCAGATATAGAAAAAAGAAAACAGAATACCTATAGCCTCATCGCTCAACAACCATTGTTAAAATCTGTGCTTTCTAGTTTCATTGTAGATTGCATTGAGCTTTAGTCTTTTCAAATGTTTACTTCTTTTCTGCATTATGATACAAACTTTAAAATTTGATCTTACTATTTTTCTCTACCTTTTTATGTTTACTTAGGTTGCAGATACTTAATACTGAACAAAGTCAATCAATTAGAAAACAAATCAATTATTTCATAGCTCCAAATATTGGTTTTTAGGTGTGTCTTGTTTGAAACTATTTATTCCAGAGAATATGAGGAATTCTCAAGAACTGTTTGTTTGTAGCAGTAAGAAGTAAGATAACAAATGGTTGGGGGTGGGGAGGGAATCTGAATTGTCAGATGGTTTGGTTACAGGTAATGGTAAGTATTCCATGACTGCTAACTATTAATATGATGTACCAGGTACATGGCATTCACCTTCAAACAATCATGTGAAGTGGGTAATATCAGCATCTCAATATTCAAATGGGGAAACTGAGTCTCAGAGGGTTTAAGTGAGTTACCCAAGATCACATAGCTACGTGGCAATGTCAGGTTTTGAATTCAGGCAGGCTGACTTTTGAGCCTGCATTCAAACCTATCCTATGCAGGTAGAATGATGTGATTCCAAGAAGTATTTCCAATGCCTTGAGCATGTTCTGGCCAGGGCCTCCAACCTTTGGACACTAATAAACCCTAAAGCACAGGAGACCACAGAAGGGACTTTGAAAGCATCGTTGCCTCCAAAATCTACCCCTATTACTCTCCATCAATTATAAACCAGAATCAAATGTCACATTCTTCCTACACCCTAGTTTTGAGAAAAATCCTTTGTGTTAATTTGTTTCGACTTGAGAAGATGCAAGCTCCTCACTCTATGCCTCCACTTCCTCCCACCCTCCCAACTTCTCCCACCCCAAAACTTACAAACATCACATTTCTCTGCCTCCTGTCAGGTTGATAGAAGTCTGACCCAAGAAAACAAGCCCCGCCACTTATCACTGATGGCAGTAGGTGTTTCCAGAGCAATTTGGAGCGTCAGGATGTAGAACAGACTTAGAGGGCTCAGAAGAAAGGTGTGGTCTAAACAACTAAACAGATTTTTTTTTTCCTTATGGAGTGGTGACACATTCTCTTCTGTATCACATATCCTGGATGACCTACAGTGCCAGGATGGAATATAATCAAGAAAGGATGAATATTTGTCACCCAGGAGAGAAAAATAAGCCACCTTTTGTTGATATAAATGATTGTGATTTCAGCATGGGCTTAGGGTGGAGAGTGGGAGGAAGGAAACGGACAAGTTGCTCCTCCTGCCCACCAACATGACCACAGCACTGCAGACAACCCCCCAGGGATAGTTACAGCAGGAACACGTCTTTCTGCTCTCCTCTCTTGGCTCCCCCACCCATACCCATGCTATATCCGGCATCCAAAGTGCTCTTTCTCAAATACAAATCTGATCACATCACTATCCCACTTCAGACCAATCAGTGTCTTCACAGTGCAACTTTAACTACGAGGCCTTCCCCTCTTTCTCGCCCCTCATACTCTGTGGCCTGGCACCTCAGGTCTTTATACATGCTGTCTCCTCTGCCAGACACACTCTTCCCTTCCTTTCTCCCCACCCCCATCTGCCCCATGACATATCTCTTTCAGTTCTCAGAGTAAAGGTTACTACTACTCCTAGGAAATCTTCCCTGTAGCTGTCCCTGGAAAGTAGCACAGACCTGTGCAAACAATATTAACAGAAAGAAATAAGTAAGCTTAGCAAGAAGTGTGTGTGTGTGTGTGTGTATGTGTGTGTATGTGTGTGCCTGTGTGTAAAATTTCCACTTTAGGACTCCTCTGAGCAGGAACAAGAGCTGATTTTGTTTCATCGGTTGTACTAGGGGAATTTGGTGAAATCTTCAAGTAACTAGTCTATATTTTGATTCCTTCAGGGATATTTTGGCACCCTTTCAAATTTGTTAGCAATAGGGCCTGGATCAGTACTCTGCAATGTGAGCCTGGGGTCCTCTCCCCTTAGCCTTCTTTTCCGGATTTGATCTTGGGAGCCTCCCATCCTCAAGCTGCAGCTCAGTCTCGATTGATTGGGCTGTGCCCCTGACCCCTGTGACCACATCCTCCCTGAGTCTCACGGCTCCAGTGACCATCACTGTACCTACTGTCCCACTCTTGAGGCATCCTGGGTTTCAGGAATGTCCAAGTACCCTTTTATCTGGCTGACTTCTCCTCACAGCTTCAAGGCCACTTCTTCCAGAAAGCCCTCAGAACTTACTTTGTCCTTCCTAACTTTCACCCAGACTAGGTGGAGCTTCCTGATCTGTGCCTCCTGAAGCCTGTGTCTCTCCCAACAGGAACTGTCACTGTCTCACCACTTGGTGATTTCCCAGCCTGAACAGTGAGTTCTTTGAGGGCTACTGTCCTTTTCCCTTCTGCTTCCAGTGCCAGCACGGACCTGACTTGTCAGTAAATAATCATTTGCTGAATGAGTGAATGGATGAATGAATGAATGAATATAGGAATGTATAATCATCATGGAACATTTTGAAAGTAGGAAATTCTGAAAATAGTTGTTGGATGAGGGGCTGTACTTGTATTCCCTCAGCACTTAATACACTTTTCGAATTCTGTTTACTTGTCTAGCTCCACCAATAAAAGACTCTGAATTCTTTGGTCAGTAATCATATTCGCTTTGTTCTGTATCACTTAGTACTTAATAAATACACGATGAATGAATGAATGGGGCAGGAAGAGGTCCTCAGGCACTGGTATTGCAAGACCATACTCAGCAAAGGCCTGCCATTTGTTGGATTTATGTCTTAGACTTCAGGATGAACAGCAAACTGGGCAACCCCAAAGAACTGTTCCTCAGGGCCTCAACTTCCAGCAGCCTGGAGTCTTCGAAATCAGCCAGGACACTTAGAGGAGTGTGCGTAACCTCCAAGCCTGCTGCACTGCGCATGCCCCACTCTAAAGAAGCATTCTCAGGGAAATTGAGGGCAAACCAAAAAATCTTAGATCTTAACAAAAAGCTAACATTGGGGGTGGGGTGGAGGAGAAGAGGGTTAAGTTTTTTTTTCTTTCAATTTTATTTCGTCATTGAATTCAGTGCCTGTGAAGTCTGCTGACTTTTCACACTTGGAGTTTCACAATCTGTCTTTTATCCAGAAAACAGGTTCAACTCCAGTTCCCATGAGGGATTCAAGAAAACTGTATCCTGGGGAGGGATTGTGAAAGAGGCTGACAGTTTGACCCAGAGAACAAATAAAAACAAGGAGAAAATGGAGCTTATGCAGTCAGATCTCAAGGACCTTTGTGCTCTCCGAGGTGCAAGTTGGGTACAGGACAGCAAAGAGGTTAGTGGCACTAGCTTAGAAGTCATACTGCAGGAGATCCTCGCTTTGTTACTTATGGACTGTGTGTCCTTGGACATACATTTCTCCATGCCTTGGTCTCCTTATATGTAAATGACAGATGATGATAGCACCTACTTCATAGGGTGGAGTTATCCACAAATTCAAATAATGCATGTGTGATAGTTAATTTTAGGTGTCAACTAGATTAAGGAATACCTAGAGAACCGGTAAAGGATTACCTCGGGGTATGTCTGCTATAACGTTTCCAGAGGAGACTGTTGTGTGAGTCAGTGGACTGAGTGGGGAAGATTTGCACCAGTGTCGGTGGACACCATCCAGTCGGCTTGGGGCCCAGGTAGAAGGAAAAAGGAGAGAAAAGGATTACCTCTTTCCCTCTCCTGGAGCTGGGACCCTTTTCTCCTCCTGCCCTTGGACATCAGAACTCCAGGCTCTCTGGCCTTGGGACTCCAGGACTTACACCAGCACTCCCCCAGGTTCTCAGGCCTTTGGCCTTGGACTGAGAATTATACCATCAGCTTCCCTGGTTCTGAGGCTTTCAGACTTGAACTGAGCCATGCAACCGGCATCCCAGGGTCTCCTGTCATCGGACTGTCATGGGACTTTTCAGCTTCCACAATCACGTGAGCTAATTCCCCTAATAAATTCCCTCTCATATATCTATATCTATATCCATACCTATTTATCTGTCTATCCATCCTGTCAGTTCTGTCTCTCTAGAGAACCCTAATAAAGATTTTGATACCAGGAATGGTTCTAGAGGAACAGAATTTTAAGGACGAGTTTCTTTAATTTGTTCTGGGGTTTCTGGAACTGGCTTTCTAATCTGATCGGACCTAAAAATCTAAGGATTCTACTTCTAATCAGAAAGCATTGATAGTCCATGGCATGAACTTTTTATACAATACACAAAATATCTGCATTTACTATTCCTAATCAGCCACTTATAAGAGGTAAGGAACTTGGTGACTGTGTATATGATACCTTTGAACATTTGTGGAAAGCCAGGGAATATAATGACATTGGTTGGTTGCTTCTGAGGTTGCTGGACAAAGTGATGAAAGAAAAGGATGAACTGAGGGATTCAAATTTCTGGTTCCAGCTCCACATAAATAGCCTAAGGGCTTCTAGGGGTGCCCTAAGCCGGAATCTTCTCTCCTATAGCCACAGGCTGAAATTGCTGAAAATCAAATCCAGGCCCTCATCACACAATTGGCTGAATTAGCAACAAATATTGAACTCTCAGCCTGGCAGGGTGTTTACTGTTAAAGTGAGGGTATCGTTTAGGAAAGAATGGGATACTATAAATTGGGATGGCAACATGTGGGAAGACCCTTATAAATCCTATTTATCTATCTACCTATTCATCCATCCTATTGTTTCTGTCTTTCTGGAGAATTCTGACTAATACAGC
Source organism: Propithecus coquereli (assembly GCF_000956105.1). Lineage (NCBI taxonomy): Eukaryota > Metazoa > Chordata > Mammalia > Primates > Indriidae > Propithecus > Propithecus coquereli. The sequence continues at coordinate 1,740,474 of NW_012150596.1, read as the reverse complement.
ATGCTAACAAATTAGCATACAGTCTAAGTGCTCAATAAAGGTAGCTATTATTATCCTCTAATGAAAACTCTTATGTTACAATGAGGCGAAATTTGCGTAATGGTACTCTGTGGCTTAGAGAGATTGACAAGATCTCTGAGAATAGGTTTAAATTTTCAACTGCTGTCTGCCCAATGTTTTGCTGAAGGAAGAAGTATCAGATTGTATAGGAGATTGGGAAATAACAGGGAAGAAAGATGCGCAAAGTCTTACAGAAACATAGGAATCCATAGGTCTGTGCTTACATAAATAAATAAATGGGGAGAAGGAAAAGCTTTTTCTTACATAAAAAATCAACTAATAAATGTTTAAGGGATGATTGAATCAGAAAATCACCATTTGGCAATCATCATAGTAATAATTAATTCAGCCAAGAAACATCAATGGATCCTAAAATTAGTGGGTGAAAGTTTGATGAGAAATGGAATATTGACATAGTCTTGGGGTACCTCCCCACAGAATACTTATTAATTACAAAGGGAATAACTTTACAGTGGAGAAGCCTGGCAGATACTGCCACCTTAATGAAGTGATCAAAGTGAACATCATTAGTAATGGGACAAATTGAAATCATGTGCCACCTGATAGGATGCAATGAGAACACAGCATAGCTTCTGTGCTTTTCCTGTAAAAGATGCATAACTTGAACCTAATCATGAGGAAACATCAGACAAACCTGAATTAAGGGACATTCTACAAAAGAAATGGCCTGTTCCTCTTCAAAAGTGTCAAGGTTGTGTAAAACGGAAAGACTGAGGAACTGTTTCAGATTGAAGGAGACTAAAAAGACAGGAAAATGAAATGCTACCCTGTGATCCTGGATTGGATCCTTTTGCTATAAAGGACATTATTGGGACATTTGGAGAAACTGGAATGGAGCTTGAGGATTAGATGGTAGTGATGTATCAGTATTAACATACTGGTTTTAATGGTGGTGCTGTGGTTATGTAGGAGAATATCCTTCTTTGCAGGAAATAGACGGCAAAGCATTCAGGGGTGATGGAGCATCAGCTTGGTAACTTAGTATCAAATGATTTTGGGGGAAAAACACATTGATACCATTCTTACAACTTTTCTGTGAGTTTGAGATTTTTTGAAATATATGATTTTACATTTCAAATAATCTTATTGAAACATAGGCTGCATTTACAATTAATTGCCTGAGGGGTGGAGTCATAGATATTGAATCTATGTGTCGGAAAGAGAGGGTCGGGCAGGTTCTAGGAATGAGGTAATGTGTGCCCAAACACAAACACCGAGATAGCCAACCTACTTACATAAGGCCCACATCCATCTCAGGAGTTAGGAGAGAACTGGGGCAGGAAAGGGGCCGAGGCATTATTTTCCCCATTGTATAGCTGAGTGAAATAAGGTTACACAGAATAAAAAACGATGCTAGAGCTAGAGAGCACCTACCTACTCTTTTCCAGATGAGGAAATTCATCCAGGAGCTCACAGGACTTGCCAGGTTCTCACAGTCAGAGCTGAACTGAAATCCAAAGACCAACACCACACTACTCACATCAAACCATGTCTCATTAAAAATGCCTGTGTATCTGTGTGTGTGTGAATTATATACATGTGTGTATGTGTTTATTTGCTCATAAAATCATTCTGTCTTAGAACATTTATAGATAGCAATAGTTGGAATCAGTAGAATAATCTAGAGCAAAAACACAAAGGGCTTTTGCTCACATTTACTCCCTGCTGTGTCTCCAAGGCTAGAAGAGTAGGTAGCACAGGCACTTCATGAAGGGTTATCAAATGACTGAATGTTGTTCTAAACTTTAAGAAGAAAAAAATTTTAATACTCAGGGAAATTATTTGCCTTTCCCCCCAAAATGCCTCAATGTGTTTTTCCCCTCCAGGAGACCATACTTGTAATGCAAGCAAGGCTGGGCACGGGAACCACCACATGGGAAACTGCAAAAGGCTCTGCATAGATGACAGGTGGTTCCGCCCAAAGGGCTCCATCACAGTTGGTTCTTGAGACTTCCTTTTAATATTTGCCCTAGCTCTTTAAATGGAGCTGGCTTTCCCAGACATGCAGCATCCTGTGGTGGGTAAGTGCGTGGTAACTAAGGCCAAATCATCCAAGTTTGTTTGAATCATGGCTCCAACATATGCCACGTTAAGTCACATCACATCAAAAATGCGTATAATCTTGGGAAAGCTATTTAACCTCTCTGACTCTGTTTCTTCATCTGTAAAATAGAGATAATAAAAGTACCCACATCACAGTGTTGTTGTGAGGATTTAGTTAACATCTCTCTCTCTCTCTCTCTCTCTCTATACATATATATATATATATATATTGTTTCCAATTTACGATGGTTTCACTTAGATTTTTCAACTTTACAATAATATGAAAGCAATGTACATTGAATAGAAACTGTACTTGACTACGCGTGTAGCCATGCTGCTTTGCACTTTAAGTACAGTGTTCACAAAATTTCATGAGATAGTCATGAAATTTGTGTTAGATGATTTTCTCAGCTGTAGGCTAATGTAAGTGTTCTGAGCAGGTTTAAGGTAGACTAGGCTAAGCTATGATGTTCAGTAGGCTAGGTGTATTAAATGCATTGTTGACTTAGGATATTTTCAAATTACAATGGATTTATCTAGATGTAACCCTGTTGCAAGCTGAGGAGCATTTGTAGTAAGCACTGTAGAAATGTTTGCAATTATTCCCAGACCATTGGGAGCTTGTTAAAGCCCAGCCTTGGGCAAAATTTCCCTTAGGGTATTCTCCCAGACTGCCCTCTGGCACATCCACCATGAATTTGTCCTGCCCACCTGACTTTTCGGGGGTAGTCTCAAAGGAAGGGACATTCGAACTGGGACCTCAAGGATGAGTAAAAGTTTACTAGGTGGAAAAATAAGGAATTGAAACACCTCTCAAAGGATGGCCAAGGAACCAGGTCCTCACAGTCAACCTATTCCCCAAACCCTGAGGGACCACTGCTGGGCGGAAATTCATTTACCAAGAATGGATTGTGCTGTCATCATTTCTATTTACTAGGTGCTCTGGCACACTCTGTGGTTGTTAGTTTGATGTGACTTAAAGTGGCATTTTGAAAAAATCTTTAGAAGCAAAAATAATGAAGTGATCCACAGAGACAGCATAGTGCAGTAGTCATGAGCATGAACTGCTCGGGTACAAATCACAGCTCCACCATTTCTAGCTGTGTAACCTTGGGCAAGTTCCTTAACTTCTCCGTGCCTCTGTTTCTTCATCTCTAAAATGGGGATAATGATAATAGTACTTGCATCGTGGAGTTGTTAGGAAGAGTAAATGAGTTAATACTTTGTAAAGTGCTTAGAACAGTGACTGGTACAGAATATGTGCTATATAAGAGCCTGGTAAATAATAAATAAACAATGACAATACTCAGTATTGAAACAGAGAAATGGAAGAAACTGTCCATTCGAACAAACATAACAGCAATAAATTAGTAATACCCTATAAATGAAACCTCAGATGTCTTTAATGTCCTTTTCTCTCACAGTGTATAATCTAAGGAGGGGGGACCTCTCATTACCATGACAGAGATTATTTTAAGGAAAATTTTAGTTACATATTAGGGATCTAAAAAAGTCAAATCAGAGGGGAGAACATGTCTTTTGCTGCTATTATTGCTTACAAATGTGAAGACTCATCTGTGCAAATAAGTTTTGGTAACTAATCAACTTATTTTTACCTCTTTGTAAGAAGCATTTTAGAAACCCTTTCACTGAGTTAGAGAAAAGCATTTTTAAAACCATAAAAAGGTCAAAAGGAAAGGAAAGGAAAAATAAATAAAAGTGTGAAATACAATTTTTTAACCACCATCAAGACCTTTAGGAGGAAAAAATATTTTCCAGTAATTGTCATGGCATGAATAAACATCTGTTTCATTTGCTTATATACTCCTAAGATGACCCAACTGGGTTGAGACACTGAATTCCAGCACATTCATGATTCTGGGGTGGGTCTTCTGAAGCCACTGGACAAGGCCCCAAGTTTTGATTTTGCCCTCCCAAGTTGAGTCAGATTGGAGGTCACCGTCTGAAGCACAGTGGGGAAGGGTTAGGGTGGATGAGCTCACTGGCAGCTTCTGCACAGCTTTACTGGAACACTTGGTTGCTTGAGGAATTACATGCTGAGTAATTGACTGGGGCAATTAGGCAGACTCTGAAAGTCAAGCTTTGAAGACACATGCCAAAGTGCACCCAAAAATGGGTAAGTCCCTTGTAGTCCTTTGCAGATGTCACTCAAATGCAAAGATCTTGGGAGAGTTTTCTTTCCAAAGCTGCCAGAGATATTACTAGTATCATGTGTTCTGCCCATATAAATGATAAAGTATCAGTTAATGTCAGTCCTTTGCTAAGAGCAGCAGCTGGGCACTTTGTGCTGGCAGAGGGGGGTGAATTGTATAATCAAGCAAAGCTTAACTCTCATGAACATGGCAATCTGCAGCTCTCAACACAATTGCTTGTAAGGATGTATTCATGCTGCACTGGGACACCCAATCTCCCCAACAACTACACACCCCTATGCAGAATCCACATACGTTTACCATGCAAGGTTTGTGGAACCAGCTTTCTATTTTATAGTAACATCGGTCTAGCTAGTTATTGTGCCAGCGTTAAGAGCTGTGTTGCAGGAACCAAGTTCGTCAAACTACAAAGAAAGAAAGATGGTAGGGCCAATGGATCTTGATTCTTTAGTGCCTGTCATTCCTACTTTTTAGGGTGCGAGTATTCTACAGGATAATGCATGAGGAGGCATACATTGATATCCAAGTATGAAGGGTTATGATTATTACTTGGGTTCTCAGCAAGAACCAACCCAATAAAGATTCATATCTCCAAATGTTCAAGTAGTGTCACTTCAAATAGTCCTGAGGCTACAGGAAGTCTGTGTAATCTTAATCGCTCTAAATATTATTTATTATAGCTATCTGAAAATCAGCTTGGGGTAGCAAATAGTGCTTTCTTTTCTTCCCTTCACCATCGCACTTCTTAGAACAGTTGTCTATATTTCCTGCCTGTCTTTCTTTATACTTACTTCTTAATCCTTTGTGATTTGGTTCCTTCCCTCACCATTCTAATCAAAGGGCAGTGTGTTAGTTAGCTGTTGCTGCATAACAGATTGCCCTGAAACTTAGTGACTTCAGGCAGCATGCATTTATTATCTCATAGTTCTGTGGGTCAGAAAACTGGGTGTGGCATAACTGGATCCTCTGGCTCAGGGGCTCTTCCAGGCTGCAATTCAGATATCCATTGGCACTGTACTATTCTCAAAGCTTGAATGAGGAAGGATTCGTTTCCAAGTTCAGTCATGTGATCATTGGTTGGATTCAATTCTTCATCTGCAGTTGGACTGAAGCCATCAGTTTCTTGCTGGTTGTTGGCCAGAGGTCACCCCCAGTTCCTTGTCATGTGGGCTTCTCCACAGGGTGGCTTATTATTTTTTTCTTTTTTACAAGAGCCCAAGAAGATTTATCAGTAACATGCTTGCACAGTGTGGCTTATAATGTGATAGCTGGATTTATCAGAGCAAGCAAGCAAGAAGGCGAGAGAGAGAGAATGTGAGTAGGATGGAAGTCACAGTCTTTCTAAACTCAATCTCAGAAGTGATATCCCATCACTTGTGCTGTATCCTATTCATTAGAAGGTATTCTATTTGTTAGAAGCTAGTCACTAGGTCCAGCCCACACTAAAGGGGAGGGGGTGAAGAAAGGGCATGATACCTGGAGACAGGGATAACTGGGGACCATCTTAGAAGTCTGTTTACCAAATGTAGGTCACTTAAGACTTCATTGCCAAGTCCAATGGTTCATCTTTTCTGACCTTTCTGGAGCCTCTCATCTATGCAATGTCCCCAGCTTAAATTATTCTTTTCACCACAACTGCACAGCACTTTACTTTCCCACCTCTCTATCTCTCCTTTTTTGTTTCCATCTCTGTTCTTCTTTATCCTTGTGCCTACTAAATCTGTGGCCTAACTCAAAGCAGGCACACTAATAAAACGTTGGGGACTGACTGGATAAATACAAGTGGCTGTCAAGGATCAATCCTTGACTCTCATGACTTTATCTGCCCTTTCTACTGTTTTTGCCATGACAGTACCATCCTATCTCCTGCATTTATAACATCCCTTCAGCTATCATCTCTATGGAGTTACATTGGAAATCTTCATCTGCAAGTCTGGTGCCTCTTCTGAGCCCCGCTTCTGCCTTTCTAATTGCCTGTGAGACATTTAAAAGGATGATATGCTGGGACCTCGAAATCAGCAGATCTTTCCCCAATCCTTCCCCCAACATCATCAAACCCTGCTGCTCCCCTATTTCCAGTTTTCGACATTACTATTTACCTAATCATCCAGACCTAAAACCTCAGCATTATGTTGGATTCCTCTTTTACTTCTACCTGTCACATCCAATTAAATACTAAATCGTATCTATTCTAATCCTGCATCATTTGTCCTCTCCTCTCTGTTCCCATTTACTACTGTAAAGGCCTCGTAATTGGGCTCCCTGCCTCTGGTCTCTATCCTCTCTCATCTATCCTACAAATTCCTTTCAAGTAAATTTTCCTGCAGCACGTCTTTGGTCATTCCACTCCTTGTTCAAACATCAACAATTGCCCATTGATTGTAGAATAAAGTTCAACTTCCTTAGCCTGCCATTCAAAGCTTTCCACAATCTGGTCCCATCCTTGGCCCCTACTCATTTCACATACTGTGTGCGCCAATCATCTGGAATCTCTGTGTGCTCGTCATACAGTTCTCATTATTTCCCTCCTTGGTGCCTTTATTTTTGCTCTTTTTCACTTCAGCCTGGAATTCTCTGTCCCTCCTCTTAATCTCAGTTCTACATTGTCAACTCCTACCAATCCTCCATGGCCTGGCTTTGACTACACAGAGGTTTCCCTGAGTGTCCACCTTTCCCAAAATCTGACTTGGAGGTGATACTTTAGTGGCAACTCCCAGAATCCTTTACTTTTCTATTGTATGGCACTTTATCTGGTTATTTTCTCTTTCCTGCTAGACCGAGTGCTTCTTGATGGCAGGGTATGTACTCCCTATAGAACCTTACACAGCCATACCATCAATACATTTAAAAATCTTGTTGTGATACTCCTCATTAAATATGTATGCCCATTTGCCTCATGGTCACAGAAATAGGAGGGCAGATTTAGTTAATACAGTGTTATTACTTAAAGGTTAATATTAGGTTTGAATGACACTTTATAGCTCATTATTTCCTTTTAAATTCTCCTTGATTATGTCTGAATATTTCTCCAAAGGATAAGTCATAAATGTTGTGACCCTAAGAAATGAGGTCCACATTTTCCTGTTGGAAATATTAATAGGTGTATGAGTCATAACTTTTCATGGGAAGACAATCATAGTATTTACTTCTACAGTCAACAGGTATCTACAATGGATGAGAGAAGAATAAGAACTAATTCCTCCCTGGAAAGGCCTTTCAGTGGAGGGTGGGGGAAAGGGGAGGTATAAGACAAGGAGACAAGTAACAGTAGGCTGAAGTTCTCCCCTGCAGTGTCCGAACAGCACAGCATCAGTTAAAGTAGCTAACTCATTTGATACAGTATGGGAGAGTCTCTAGGTAAGAATCAGTCAGTTTACAATGAATAGATAAAGAAAATGTGGTATATACCTGCAATGGAATATTATTCAGCCTTAAAAAAGAAGGACATTCTGCCATTTGGACAACGTAGATGGACCTGGAAGACATTATGCTAAGTGAAATAAGTCAGTCACAAAAGGACAAATACTGCCTGATTCCTCTTCTGTGAGGCATCCAAAATGGTCAAAGGTATAGAAGTAGACAATAGAATGGTGATTACCAGGGGATAAGGAGTAGAGGATATGGGGAGTTGTTGTTCAATGGGTGTAAAGTCACAGTTACACAACATGAGTAACTTCCAGAGATCTGCTGAACAACATAGTGTCTATAGTTAACAATAAGGTGTTATGCACTTAAAATTTTGTTAAGAGGGTAGATCTCAGGTTAAGTGTTCTTCTCTGTCTCTCTCTCTCTCTCTCTTACACACACACACACACACACACACCAACAAAAACCCTAAGAGACACGTGAAAACTTTTGGAGGAAATGGATTTGTTTTTTTTCACCTGGATCATGGTGATGGTAACAAGAATGTATACATATGTCAAAACTCACCAAATTGTATACATTAATTATGTTCAGTTTTTTGTATACCAATTGTACTTCAATAATGCTTGAACAGAAAGAATCTGTCAGTTATAGAGGTGTGTGCATGGACTCCTGTGGTTCACTAATTTACCTTAGAGCAATGATTCTCAGCCTGGTGTTCAGACTACCAGCATCAGCATGACCTGTGAGCTTAGGAGTAATGCTAATTCCTAGGCCCCATCCCACCCCAGACGTATGGAATGGGAAACTTATTGGTGGAACCCATCAATCTATGTCTTAACAAGCTCCTGCAGGTGATTCTGATACACACTACAGTTTGAGAAGCACAGACTTCAAACATTATTCAATCTCTCCAAGTTCTCCCAGTTCAACTTGGCCCTTTTTTGAAGAGATCTCATTGCTTTTCAAACTGGGGTCTGTATTTTCCTGGGGGTACATGAAGATTTTCCAAGAAGTTTTAAGAGAATCAAGTTGCAGATCTTCAACTTTAATATGTACTTTTTCCTGAAACTTATCTGCTTAAGAAAGTATCCATGGCGGAGGCAGCAAGTTAGTTTTGCTTTTCTACCTCTCCTTTCACCACCAATCTCCTTGCACTTTACTAAAGAAAGGCTAACTCACACCAACCCTGTCTCTAACTATGGTTCATTACCCTAGGAATGTAAGCACCTCTGGGAAAACAAACAGGCAATTTGAAATACTGTGCTAGTTTTTTAAAAGTGTACTTTAAAAATGTCTCTGATCAAGACTGGGTAACAAATTTCTTTGTAAGTAGGTGGTTTCCAATTCTTTGCTTTCAATAAAATTGAAGAAGGGCCCAGTTGTATTTATTGCCAGCTGATTGGCCATTAAAAGTATTTTTTGATGGAACTCTTGTGCACTGTTGGTGGGGATTTAAAATTGTGCAGCCACTGTGGAAGACAATATGCTAGTTTCTCAAAAAATAAAACATAGAATTACTATATGATCCATCAATTCCAATTCAGGTATAGAGCCAAAAGAATTCAAAACAGGATCTCCAAGAGATATTTGTACACCCATGTTCACAGGACCATTATTCACAATAGCCAAAAGATGGAAGCAACCTAAGAGTCCATCTAGGAGAGATGATGGACTGATATATGTGCTTATCCTGAGATATGTCTTCAGATTAATATTACTAATAAATAATGAATGAATGGATAAACAAAATGTAGTATAAACATATAATAGAATACTATTCGGCCATAAAAAGGAAGGGAATTCTGACCCATGGATAAACCTTGAAGACATTATTCTAAGTAAAATAAACCAGTCACAAAAGAACAGATATTGTATGTTCTACTTATATTAGGTACCTAGAGTAAACAAAGTCACGAAGAGAAAACAGAATGGTAGTTTCAAGGGGCAGGGAGGAGAATGAGGAGTTAACGTTTAGTGGGTATGACATTTCGTTTTGGGAAAATGAAAAAGTTCTGGAGATGGATGGTGGTAATTATTGTGCAACAGTGTAAATCAACATAATGCCACAAAACTAAATACTTAAGTGGTTAAAATGGTAAATTTTGTGATGTATATTTTACCACAATAAAAATACATATTTTTTGATGATAATTATGTGATTTGGGGAGTAACATGAAAAGAGTTTTTAAAAAGCATGTGACATTGCTCTAACAAAACTCTACTCCTCCTTCCAGCCCAGTATACTTATATATATGAATGAGGTTTCTTTGCATTTATATTTATAAAAATGAAAAATAGAAATAAAATCAACGTTGAATCCTGTCTCATTCTAGCAGTAAGTAAGTTATCTCAAATACATAAACTAGTTGAATAGAAAAGCCTAGTCCATCTCACTGGCATGTTTTCCCAACAAAAAATTTACTTTTAAAATTTAACAGTTATTTATCGGACTTTTTAATATATTTGTTTTCATCAATTGTGTACTACTAATAATTTTAATAATAAATCAATCCAGAAGAAATTTTGACACCAACAATTATATGGATACACACATTTAAAAATTTTAAATTTTGATTTCTATACATATTTTTGTTGCAAAGTGGTATCATAGGTGATCAATAAGAATTTCAAGTGTAAACATACATTAGAGTAAAATTCTACAGGAGAAGTGGAATGTGAATTTAAGGAGAAAAAGGAACAGTGTAATATTTTTAGCTGTTAAGAAAAAGCTTGCATATATATTTTTGGATTCCTTTGGATATGGGAAACTTTTATTTAAAAATGACAATATTTACCATATGCTGAAAATTACATCTTTTGAAACTCTTTAAAATTATGAAGAAAAAAATTTAAAAATCAATTAAATATGTGTGAGGACTACATACTCTCTCAAAATTATTTTAGAGGAGTACATGAGCAAAATATTTTGGACATGCCCACTGTGGGTCCTTTCTTGCCAATTTCTCCTCAGATGCACTGTACATTCCCAGTCCAAATTTGACTTATTTTTCTCAGTTTTCTCTATCCATGGAGAAGATGAGTACTAGGCACACCTCTTGATTTCAGATTGAAACTGTTTTCAGAAACACTCAGTGAATCTCCTGGATTCCAGTAGAAATGATTCTCAAGATTTTGTCTCCCAGGGGTATTGGCAATATCTGGAGACATTTTTAGCTGTCACAAATGAGAGGGGGCTGCTACTAGCGTCTACTAGATAGAGGCCAGGGATCCTTTAAACTTTTTTCAATTTACATGACAGCCTCTGACAACAAAAAATTATCTGGCTCAAAATACCAATGATGCTGAGGTTGAATAAACCTGTAAGGTATGCATTCTCTAATGAATGGGCAAATTAATGAATATATTAATGATAAAGTGAATGAATGAACAAATGAAGCAATGAATAAATGCTAGCTAGCTCTGGTAAAGTCTTTTTTTTTTTTTTTTTGAGACAGAGTCTAGCTCTATTGCCTGGGCTAGAGTGCAGTGGTATCATCATAGCTCACTGCAACCTCAAACTCCTGTGCTCAAGCGATCCTCCTGCCTCAGCCTCCCAAGTACCTGGGACTACAGGTGTGCACCACTACACCCAGCTAATTTTTCAAATTTTTGTAGAGAAGGGATCTCACTCTTGCTCAGGCTGACCTTGAACTCCTGGTCTCAAGGAGTCCTCCCTCTTAAGCCTCCCAGAGTGCTAGGATTACAGGCCTGAGCCACTACATCCAGCATCAGGTAAGTGTGCCAGGTACTATGCTAGACTCTCAGAATATAATGGTGAACATGAGATCCACAGATAGCTTTAATGGAGCTTAGAGTTTAGAGAGCCAGCCCAACACAATGTCTTTTTTAGGCCCAGAGCACCTTGCTCAAGTAACAATGGCTGTCCCTCTATCCAGACCTACATTCACTCATCTTGTCTTTGGGGTGCTCTAAAAATTCTGAAATTTCTAACTGGTTGTGTTAGGGGCTTCCATGTCCTATGTTGGGTCACCCTTCCTCAGGTAATCACCTCAAGGTTCTCATCTCTGTAACACTTCCTCTTCTGTCAAATATCATCATGGCTCAACAGCATGACTCTTGAGTGGTTGCATTCCCATGCCTCTGGTTCCCATCAGCCAGCTGAGAGCTCGGATCCACTGGTGTCACCCCAGGGAAGGGCTCTTTGCTCCAAATATCTTTTAAGAAGTAATGTGCACAGTACACAACCTCATTTACATACTTGATCCCTGGGTTTTTCATCTATGTTCTATCCAGTGGCATCTGAAAATGTCCTTTCTTCCAGATAGTTGGCAAATAAAGTTAGCTGTTTAAACAATGATAACTAAAAAATAGTCACTTCACAAAGGGCCCTAAGAGTCTGATGTTTCCTTTCAGCCCCATCTCCCATCTGAGTTCTTAGGGCCTGAAGATTCTATAGGAAGATCTCCATGTCATGAAACCTACAGATCCAAATATTCAGTGATGCTACCTTTTTGCAACATCTACAAAAAATAATAGCTAACATTTATTGAGTGCTTGTTATATTATATGTCAGTCGCTGTGCTAAGCTCTTTCCAAAAACCAGCCTATTGTGAGTGCCATGTAAGAGAGATAGTCACAAGCCAATAAGCTTCTCTTTCTACAGGCTATACAAGTTCTGATGATCTTGGACTTTAGGATTTTGAGTATACTCATAAAACAAAAAGCTATTAATTCCTCTCTTCTAAGAAATGTTCCTGACTCTTTGATGTAATACATATTTAATATGCAAGTTTAGGGTGCCTACCTACACACGCACTCTTTCTCTGTGAACTGTTTCCCACTTACAGTCCGTGGTGAAAAGATGAGCCTAAGCTGCCCAAGAGAACCCACCCTTCCTACCTTCAGCTAATTTAACCCACCCAACTCAAGCTGGAACAATCCAATCCTATTCCTAGGAATATGGAATTGAGGCCCTGAGAAACTGTGCCATTTAGCCATGGGAAACAGCCATTTGAGGATGGTCGTGATGTTCCATGAGCAAGAGTTCCGTGAATTGAGAAAGCATGTCTGCAGTGAGAGAGAAGAATAGATCATAGATGCCATGGGAGAAAGACAGTGAGATCCCATGTAGTGTCAATTCTTGATAACTTTCCAACTCCTACAAGGCCTGGCTTACTTTGTTTACTGATCTTGGATTCTGTGACAATCATCTGTGTCATTTGTTTCTAATAAACTCTCCTTTATTTGAGCTGGGTTGGATGAGTGCCTTTTCCTTGGAATCAGTGACTCATGACTAAAATAAAATCTTTATTGAGAAGCTACTAAGCAATAAATACCTGACTAACTCTGGAGTATCCTGGTCCTTTGTGATTTATTCTCTGAAAACTTATGATGTTTATGGTTTGTGTCCCCTAATCTAGTAATCAATTATCTACTGTTTTCATTCATTCACCTAGCCACTGAACATTTCTTGGGTGCCTACTATGTGCCCAAAGCTCAGAGAATCACATAGGGACAAAATATGACTTCTGCTTTCAACAAGATTATAAACTGATTATGAAATTTAAAGAAAGAAGACAAAAATTGATAGTGTAATTAAATGCAAATAAAATATGAGATTTCAGAGGAAAGATCAATTAATTTTCATTGCAAAGACTGGGGAAGCTTTCAGAAGGAGTGTCTTCTGAGCTAAAATTTGAAGGACAAGTAGAATTTTGGCAAGCAAAGAAAGTGGGAAGGAAGAGATTAGTTAGGTATTGCCACAGTTGTGCTATGTAACAAACCACCACAAAATTAAGTGACTTTAAACAACAATAATTTATTCTTATTGACATAGCCATAGGTTGTCTGGGGATCCACTGATCTAGGCTGAGCTCTGCTAGGCTTGGCTCTAATCTTGCAGGGTATGTGCGTGAGTGTGTATATGTGTGTGTAATCCAGCCAACTTTTCTCACATTCTAAGAAGACTTCTTTTGCTGTGGAAGAACAGATGCACAAAGAAAGCTCTTCTCATGGCCATGGCAGAAGTGTAGGAGAGCACGTTCAACTATTAAAGCACATTAAAGCCCGTGCTTGCATCACGTCTGCTAACATCCTACTGATCAAAGAAAGTCACATAGTTGAAGGATGGAGAAGTATATTCTGCCTCTAGTGGAACAGCAAAGTCACATGGCAAAGGGTGTAGACACAGGGAAGGTGAACAATTTGGAAGAATTCCCCACAGAAATTCAGGCAGAGAGATCAAAGGCATGGTCAGAGGTATGAAAGTATATGGAAAGTACATGGATTGTTTAGAAGGAGATAATAAAGCTAAAAACTTAATTTAATTTAATTTTTAAAAATGCTCTGGCAAAATTGTGGCCAGCCTTGAATGTCATGCTAAGGAACATGGAATTTATTCTACAGTTCCAGGGAGCCACTGGGGTTCACATGATTATATCTGAGTTTTAGAAATATTAAAAGTAAGGAGACAATTTAGGAGGCTAGTGTAATAGTTGAAAAATGGATGAAAGTGGGGTGGATATGGCAGATGTTTGGGAGGTTTTAAGATATGTCCTCAAATTATTTGATATTCCTCCTTTCAAGAGGTGGAGCTTAGTTCTCTTCTTGAGTGTGAACTGTAACAAATACCTACAAATGTGGAAGTGACTTTGCAACTGGGTGATGGGTAGAGTCTGGAAAATTTTGACGTGCATGCTAGAAAAATCCTAGATTTCCTTGAAGGGACTATTGATAGAAATATGGATGTTAAAGCTGATGATTCTTGTGAGGTCTCAGGTAGAAATGAAAATCTGCTATTGGAAACTGGGGGAAAGGAGATCCTTGTTACAAAGTGGCAAAGAACTTGGCCAAATTCTATTCTAGTGTTTTGTGGAAAGTAGAAGTTGCAAGTGATGAAATTGGATATTTAGCTGAGGAGAGTTCTAAGCAATGTGTGAAAGGTTTGGGTTGGCTTCTCCTTATTGCTTATAATAGATAAAGATAAATCGATGGAAATTTTAAGCAAAAAGAAACCAGAACGTAAAGACTTGGAAATTCTCAGTCTATGTGTATTACAAACAATGAGAAAGCTTGTTCTGCAGAGAACACCAAAGGTGTGGGATTGCTGGATCAAATGGTAGGTCTACTTTTAGTTCTTTGAGGCCTCTCCATACTACTTTACAATAGGTTGCACTAGTTTGCAGTCCCACCAACAGTGTATAAGTGTTCCTTTCTCTCCACATCCATGTCAGCAAAATAAAAAATAAAAATAAAATGGTAAAATTTCAAGGTGATATTGGCTTTGTAGGATGAGCTGGAGAGTATTCCGACCTTCTCTATGTTATATAATAATTTTTGCAGTATAGGTACCAGTTCATCTTTGTAGATCTGCTAAAATTCAGCTGTGAAACCATTTTGTCTGGGACCTTTTTTTGTTGGGAGATTTTTTATTGCTGAATCAAATTCATTACTTGATATTGGTCTGTTCAGGAGTTCTATTTATTCCTGATTGAGCCTGTGGAGGTTGTGTGTTTCCAAGAATTTGTCCATTTCCTCAATGTTTTCAAGTTTATGTGCATAGAGATTTTTACGGTATTCAGAGAGGACATTTTGTGTTTCCATGGTATCAGTCACAATATCTCCTTTTTCATTTCTGATGGAGCTTATTAGGGTCCTTTCTTTTCTGTTTCTGGTTAATCTAGCACGAGGCCTGTCAATTTTGTTCATCTTTTCAAAGAACCAACTTTTTGTTTCATTAATCTTCTGTATAATTATTTTGTTATTGATTTCATTTAGCTCTGCTCTGATCTTGGTTATTTCTTTTCTTCTGCTGGGTTTGGGATTGGTTTACTCTTCCTTTTCCAATTCCTTGAGATGCTTTGTTAGATTGTTGAATTGTGATCTTTCTGTCTTCTGGATGTAGACATTTATGGCTACAAATTTTCCTCTTATAGCTACTTTTGCTGAATCCCACAGATATTGATAACTTGTACCCCTTTTGTCATTTAATTTGAAGAATCTTTTGATTTCCATCTTAATTTCCTCCTTGACCCAATAACTATTCAGCAGTAGATTGCTTAATTTCTGTGGCTTTGTGTAGAGTTGAGTGTTTCTGTTGGAATTGATTTCTAACTTTATTCTACTGTGGTCTGAGAAGATAAATGGTACAATTTCTGTTATTTAAAATTTGTTGAAGCATGTTTTGTGGCCTAAGATGTGATCAATCTTAGAGAATGTTCCATGAGCTGATGAGAAGAATGCAAATTCAGTGGTTTTTAGGTAGAATGTTCTGTAAATGTCTGTTAGACCCGTTTGTCCTAGATTTCCACTTAAATCTATCATTTCTTTGCTTATTTTCTGCTTGGAGGATCTGTCCCATCCTGTCAGTGAGGTGTTGAAGTCCCCAGCTATTACAGTGCTGCTGTTTATCATTTTGTTTAGAGCAAGTAGGGTTTGCTTTATGAATCTGGGCACACCTGTGTTAAGTGCATATTTAGGATTGTTATGTCTTCTTGTTGAATTGTTCCCTTCACCATTATATAATGACCATCTTTGTCTTTCATTAGTTTTACTGATTTAAAGTCTATGTTATCTGATATGAGAATGGCTACAGCAGCTTTCTTTTGGTTTCTATTTGCATACAGTATTGTTTTCCATCCCTTCATCTTGAGTCTGAATGAGTCCTTATAGGTTAGATGTGTTTCTTGGAGACACCAGATAATTGGCTTGTATTTTTTGTCCATTCAGCCAGCCTATGTCTCTTGAGTGGGGAGTTCAAGCCATTCACATTTATTGAAAGAATTGATATGTGGGGTGGATTTCTGCTGATCCTGTTGAGTAGAATTTTATTACTTTGTTTTACTCCCCAAAATGTGGAAACAACCCAAGTACCCATCAACACATGAGTGGATTAATAAAATGTGGTATATGTATACCACGGAGTATTACTCAGCCATAAAAAATGACGAACCCTTTTTGTAACAAACTGGATGAAACTGGAAACCATCCTCCTAAGCGAAGTATTGCAAGAATAGAAAAACAAACACCACATGTACTCACTATTAAATTAGAATGAAATGATCAACACTTATATGTACATATGGTGGTAAAATTCAACGGAAATCAAACAGGTTATGGGGGGGGGAGGGGATGGGTAAATTCACACCAAACGAGTACAATGTACACTATCTGGGTGATAAACACACTTATAACTTTGACTCAAACTGTACAAAAGTAATTCATGTAACCAAAACATTTGTACCCCCATAATATTTTGAAATTTAAAACAAAATAAATAAATGAAGGCCTTTGAATAGAGCTATTCAAAGGAATGAGACCATGCCTTACCCTTCAAGAAAAAAAGAGGCAATTTGGAGATCATCAGGGCTTCTACTCTTACCACAAGCTGAGAGAGCAAGGCTGTTTCCTCCCCAGTTTCAGAGGGTGGGCCTACCTCCTGGGTTTCAGTGGGCCAGGATGCTCTTACCTAGTGCCTCAGGGATTAGGGCATTCACAAGGAGCTACATGGAAGGCGACACTACAAAGAAACATATGGGCTGGGTGTCATACAGAGTGAGGAGTCAGAGCTGCTCCCTAGGGCCATGGGTGATGGTGATGTGGCCACCCCAGTGGGCACGGAGGGCAGAGCATATACCCAAAAAGGATTATTGTCAAGCCTTAAGGTCTAATGGAATTTGTCCTGCTAGGTTTTGGACTTGCTTGGGACCTATCACCCCTTTATTCCTTCTGATTTCTCCGTTTTGGAATGGGAATGTCTATCCCATGCCTGTGTCAGCATTGTGTTTTAGAAGCACATAACTTTTCTGGTTCATAGCTAAAGAAAAATTTTGTCTCAGGATGAATTATACTTCAGTTATCACCCATACATGATTTAGATGATATTTAGATGAGACTTTGGACTTGGAATTGATGCTTAAATGGGTGAAAACTTTCAGGGCTGTTAGAACGTGGTGAATTTATTTTGTATGCAAGAAGGACATGAATTCTGTGGGGCCAGTGGTGGAATGTTATGGACCAAATTATGTCTTCCCCTTCAAATTCATATGTTCAAGCCCTAAGCCCCAGTGAGACTGTATTTGTAGATAAGGTCTTTAGAGGGTTTATTAAGTTTAAATGAGATCATAGTGGTGGGACCTTAATTCTATCAGACTGGAGTCCTTATAAGAAGAGGAGGAGGTTGCATAAATCTCTCTCCAACCACACATGGATAGAGAAAAGCCTGTGTGAGAACATAGGGAGAAGGGAGTCATCTGCAACCCAAAGAGATAGACCTCACCAGACAACCAACCCTGCTAGAACCTTGATTTTGAACCTCCAGCCTCCAGAACTGTGTTGTTTAAGGCACACAGGCTGTAGTATTCTGTTATGGCAGCCCAAGCTGACTAATATAGACAAGTTGAGTTTGAGACAGCAAGGCATTTATGTTATGGATATCTACTGGGCAGTTGGAAATACACCTGGAGCTCAGAAGAGAGATGCAGCTGTGGAATCATCTGATCATTGGCATTTGGAGGTGGATGAGATAGATCAATCAGCAAGAAGGAAAATATGGAGAAAAAATAAAAGGGAGACCCGAATAGAACTGAGGAGGGGGAATGGAACCTATAATTGAGTGGTCAATGAGAAAGATAGAGTGATGGCCTGAAGGAGCTGTTGGAAAGGTAAAAGCAAACTGCAGGAGAAGCAAGGGAAGTTTTGAAGCCATAATAGTTGATCAACAATACCAAAAGGTCAGAAAATTCATGTAAGGAGAAGATCCAGATGAGGCTTTTAAACTTTTTAATTAGGGATTCATTGGTAAATTTGTAAGAAGTATATAGTGGGCTCTGAAAAGCTAACTTAGATTGGGTTGTAGTAGCCACTGTGATGCCCCACCAAGATCTCCTTTCAATGAAAGATTTGTGGTTCCATCACTAGGAGTATTATCTGCACGTGGTCTTCAGCACGAGACCCTTTGGAGATTGCATCAGCTTCAGAGAGTCACCTCTGCAGAGTCACCCAAAGTCACTCCTGTTTTCAGGACAGCACTCATCTATTGACTGATCCATGTGGGAGTATAAAGATCTAGCCATCTCAGCCTAATTCAGGGCAGCTCTGAAGGGCTGTCTCACTTTGGAGAGACCTAGGAAGTTGGCTGAGCAATCACTGGGTCTACATCATAGCACATGATATGGTTTGGATATTTGGCGCCTTCAAATCTCATGTTGAAATTTGATCCCCAGTGTTGGAGGTGGGGCCTACTGGGCGATGTTTGAGTCATGGGGACAGATCCATCGTGAATGCCTTGGTGCCCTGAGCTCTTTTTATTAGTTCACACATGAGAGCTGATTGTTTAAAAGAGCCTGGCCACTCTCCTCTCTCTTGCTCCTTCTCTCGCCATGTGACACACCTGCTCCCCTTTGCCTTCCTCCTTAATTGGAAGCTCCCTGAAGCCCTCACCAGAAGCAGATGCCAGAGCAATGCTTTTTTTTTTTTTTTTACAGCCTGCAGAACTGTGAGCCAAATAAATATCTTTTCTTTATAAATTATCCAGTCTCAGGTATTCCTTTATAGAAACACAAAATGGACTAACACAGTGCATCTCCTCTCCCTGCCCAATTCTGCTTCCACAGACATTAATCTCAAAGGAACTAATTTAATAACTGTCCTGCATTCTAACTCTATCTCAGAATCTGCTTCCAAGAGAACCCATCCTAAGACCCAGGGTGAAGAAAAGAAGTAGAGGATACAAGTATAGACTGCTTTTCCAAGGCTTCAAAGAATCAGTGTGGGATGGGCCATAACCTAAGGCCAAGAATTTTGTCCTCTAAGCCCATTTCTATACCAGATATGGAATTGGACACACAGTAGGTGTTTTTGCCTTGACGGTAGAACTTCAGAAGGAAGAAAAAGTTGGCAACTGGATGACTAGTTCTTCAGATTTTTCCCTTTACATATTTAGATGAAAATATGAGGCCAGAAAATCTTAGATTGATTTAGATTGCCTCCTCCTTGCCCCCTGGTCTCCCAATGCACACACACACACACACACACACACACGCACGCACTCCCTGTGTAGCTCCTAGAAATAACTTAATCTACTTTTAGTTCTTCCCCGGTTGAAGTCAGACAAGCAAAGTGATTACACTGTCTGTCTAGTTACCCTAGCCAAGAAAATTCCATGGAGAGGGAAAGATGGAGGGAGGGAGGCGAATAGCCAGAAGCACTCTCAATTGCTGATAACAGGAGCAACCCTGTCAGCTGGGGTCAGGCCAACCACTAAACTTCAGACTTGAGCTCCTTTAAACTTATTCGTCAGATGACAGGAACTCAGTCAACTGGGAACAAACACATGGCTGGGCTGAGATGTCTAGGAGAATCATGAGGCAGGTCCAGACGGAAGCTATACCATTCTCAGCAGCTCTCCAACATGACAGATCCTAAGCCTCCTCTCTGGAGAAAATGGGGCAGAAAAGAATGCTTAATGAGGTGAGTCATGATCACTGAAGAGGGAGCTTCCCCACCAAGGCCCCAAATCTCCACTCAAAAGGACTCCCTTTTTCACACTGAGCTCTGACTGGAAGTCAGTGGGAGCTCTATGCTTGTGTGCAAGAGACATGCAGGGAGACAGGTGGGGACCATGGGTGTCATGATTACCCAGCACCAGAGCTGCATAATGCAGACACTAAGGCATTTTAGGAGGTGCAGATGCTAACTGCAATCTGCCTAAGCCCAAAGTTAAGGGCTCTGGAATAACACAGCATTAAAAGAAGACATACTGGAAAGAAAACAGGAAGTATTTTACAGGACACTTTGCATTGCCCAAGTGAAATTGTTAAACCTTTGGAAGCTTATTAAATAAATGATAACAAGGAAAAAACTGAGATATGAAAGGCTGTAAGAATTGGGTGCATATAGTTTAAAACAATTCCCCAAGAAATGTTAGGAGGAAAAAGGACATGCTTCAAACACTTTCCAAGTGTAAGACACTTCTTGAAATGTCTCTAATGGTGTTTATTACTCGAGGTTAGGAGGGTGCTATTCTAGAAAATACAGATGTGCAATAGGAAGAAAAAGAGGTGGGAAAGCAGCCACAAAAGCTATAGAAAAAGGAATTGCAATACCTATAGGAATGTAAATTTATTTGACATTTTGTATCAGTACAACTGGAAAAATAATACTCAATTCCTTAACAATTACCTTTAAATAAAAAAGCCACACACTATTTTTAAAAACTTCAATCAAAAAAAAAAAAAAAACTCTCAAATCCAGGCAGCAAAAGTACATGTTTTGCAGGCAATCACTCCCATGCTCTAACCTCAGATGGCTTAGTTTCCCTATATTATTTTTCTTCAGGTTCAATAGCATTTTTAGATCCAAAGAGCAAAAGAAAATTGAAGATAGAAAAATGGATATGGATATAGATATAGATTCAGATTCTATCTCTATATATGTAAGAAGAAAGGTGAGAGAAATATACTCCAGGGATATTCTTAATCCTCTATTTCAAATCAAATCCTCCTCCAAAATCTAGCGGTTTTCCACTGAACTACAATGTTACTGTGTTTTGTGTCACCTTAAAATGGAATGCTCAAATGAATGCAATGAGAGCAGATTCTAGCAAAGAAACTATGTCACCTAGGAACCAATATGCTCTTTCCTTTGTCCTCTAGCAATCCACTTTTTTGTGTTCTACCTCAAAGTAATGAAACTACAAATTATTCTGACCTGAATATCTTTGAGTCTCATTGGTCATTTTCAATGTGTATATAAGAACTGTCAATTCTTCATCCACTAATTCAGCAAACTTCTATTGTGTGCTACTTCTGTGGCAGGGGATGTGTTATACCCTGGGAATACAGCAATGATGAAGTCTAAGTCCCTGCCTGTGAGCTGCTCAGAGTCCAGGTTGGGAGGCCTTCAAATAGAAAGGCAATTAAAATATGGAACAACAAGCTATGGCTAGAAATGCACAAGTTGCACAAGAGGGGTGAGTAAGGAGGATGGGAAGCCATGGAGGGCTTCCCCCAAGAAGTGGTGTCTGAGTTGCACCAAAGCCCAACCTTTGTCATTTTCGATTGTGAGCTCTGGAGAGCAGGAACTGTCTGTCATTTCATCGTGTGTCCTTAGTACCTAGCACAGTGCCTGGCATATAGTAGGTACTCAATAAATAATACCTAGGATGAAATCCCTTCTTTGAAAAAATTGCAAGGAAAAGGATCTGCTTAAACATTTTCCCCTTCCATTTGCATAGTAGAAAACATATTTGCAATGGATGTGTGCTAAATAAATAAATAGATAAATGGAAAAAGTGACTACAGTCACGGGCCACACAGCAACATTCTGGACAATGACAAATCACATATAAAACAGTGTTCCCATAAGATTATAATACTATATCTTTACTCTACCTTTTCTATGTTTAGATATGTTTATATACACAAACACTTACCATTGTGTTACCATGGCCCACAGTATTCACTACAGTAACATGCTATACAGATTTGCAGCCTAGGAACAATAGGCTATACCATATAGCCTAGGTGCATAGTAGACTATACCATCTATGTTTGTGTAAGTACATTATGATGTTCACATAACAATGAAATCACCCAGTGATGCATTTCTCAGAACATCTCCCCATTGTTAAGTGACACATAACTGTATTTAGGGAAGAAGGAGCCAGTTCAGTTCCATTAAATATCCAGAAGGACAGTTTAGTTCCATAAATTTTGAGTGCCAATCATGTGCCGGCCCTGGCACTGGGTGCTGGGGCCACAGGGATGGCTAAAACACATGCCTTGTCTTCAGGGTGCTCATTGTCTCCTGGGGGTGACAATGCAGGATGACAGAGGAATGATTACTCTGTGTATTTAGCTCATTTGGGTGTGAAAAATATCTTTCCCCTCAGCAAGTAGAAGGATGTATCAAAAAGGCATATGTGGTTGGCAAGATGTCCTCTGAGACCCTTCCAACTCTACGACAGCCTGAATGCATTCAGAGTAACCCTGCACATTAGAAGAAATGCCAGGTTATCAAGAGGCTCAGCTTATGTGCTTATAAACATTAGTATTTTAATTTTGGGTAAAATTTGCTGAAAATGTATAATCAGATTTCAAAGGATGCAAATATCATGAAGACTCTTTGCTTTGGTTTGAAGTTTAAGCATAACTAATACTCAAGCAACCCATGAAAGCAATGGAGGCCCCCAGGGTGAAGATGAAGGTGTTTCTAGGAATGGAGAACAGGAAGAAGAAGGGAAGATTTGCATATACTGATTGGAATTCAGACTTTCAATACAGACCACTAGTCCTAGAGCTGTCTTAGTATTGCATCAACCACCATGAAAGAAAATCTAGAATTTAGAAAGAATCTAGCCAGAACCTAGATAATAGATGAGCTAAGCAGAATGGCAAATTTTGTGGACCATGGGATATGAGCCAAATTCAGCCTAGAGATGTGTTTTGTTTGGTCAGCACAGCAAAACAAAAAACAAAAGCCAAAATACAAAAGTAAGAAGAATTTGAATGCCTTTAGCTAGAACAAGCACTCTGTGGTTTACCACAGCCTGCACCATTCCTTATAGTCTTACACTCACCTACCTTACTCATGGTCCCTGTTCCCTGCCTGACCACTGCATAGGCATTTGAGTTTATTATCCCTGTTCTAGTGACTTGTCATTCTCATTTAACAGCTGGAAGAATAAGTGCTTCAAATTGGCATTACAGAACCCCTCACTTTAGGGGAAATTGTGAAAGTGCCAGCAGGTTAGCAAATGTTTACAAGGGAAGCTGAAATTGTGACGGTCGCCTTGAACCATCTAGGTTGGAATCTTTCCCTAGCTCCCCACAGCTCCAAATCTTGGGCCTGTCATTTGCCAGCTCTATTCCTTACCACTGCCAGAATGCCCAAAGTAAAGGTGGACAAAGAGTCCCACTCCATCCGAAACCCACTCTACAGTCACTTCAAGGATTGGGAAGATTTTTCCTTCTGTATTTTCTATCCCCAGTAACTGGAGAAGAAGAGCAATACAAAATCATGAGAAAGAAAGCACTAGCCTTGCTTGGGGGACAGGGAGGAGAGACATAATGAAGGGCACAGAGTATAATGGATAAAGATAAAGAGGAAAAGTAAAACAGGCAAGAGGGAGACCAAGGAGAACTTGAGAGAGGCATGGTGGTGATTCTTAATAATGGGATATTAGCTCTTCTTAAAGGTTTCTCTGCTCCTGTCATGTCATAGACTCAAAATATCAGCACTGGAAGGAGCCTGGAGTAACCATCTGGCCCAACCTCCTTACTCTACAGAGGAAGGAAAGGAGATCAGAAGAGGAGTGACTTGCTCAAGGTCACACAGCAAGTTAGTAATTTGCTGAGCTGAATCTTGAACTAAGGTCTCCTGTGATTTCCCATGCTCTTTTCACTCACAACCATGCACTGGCAGGGCGGACCTACTCAGGAGCAGGGGGAATTTCCCCCTGACTGTCTCTTCCAAAGTTAATGTATCCTAGGGTGAGAGTGTTGGAGGAAACATTCATTCATTCATTCAAAAGTAAGCACTATAGGGGAGTGAAAAATGGCTTCCCTCCACCCTTCTAGATTTCATGGCTAGGCTACAAGTTAAATTAACATAAGACAGAGTAACAGTAAAAAACCATATTTAATTACATATGTACATGTAAGAGTCTCACATAATATGAGACTTGAAGAAGGGTCAGATGATTGAAGCTACAGAAAGGAATAGAAGCTTGGGGCTTCTGAGAGGTGGTGGCAACACATGTAATGGAAGGGTGAGAGGAGGAAATGTATGGTAAAGAAAAATTTTCTTATTATGCAGATAAAAAATCTCTCAGGTAATAAAAGTTGTCTGGAGCAGCCCTCAGAAGAATAGGTGATTCTCTGGGCTTGGTGTCCATCTCCAATCTCCTTTCCTGTGATCCCAGTTAATCTTTCCTGGTTAATAAGATTTCCACAGAGAGGATTCATAGTAAGTGAGTTTTTTTTAGAGGATCCATCTTTAAGCTAATAAAGGGAGCTTAAAGAAAGCTTCTGTCTGCATCTGCTATTTCCTAAGTGCCCTCAATTCAAAATAATCAACATACCAAAGCATCATATTGTGGGGTGTCATTTCTTGAACTCCTTTAGTACCTAATATATGTCAGGTACTGTGCTTGACTCTGGATATACAAACAGCAAGAAAATATGATCAGTTGTAATGCTGGGCACAGAACACATGTTCAGGAACTCTTTATTAACTGTCCAGGGCAGTGCTGCCCAATAAAAACAGAATTTGAGCCACAAATGTGGATTACATATACAATTTTTATTATTCTGCTAGCCCCATTTAAAAAAGGGTAAAAAGAAACAGTTGGAATTAATTTTAGTAATATATTTCATTTAACTCAGTATATCTAAAACATTATCATTTCTATGTATAATCCATATACAAATCATTACTGAGATACTTAGCATTCTTTTTTTGTACCAAGGCTTCAAAATCCAGTATGCATTTTCCACTTACAGCACACCTCAATTTGCACTAGCCACATTTCAACTGCTCAGTAACCACATGTGGCGAGTGACCACAATACCGGACAGTGCAGGCCCAAGGTGAATGACAGCACCTGCTCCCAAATTCCTAACTTTGCCAAATGTCAGCCTAGTCTATCTTCACAAGCTATGAGCCCACAGCATGGCCACATAAAGCTGGTGTCTTAGTCTGTTTCGTACTGCTATAATGGAATACCTGAAACTGAGTAATTTATAAAGAACAAAAATTTATTCCCTCACAGTTCTGGAGGCTGAGAAGTCTGAGATCAAGGTGCCAGCAGTTTCGGGCCTGATTTCTCTATATCCAAGATAGTGCTTTGAACACAGCATCCTCTGCAGCAGAAGAACACCACATCCTCACAAGGCAAAAGAGCAGAAGAGAGAGAACCCACTCCTGCAAGCCCTTTTATAGTAGCATTAATCCATTTATGAGGGCAGAGCCCTTCCAACCTGAACACCTCCCAAAAGGTCCTACCTCCCAACACTGTTGCATTGGTGATTAAGTTTCCAACACATGAATTTTGGAGGGCAGAGTCAGATTATAGCAGCTGGGAAGTGAGGTAGAAGGGACAGAAGGAGGCAGATTCCAGAACACAGTAGACCTTGGGTCTTCAGGGATTTCATGATTTCATCTATTCATGACATATCCTCAGACAGTCAGCCAGTGAGCAAGTACAGCATCCATAGCTGTACACGGCTTTGTCGTTGTCAATGTTAGAACTGTCATGCCAATTAAAGAGTGGAATAACAAAATCAGTAGTGCCTGCACTCTTCATGGTAAACAAGTCTGTTATATGCTCTAGACAGCAACAAGAAAACCCAATTCAAACAATTGCTTCTGGTGTTCAAATCAGCGTAAAACTGCTCATCAGAGAAAAACCAAAACTTTAATGTAGGTTGAAAAAGCCTGAGGAACACAAACATGTCAACAGAAATGACAGTGGCATTCTTAAATCTGAGGGTTCCCAGAGGTCTCTAGACCAAACCCAGGAGAATGTTAGAGGTCTAGTAACTTTAGTATTCTGGCCTCATCTCAGGACCTCAGCCTCCCTAGTGTGAGCAGTGCCTTGGTCTCTGGTTTTTTTCTCCTCAAGCATTTCTACTTAAAATTTATTTGATGCCAGCATCCAGCCTGACAGCATCTCTGCTTCTATCATTTCTACCACACAAGATCAAGTGTTGTTCACAGAACAGCTCTCAGGCTGGATAATGCAAAAAGCTAGCATCACAAAGTGGTCAGCATTGCTTGCTACTTTCATCCTGCACGTTACTGTTTTACAGACCATAAATTCTAAGTGGGCTCAGATTTCGTTTTGTTCCCAGAGTCACATACTGTTAGAAGGGACCTTAGAGATAATCTAGTTCCATTTCTACTCTTTTATATTATAGATGAAGAAACTGAAACCCAGGGAGGGGAAGTGACTAGCCTAAGAACTTACTGGAAGGTACTAGAACCAAGGGTTTCCAATGTTGTATCCAGTGCTCTTTACAGCATTTCCAGCTGACTCTTGGTTTTGAGAAGGCCTAAGTGTTTCAAGGTATCATGCACTGACAGCAAACATCAGATCTCCTTTAGTGAATACTTTGACCTCAACCTCATACCAGTCCAATCAAGATTTTTCCTGTTTTTCTAGTCCTGAGGTATTTCACTTTTTGGGAACTCCATGGCTGTGAAACATACCAGCATGTCCTCTCTTGCACTCTTTGTGTTTAGTTTCAAGAAATAATGGCTATTCTTCTTTCCTAGATATCCACTGGATCCCCATTCCAGTGCAATTACACCCACCCTTCCTGTCCCTACCTACTATTGTCACCTCCAAATCTGGAAATAGGGTTTGACAGTGACGAGTGTGCCCTCTGCTGACTGGATGACTGCTGTGCAGTCATGTCCCCAGAACAGACACTTTCACATTTGAGCCTCAGCTACCTGAGAGATACATTAAACAGAAACAAGGCATGAACAAGAGTTTATCTCTTATGAAAAATCTATCAATTTTATGGCAAATCAATGTCTTTGATACTGCTGATTAGTCCCTAGAATGAGAAAGCAAACTATTATTAAAGAACTTTCTAAGTTTTGATTTTCTACAGATTTTGCCAGAAAAGTGCATTTCTAGCATTTATCATCCTCCTGTCCTATACAAAAGTTAAAACGTATAAACAGTGCTTTCAAATGTGGACTATAACTCAGTACAATAACAAGCTTTTAAAACAGAACTTAAAAGAAACCCCTTTTCTGGGAGCATGAAAAGTAATTAGAAATACATTTTGAGTCCTTCCTAGATCCCCGGCTCTCCTGGGGTGTGCTTTAGGATGTGTCACTTTTCTCACACGCCTCCTCCTGCCCTCCCCCCTCCAGAGCTGCCTCGGGAGCTGTGAACCTCTCATTCTCAAGCCTTTTCAGCTGGAGGCCTCCCCGCGCTCTCCCAGAATTGCTTTCTATCAGGGCCTCTCCTTTCCCACTCCCTTTCTTTCTTTCTTTCTTCACTGCCTGAGATCAAGAGAGGAACCTCCAAGGCTACATACAACCCCACAGGGACAGACCTTGGCGCTGACACTGGAATATGTTTACCACCTGCAGAGAAGTGTAGATACCACTGAGGAACAAATGCCAACCCATTTGAAAGTCTCCAGGAGCTCAGTGTTAGGACTGAGGCACAGATCTTGTGAGGTGGTGGGAGTGGGGCGGGGTGGGGGTTGGAACCTCATGATTGTCTGCACATTCTCTTCAACCACCTGGGAGAGTTGGCAGAGCCACAGTGCTGCTTGGGGTTCCCACTCAACTGTAGTTGGGTTCCCCCATGAAGGTTTGGGAGATGAGAAGACAGGAAAGCTGTCCCAGAAAGCTTGAGAGGGAGAGGGAGGGGGCAGGAGATGCATCAGAACCAGCTTCAGGTTTGGGCAGGAGAAGAAACAAAGGAAACCATCAGACCAAGAAGGTCAAATAAATCCAGGAGGATCCAGGAGGAAGGAGGAATATGAGACTAGCTCCACAATGGTGAACAAAACCTGAGTTCTTATTCAACCCAAAACACAGAAAGATGAGGACCTTCCCCAAGCACTGCTGCAACTTACACTTTGCTACCAGGTGGCAAACAGCGGCCACCTTTAAATCCTAGCCAAGCTCCTGTGGGAGGCCCCAAAACATGGTTAAAAAGGACAACTGTTAGAATTCATGTTGGCAATGGTTGGAGCCATGGGGCCAGTTGTGGGATGTGTGTGTGTGTGTGTGTGTGTGTGTGTGTTAATCAAGATATGTTAGGGAATGGTGGAAAAACTTGAATACAACCTCTAACATAGATTCTCTTTCCTATTTAATTAGAAGCTGAAAAAGACCATCAAGAAAAAGTTTAGCATCATTTTTCTTAGTGAGAAGAACTTAACCCTGGGTTAAAGAAAAGAGCAATTTGGAGTGAGAGGTGGGAGTGGGGTTGGGTGGGTGGGTATGAGTTGAAGCTGAGAGTTGGTGGCTGCTGCTCATTTCCGGAGGAAGTGGAACCTTATCCTGACCACAGCCCAGAGTCACTCCAGAGACAGAGGGGTAACCTCCCCAGGACGCCCCCGCACGCCCTGCTCATAAACTTAGTGCAGTGTTCCTTTGGCTAGAGGTTTCCTGGATTTGGCGACAAGTGGCCACCCAGGGCTGGGGGTGGGGCGCGGACGTGTGGGTCCTGGGAGTGTGTGTGGGAGTCAGTGTCCCAACCTACTAATAGATGAGTTTGTCTTCTCAATTGGTGGAGGTAGGCTTGAATTTTGCCGGGGGAAGTTGTACCAACCCGATCAGTTTTAAATGGATGTTCCTGAAGTGTCACTGGGGAATGTAAAGTGTGCCAGGCGCAGCACGAATCGCGAGGCGCTCGAGATCTCTGCTTACTGCACTTGGGTCAGGCTGTTTTCGGTTGCTCGATCCCCACCCCTCTCATCCCTGCTCACCTCACTCCCCTCTTCATCCTCCCCGGCCAGGCTGGCGCCTGCGTGATCCGGCCCCCAACTCCAGCCCCAGCGCCCTCTCCCCCGCCCTGTCTACCTGTAACTCTGGTCCCCGGAACCCCAGGCTGCTCGGCATAATGAGTGCATTGCACAGCTCTCTCTGTTGATTTAATACAAGTGCACCGTGAACGCGGAAAAATAAATAGAAGGACCGAACATATGACTCTCCGCAGTGAAAAGTCTTTTCTAATAAATAAAAAGAGGCTGAGTTTTCACTGTTGAATGTAAATTCCTTTGAAGTGGAACTAATCATTTCAAGGATAGTTCACGTTGTCCTAACAACGCGGGTGAATGGCAAGGGCCCTTCTTTTTGTTAAAGATATGTTTTCTTTCTTTCAGTCAAAACTGATGATGATACCCCTTTCACGCTCTGTCCTCCAGGATCGTAAATCTCCACTCCCAGCTACCCAAATCGCACTTTCAGAAGCCAAGCCCCCGCGGGTGACCGATTCGCAGGCGGGGGCCAGAGCGCACCAGCTTCCAGCCCGCCTTCCCCGCCCCCCACCACCGCCGGCTGCCGGCGCCCGTCGGAGCCCCTCCCCCCCCCCGGGGGCCCACCTCCCAGCCGTAGGGGGCGCTGCGGCAGGCGGGGGGGGGGGGGGGCAGCTGCGCCCAGAAAGGGAAAAGTACTGGGGCGCCCAGGCTGCAACTTCAAACTAAGCGGGATTCCGCGACCCCCAATCCTCCAAGGTCCCTGTCAATCTTCCCCTGGCCCCAGGAATGTGAAAACTGTTCACAAAGGCTGTGTGCCCCTCTCCCGCGCTTATCAGCAGCTGGTGCCCACTTATTGGGGAGAAAAGGTCATCCCAAAGCAATTCCGTTGGCCAAGCCGCTCAAATCCTAACTTTTCTCTCCCAACTGGCGCCTCTCTCTGCAATGCGGAAGACCTCTGCAGTCCAGGCCCCCTTGCCTCCTGTCCCGCGGCGCTGCAGCCACCCCTTCCTCAACGCACCTGGCCTGTGTGACCGCCGTTTGAGCCGAAGAGGAGGGGCGAACTGGGATTCGCGACCCGAGAAAGTGTACTCGTGACATGGGGCCGGAGAAAGTTGCTTCCAGTTCACCTACTCCGAAGCCCAGAGGTGGGGGAGGGGGCTCCAGACATCATGCATTCCCTCTTGGGTCCCAGAAACGCTAAGCCAGGGGTCAAGGGCGGCTAGCTGGGCTCCCCCGTGTTGGGACGAGGTGGCTTAGCCCCTCATCTTTCTACGTCCCGAAAAAAGGGGGGAAGGCCCCACTAAAGCAAAAAGAGTGATACTTCGGCTGGAACAACGAATGTGGCCGGCTGTGAGCAGCGGCAAGGGTGGGCCAGTGCTGGACGGGTTCGGACACAGTGTGGTGAGCGAAGTTTCCGCAGAAGGAACAGGCTGGACTCTTGGTGCCCAGCTCTGACCCGGGACAAAGTGGCATTCTGGTGGCCTGGCCCAGGCAGGCCCCACTCCCTTCCCGGGCCCTCCGTGGAGCGATGCCCAGTCGGAAATGTGGAAGGGGAAAGCGAGGGGCTGATTTATTTGCCCTCATTGGCGCCTAGTCTGGCCTCTCGGGGCCGCGGTCAGACCCCAGCGTTGACCATTTACATTCGCTTGGGTTTTAAGCTCTCCTCCTCACCCAAAGAGGCGAAGAGCCTGCGCGCTGCGGGCGGTCTCTTCAATGCGTAGAGCGGGTGCGGCCTCCCCAGAGTGGGCGGAGGGGGTGGGAAGGCCATCCCTCGCCCCTGCACAGGCTCGCGGGTCCTGGCGGCGTCCGACAGCGGGGCAGAGTCAGGACGACCACCCCTGCCCTGCCGTGGCCTGAGAGCGCTTTGGGACCCACGTTAGTGGCCCCCAGGACCCAGGAGGAAGCAACTCGTGGAAGTTCATCAGCAGGGCAACTTCGAGAGACTCTGAGCCAATCGCTAGCTCAGCTAGGGCTCTGGTTATTCAAATGGGCTCTTCTTTCTTTAAAACAAAACGAAACAAAAATTCCAAACTCGAGACGAAGACTGGGCGATGCCAGCCTGGAGATATGAGCCGGGCCCTGCGGCCGTTTCTGCCCTGTCCCCTATCTCCCCCACCCCCCAGACTAAGTTACCCGGGAGAGTATTTGGAAGGTTTTGGGGCAAAATGGGGACGGTTTGGGGGGAGTCTCTATTCTCCTTCCCCAAGAGCTGAGCTTTGCGGATGGCCCAGGTTAGCCAGAGCACTGTTAGTACGTTGTTGCCAAGGGTCCTTCAGGCCTCAGTTTCTCCATCTGTTAAGGGGGAGCAATACCTCCCACCAGTTGCTTGGAGAAAGAAAGCTAATATCTGGGAAGCACGGAGTCTGGCATACAGTAGTTGTTCAGAAAAGGCTTATTTCCTCTCCACACCCTGTATGCCCCTGCCCTTTAACTCCCAGGGTTGGCTGGCCAGAAAGGTCGAAAAGGAAAACCCGCGTGAGCACTGAAGGCAGCTTCCTTGTCCGTATTCTTGCTTGTGAGGTGAGGTTGGCCACGCACTCCGGAACCCCTAGTCTGCACGCAGGGCGGTGTTGTGCCAGCTACCGCAACCCTCTCCGCCTGGGGGCCCCTTTTAGCCTCCTGGCTTCTGGCCTTAGGGCCAGAGAAAGGGGTGTAGGGGCCGTCGTCACGCACTTCTGGAAGCTGGGGGAACAGGACCCGGCAGCAGCGCCCTATGCAACTTCTGCAACTCGGAGGAAGCGGGCGGTCCGCGCGCTGGCCCTCTCCCGGGCCCACGTTTGCCACTGAACTGAGCGCATCGGACTGCAGGGCTGGGGCCCGGCGCGGCCGCCTGCGTGCTCGGTTTAGCCCGGCAGACTGTTCAGTGGCCGGCGGGAGGGAGGCGCTATCCGGCTGCTCTTTCGCGCCACAGCGCCGAGGCTGCGGAGGTAACATCTGTGCCCACCCCGCCTCCTCGCCCCCCTCCACTCTCCACGCCACCTCTATTTTTTTTTAAAGAAAGAAAACGAAAAACCAACCTTCCTTTTCCTCCACAATAGAAGCACCAGGGGGCTTTTCACTTGGCCAGTCTCAGGAGTTTCATATGAACTTCATTAAATCAATTACTCGGTGAACACATCACAATTTATTTGCAATTAGTATCAAAATGTCTTACTTTTCTTAATAGGTCTGAGCAGATGTAGCTACAGAAGGGACAATGCGTTTTCGTGAAATCTATCTCTTGCAACATATTAAATCTTCTGGTCAGAAGAGAAGGAGAAATTCAAAGGCAGTTTAGAGGAGGAGTAAAAAAAAACACGCTGGAGACAAATGCGATCCGTGCAGGTGTTGGAGCAGCTTGTGTTATAATTGTATCTAGCGAAAAGGTTGCCTTTATTATCCGTAATGATCGAACAAAAGTCACCGTAATTAAACGTCTGGTTTTCTCCTATGACTGAGAGGTGCATGTCTGAAAGGCGCCGGGTACAGCGAGGGACTTCAGAAATGGTTAACAAGACGCCCCGTTCTTTGAATAGTGGCTTTGTCTTAAGGGGTGGGGGAAGAAAAGAGACAGAGAGAGAGAGAGAACAGTTATCTAATTTTCATTGCCCCAAAGCAGAGATTTATTGATTGCGACAACGGTTTTATTGTACTCAGGGAGGGGGTTGCTGCAGGTTTATAGAAGCTGATTTACTTTCGTTTGGATGTAAAATCATATGCAACAGTCTCCGGTTGGAAGGTTGGACCTCAGCTCCTGTTAATACCATTAGTGACACAGGATCGAATTTCAAATGAAGCCTGGTGACAATTACAGACGGAAACAGATGCCCTTGGAAATTTAGGTCAAGTGTTCAAGATTCTGGTTTCATGGTCAAGGTTGTCTTGGGGGTAACCTTGAGGAGACGCTCATAAATCTGTCCTCCTCTCTGAACTGGGGATGAGCCTTTTAGGGGCGTGATGCAGAGAAGAGGGGGGCAGAAAATTTATTTAGAGAGCTTTCAGGTCACCGAAAAAAATAAGACACGCCAAAGTGTTGTAAAATTGGGCAAATGTTCTGGGCTGGACAGTGTGAGGGTGGGTGGTGGAGGGGCCCCAGCTACTCACGGGGCCGCAGCGGGGAAGAACTACTTCTCCGGCCAGAGCTGCAATGACCTGGACTCCCGTGTCCCACTTAATCTCCAGCAGGCATACGTGGGCGCTGTCCCTTAGCCTCAGAGCCTTTTTTTTACTTATCCGCAAAATGGAAATCATGGCCCCGGCCTGGTCTTTCTGGAAGAGTGGTGGCGAGGATTAAGAATGATAACGAATTTGAAAGCGTTTAGACTTTCAAATGGAAGGTACTATTATGAAAGTGCATCGGGGTCCCTATGCATTTTAATCCCTTGCCCCTCTGCTAAGTGACAAAGACATCCTGTCTCTCCCCTTCTCCATGTGGGAACCTTCCCTGAGAGCTGCCCGCTCAGGCTCTGGCAGATACCCACGTCTTCTTTCAGGGTATAAAAACATGTTGTCTTTTCACCCGGCTCTCCATCCCAACCGGCGTCTTTAATCGTGGCAGTCTTCGGGGTTTACGTCCCTCTGGTGGGTGTTTTCCACTTGACAACTCTTTTAAAGACGTAGAACCATATTTTATTTACTGCCTACTATAAATTATTTACTAGCAGGCTGAGGTAATTCCATTAAAGCCGCACGGTTTGTTTATACTAAATAGTTATCTGGGGACTCCTTGCTCGCCTTAGACCTGCGAGGCTCCGGGGAGGTGGGGACGGTTCACGCGGGTGAGAGTTACCCACAGAAAGGAAAGGGGTCCATAGGCAAGGAAAACGGCCTTATTTCTCTTGATGATTCATTAAAAATTAAATACAATCCAATACTAGTCGATTTTGTTTGCGTGAGGTGTGATTACCAGCCCCGCTTCCTCACTCCCCCACCGCCACCCGTCTCTGGCTCACACTTAGTAGCAAGATAACTTCTTTCAAGGAACTAACTCCATATTAGCATCCATCGGATTTCGGTGAGGATGGAGGATTTAGCTGGGGGTGGGGGGGCGGAATGCATGGGGCCATTCCTGGGATGAGGGGAGGAGGAGGGGAGAGGAAGTTGGGACCTCTTCGCAGGAGTTTCTGAGGAAGAAAGAAAACACAGCGAACTTTGTCTCTGGTCCCCTCCCCCAACACGTGTATCTAGGCAGAAAAGAAAGAGTAGAAAAAGCAGCCTGAAGGAAGGTACCAGGCTATATAGGTTGGCTGTGTGTGTACGTGTGTGCACACGTGCCTGTGTCTCCCTCATCAAGATTTTAGCACTGGCCCGCTGAGTTACTTCTTTCTACTTCTCTGACTCTGTGTGTTACGTGTATATAAAATAATTGATTGCTATCTCTCAACTTAGGGACGTCTCTGGAAACACCAAACCGAGGAGATATACTAGCCTTTGAGGGAGGGAGAGAGGGCTCTGTGACCCAAACATAAATGAAATTTTTGTCTGAACTAGCTGCCTTGAGTTATGTTGGCCTTGCAGGGAGGAAGGGATTTATCTATTTTTCTGAAATTCTTCTTAAAAGGGGACTCCGGAGAAATGCAGTAATTGTGTGTTAGTTTCCCAGCTGATTTTGTAGATGGGATTTCAGAATGGTTGGGTTGTCCCCACAACACAGGGAGAGATAAACAAGACACCTGGACAAAAAGCCAGCTGTCTGAAGCAACTTGGAAGTGCTCTAAAACAAATAGAAAATTCACTTATTTCATAGTTTTCTTTTTCTTTCAGCTAAAATGGACATGCAAGGTAGGAAAAAAAAAATCATACTGGTCTCAGTGAGTCAAAGACCTACTGCTGTTCATTACCAGAGCTGAAGGCCTCAAATTGACTTAAATATTGAGGACACATCTTGCATTCTTAGTAGTTAGGTTCTCCAATAATTTGAAATTCAATGGCATATTTTTAATATTTTTGGATTATATTTCTTGGTAATTTGGTTAGCCTTATTAGTTTAAATTCTGTTTTATAAAAAAGGGGGAGAAAATTATATGTATAAAACCTTAAATATGCAAACATGCGTCAGGCATTTTGTGATGATGGAGATGCCTGTTAACCCTGCGAACACCAAGTTGAATGTACATTATCTAAACACACATCCCAACAGCCTCATTTACTGACTTTTTAAAAAATTCGGGGTGCAATTTATGTAACAAAATTAACCATTTTAAAGTGATATTTAGTACATTCACAATGTTGTGCAACTACTACCACTACGTAGTTACAAAGCATGTCCATCATCCCAAAATAAAACCCTATACCCAATAAGTCATTATTCCTCATCCTTCCCTCCTCCCAGCCAGGCAAATCTTTTCATCAGTGCTTTTACTCCTTAAAACAAGTATTTTCCTCAACAGCAAAGTTTTTGTATGTTACTATTTCCTTAAAATCTATTTTATCACATTCTATTCCATACATCTAGCTACAGATACAAAGAGAGAGAGGATAAATGACATAATCTGCTTATTTGTATTTGTTCCAGAAGCCAATTGGTTTCTAGATTGGTATATGAAACATGGGTCTTTTTAATGAATGGGTGCATCCCTGGGCAACACTTACAAATACTTCACGAGACATTGTGGAGGGACATGAGTTTGAGGCAACAGTTAATCTTGCTGTCACCAATAGAAAGTGGATTAGAGTGGTATTTTCTCTTTTGAAATGTACTTCATAAAGTTTAACAAAGCAATAGCTATAGTCAACCTTTTGGTAAAAAAGAATGCTACGATGAGTTGTTGCAAACCATTTGTTTCTGGCCATCAAAACTGTGCCCTGAATTCACAATTATGGAAAAACTTTGTGAGTAGCTTAGAATTGTCAGAGTCCCACCTCCTTGCTCTTGTGTGTGCTGACGCATTCATTTATTTCACATCGACTGACCACAATGACAAAAGGAAATATGACTGTGGTTTAAGAATTTTAATCAAAATTGAAGCTACCATTCATGTAACTAGGACCACAGTATCTGAGGCCATTGCAGAAACTATTTCTGTAAGATGGTAGCGAGAAGTCAGGATTGGCCCAGAGTTGTGAGCTCAGACAGATTTTTGAACCCTGTCACCCTGGATTAATGTGGAATTAAAGGAGCAAAGAATGTATTGGCAGGCAAAATCATGGGTGGTCAGTTCTGTAGTTCAACATTTTGCTTCACTCTATTGAGAGAATGATAGCTTTCAGAGGAGCTATCTAATTTTGACCCTCATCGATATATTATAAAAGATATACTTTATGTTTAATTTTTGGACTAGTCCATTATGAGGGGAAAACAAAAAATGGTACCCAGAAATTGTTTCATTTCTTCCGATACATTCTTCCAGTGAAACATATTTCCTTTTTTGCCTTAACCATTCTTTCTAAAGCAGAGTTTTTCAGCCTTGTCATTATTGAGATTTTAGACTGCATAGTTCTTTGTTGTGGGAAACTGTACTGTACATTCTAGGATGTTTACCAGCATTCCTGACCTCTACCCACTCACTAGTTGCTAGTAGCAGCTTCCCGTCTAGCTGTGACAATGAAAATGTCTTCAGAAATTCCAAATATCTCCTCAGGGCCCAAATTGCCCCTGTTTGAGAACCAAGGTTCTACAGTGTTATGTTTGATTTTGCAGCAAATTGTTTTCTTTCTTGGTTAAACTTTGTTTTTTTTTTTGTTTGTTTGTTTTTGAGACAGAGTCTCACTCTTTTGCCCGTGGTGTCAGCCTAGCTCACAGCAACCTCAAACTCCTGGGCTCAAGCAATGCTTCTTCCTCAGCCTCCCGAGTAGCTGGGACTACAGGCATGCACCACCATGCCTGGCTAATTTTTTCTATGTGTTTTTAGTTGTCCAATTAATTTCTTCCTATTTTTAGTAGAGACGGGGTCTCGCTTTTGCTCAGGCTGGTTTTGAACTCCTGAGCTCAAACAATTCGCCTGCCTCAGCCTCCCAGAGTGCTAGGATTACAGGCGTGAGCCACCGCGCCCGGCCTCCTTGGTTAAACTCTGTAAAACATAAAATCTTATAGTTAGCAAAGATCTTGGAGGTTCATAATTCATCAAATAGGGAGGCTATTAAGACCAAAGACCTGAGTTTAAATCCTAAATATCAGCTCCGTGATCTCAGGGAAGTCAATTAATCTTTCTCGGCCTCAGTTTCCTCCTCTGTAAAAAGATCCTCAAAAGATCCATGGGAGGATTAAATAATATAATGCATGCTCAGAGCTTGGCATGGGGCTTGCACACAGTAGGCAAGTAATAAACGTGTGCTATGGTTAGTTACTGGATGCTTGCTGTGCGCCATGCAATGTGTGAAGCCCCCTTCTTCGTTCCTAGATTCCTGTTTCATGGCCATGATAGACAGGGGTGGTAAGGGCTCAGCCTTCCTTGTTAAAACAATCACCTGCAATGCATGAGAGTTTTCTCAAGAAGTACTGCTAGGCTGTGGCTCTGCCCTCAGTCTTTGGTTCTTCCTCACTCTCCTGGGGTCTCCCACTTGGGTTCCCAGTGCCACTCTCATGCTCCCCCTTCTAGTCCTCTGACTCAGTCCCAGTTAGGTACAAAAGCCCTTTCTGCATTTGCCCTTAGTACAGCTGGGAGAGCTGACATTTTCCAAGAGAACTTGACTAATCACTATGGGGAAATGAAAAGAAAACAATTCTAGAAAAAACAAACAGCATAAAAATAGATTTCTAAAACAGAGGTTTCTGATCTTTCAAGCCAAGTAAATGTAGCAAAGAGCCCTACAGGACTCCAATTCCCTTTCTAGTACATTCTAATGCAGTCCCTGAGAAGACAGGTACATTTATTCTTCATTTAACAAATTGTGATGCATACCACAAAGGCAGTAAAACCAGGTATTGTAATAGAGTTGCCTGGATTAGGGTGAGAAAGGTCAGGGGTGCTTTTCTGCAAAGACGGTATTTGTGCTGAGGTCTTAAGGATGAGAAGGTGCTTATCTAATGAAGACCTGGGGTGGGAACATTCCAGGTAGAAGAAATAGCAAGTGCAAATGCCCTGAGATAGGACTGAGCTGGACATTATAATATAACAATGCTCACTATATTCCAAGCACTATTTGAAGAACTTTTCACATACAAACTCACTTAATTCTCTCAATTAGGTGAGTTAGTACCTATGAGCTAGGTGCCAATATTATTCCATTTTACAGATGGGGGAAATTGAGTACAGAAACCTTAAGTAGGTTGCCCAGGATCACAGATTTATTAAGTCATTGAGCCAGAATTCAAGTCCAGGCAGTCTGACTTCAGAATCCAGGTTTTTAACCACTACACTCCATTGCCTGGGGCTTGGAGAAAGCAAGCGGAAGAGTGGGATGAGAGAAGGCTGAGGAGTCAGAAGGAGACCAACCCATGTGGGGACTTTGTAGGTCAGGGAAGGAGTTTGTCTTTTACCTATAAGCAGTGAGGAGCCCCTGAAATATTTTGAGCAGAAGCATGAGATGATCTGGTTTACACTTTCACAAGATCACTCTGGCTTCTTGTTGAGAATAGACTTTTACAGAGTCAAGGGTGGAGTCAGCAAGACCAGTTAGTGGTTATTGCAGTCATCCAGGTGGGAGGTGAGGAGGATCTGGACTAGGATGATGGTGATGGAGAGAAATGAAGGGATTCAGTAAAGATGTTGGAGGTAGAGTCGATGGGACCTCCCGGTGAACCAGGTAAGGGAGGTTAGGTGAAAAAAAAGAGGAACAAATCAAAGATGATTGATAGGTTTGACTTTGAGCAACTAGATGCATGGTGGTACTTAGCTTCTTTCTTGTTCT
Organism: Propithecus coquereli; assembly: GCF_000956105.1. Classification (NCBI taxonomy): domain Eukaryota; kingdom Metazoa; phylum Chordata; class Mammalia; order Primates; family Indriidae; genus Propithecus; species Propithecus coquereli. The sequence continues at coordinate 1,701,626 of NW_012150596.1, read as the reverse complement.
TTACCTGTGTGGACTCTGGGTGCCATACTGCCTTCCTGACCTCTAGGAACTATTCAGCCACTGAATCTTGTTCCTCCCCAGGACAAATACTGATTCTTTTTTTCAGAATGTTCAGAATGCCAAGGTTCTCCCCACTTAGTTCCAGTGTTCACTTTGAGCAAACAGCTAATTCAAAGCTAGTTTGCATGTCAAACATCAGTCATCAGTTCACTCTCAAAGCATTCCGGGATGACTCCTTCAGGTAACTCCATTTACCATGTATAGGCAGTATGGCATATAGAAAAACAAATAGCATGGAAGATGAGTTCACAGGCTCTGGAATCAGACACAAATTCAAATTCCTGCACCACTACTGATACTGTATTACCTTTAGTAATTTACAGAACTTCTCAAAGCTTCAGTTTCCTCATCTGTAAAATGGCTATAACCTTTTTTATTAGTAAATTAAAGAGTGCATGTAAAGTGCTAATTAAGTACCCAGCACATCACGTCTGTTGAAATTGATCATTATTACCATTAATTTTCCCCTACTAGTTTCAGTTCGGGGCTGGAAGCAGTAATAAATATGCTTCCTTTTCCTCAAGGCTGCATTTGGCATATGTGAAGAATATCCACCTTTCTGAATCAGCTCTTCTGAAAAACATCTAATTCTTTGATTTGTTCCAGAACGCTCTACATCCTTAGCTTATTAGGAATGTTTCCTTCCCTGCTCTACTGCTATCTCAGAACACAAGGCTAATTTCATCAGTTAAGCAATTCTAAAAGGTTATCAGATTTATGTTATGTTGTACAGCTCTTTATAATTCAGTAATTAGGCATGACGTAATGTAGATAAAGCACTGACTTTGAAATTAGAAGATCTAGCTCCTCCTTTACTTGGTGGCAGTATATACCTGGGAAAGCCACTTAAACTCTCTGTGATTTAGTTTCCTTGTCTGTAAAATGGGGATCTCACTACTACCAACTTCACAGGAATATTGTGAAGTACAAATGAGGTAATGTTAGTGAAAACACTTGATGAATTGTCAAAGAGCTAAATAAATTTCTTCTTTAAAATTGATATTTATGATACATAATGATAAGTTATCCTAATTTGCACATGAAAAATTGGGGCACTAAAATTCAACAGAGACAAATTGTGAATTATTAAATTTTAGTCTTAATAGTGTCAAAAGAAAAACTGGAAATGCATTGTGAGCAAAGACAACTGCATTGCAGGAAAATAGCTCAAATGTTTGGCTGATTCCCAGGGTATATTTGCTGTGGTTTCAAATGTTTATTACCTAACCTAGAATTCAACCTTGACATGCAGAGTAGAAATGTCATATCAATTCCAGACTTACTAATTTAGCTCTCCTCTATAATGTAGATAAAATAAAAAGAACATGGAATGCTTTTGTGCCAGGTACTGTGACAAATCAAATATTTAATCTTTAAAAATTGAAAATAACTAAAAAGACTAATATATATGTTATGCCTATTAATCTAATTCATTCATAGCATTATAACAAAAATCAATCCTTGTTTTAATTAAAAAATATATCCATGCTGAATGTTAAAAAAGAGCTCTCTTAATTACACTTTTCTCAGGTTGATTTAAAATTGTGAACTAAAATAGGTCTGTCAGTCTCTTTTATCAAGGTCTTAAAGTCTTAGAAATGTTTGAGCATTGAATTCATCAGAATTGACAAAATACCCTTTCCGCTTTCTACGAAAACGCTTCAACATTCTTTGTATTGTTGAAGTGGCTCCAAAAGAATTTTTTTTTAATTTTTTACTATCTAAGAGTTCTACAAAATAAATGTGGCCGAGTATTAGCAACCAATGAATCTAGATAAAGGCCATATTCTGTTAAATTTTTTGTAGTATTAAATTTTTCAAAATGAAGAGTTAGGGAAACACATAAAATTAAAGTTTTAATGAGACATAGAATTTTTAATACCTATTTAAAATAATAAGTTAGCATATAAATAAATAAAAATGACTTGGCAAAATATAGATTAAATTTACTTTCAAATGTATGAATTCACAATTAACCTAAGATAACATTCGGAAAAATGTAATTTAAATTTTACTAAACTATGCTTTTTATTCATTTTAAAATATTTAATCTCCTTCAACTTCTGCAGTCATTCCTTCCACAGATAGTTATCGCGCACCTCCACCATGGCTAGTAATTGTCTAGACGCTACGTGAGATACAAAGGTCTGTAAGACACGGCCTGTGCCCTCAAGGAATTTACAAGCTAGGAGTAGTATCATATTCTTCAAAAAGCTTTGACAGTGTAAACAGAAACTATAAGCTTATAAAAGAAAGCAAGCAAATCTACTCCAGAAGTCCATTTTGCAATATTACTACCTCTGATTCGGTAGTTGACTTATTTCTTTAAAGCAGAGACAATGCCTGTCGTAGCCTTTTGGTCCTTTTTGTCCGTCTCTTTCTCCACTTTCTCCCCCTTCTTCTTTTTCCTTCTTCTTCTTCATTGTTCACATCATCACATTTTTATTCACATATTTAAAATTCTTGCAAACAGTGCTTGATCCTGAATGTTATTTATTATTTTTATGCTTTTAAATGGTAGGAAGGATAGAAGCAACAACTCTAGTTGTCCTAGAAATATTACAAAATTTTAAAATAAATCAATAAAAGCAACATTAGCTTCACATGATTAATGCTTTTTTCACTAGATAGTGTTTTATAACTTACTCTCACTTAATGACTTCGTTTCCTATTTCCTTGAGAAAATAGAAGTAAGCAGAAGAGATCATCCACAGGTTCCTAGGATCTCATATACACACCTACCCGCAGCTTCTATATCACTATGCTTGGCTTTCTCACCGGTTATTATGGAAGAGCCACCTGTGCTTCTGGGTAAGGACAATGTCTCTCCGTGCACAATAGGTTCTATTCTCCTTGCGTGCTTGAAAACATGGCCCTAACAATTCTCCCCTCTTCCTTCTGCATCATCAAATTTTCTTGAATGGATCATTCCCACTAGCATACAATCATGTTGTTATTTCTCCCATCTTAAAGAATATACTCTTTCTTGACTCTACTTCTGCTTTTAGATACTGCCCCACTTCTCTGCTTCCTTCTGCAGCTAAATTCCTCAAAAGAGTTGTCTATACTTATGGACTCAAATTTTTATCCTCTCATTCTGTTTTGAACCTGATTTACTCAGGCTTTTGTTCCCCCTACTCAACCTGAACTGTTCTTATCGAGTGAAGTGAATTCTACCTATGAGATTTTTGAATCATCATATTTCTTGACCTATCAGGAGCATTTGACACACTTGATCACTTTTTCCTACCTTGATTCACTTCTTCCACTTGGCTTCCAGGATATCACTTGTAATGGTGTCCCCTCTCTCATTCCTTACATTGGCGATTTGTGTCTTCTTTTTTTCCCCCTGATTAATCTATTGTATGGGAGGGGAAAATAGTTTCCCTCCACCTTTCTAGGGTCTTTAGCTAAGCTACAAACTAAATCAAAATAAAACAAATTAATAGGAGAAAAGGTATACAAATTTATTACATACATGGGGACAATCACATGAAAGAAACATGACTACTCAAAACCCAATGAGATCTAGAAGCTTATAGAGTCATACATTGCTTAAAAATGGGGGTACATTCTGAGAAACACACGATTAGGTGATTTTGTTATTGTATGAATGTTGGAGTGTACTTACAAAAACCTAGATGCTATAGCCTACTCCACACCTAGGCTATATAGTATAGCCTATTGCTCCTAGGCTACAAACCTGTGCAGCATGTTACTGTATGGAATACTATAGAAAATTGTAACATAATGGTAAATATTTGTGTATCTAAACATAGAAAAAGTTACAGTGAAAGTATGGCATTATAATCTTATAGGGCCATCATCATATATGTGGTCCATTTTTGACCAAAATACCGTTATGCAGCGCATGACTGTGTACCCACTTCATAGGGGAGAAGGGAGGAGGGGATGTAGGCAATTTAAGGGAGAATAAATAATTTTTGGAAAAGATGAATGGGCCCTCAGAAGAATAGGTGGTAGCCTGTGACAAAGTCTGTCTGGGCATGGTGTCAGCCTCCAATTTCCTCTTCTGTGATATGCGTTAATCCTCTTTGGTTAATGAGATTCTCAGGGAGGGGATTCATGACAATGGAGTTCTTTTTGGAAGATCCATCTTTAGGCTGATAAGGGGAGCTCAGAGAGAGCTTCTCCCTGCATTTGCTCTTCCCCAAGTGCCCTCAGTTTGAAATCCAAAGTGGCATATTTTAGGGTGGCATTTCCTGAACTCCTTAACTATACAGAGGCTTATCAATTTTATTGATTTTTTCAATGAGCCAAGTTTTAGTTTCATTAATTTTCTCTATTGTTTTCTACTCTCTATTTTTAAATTTTTTATCTGATGTTTAGTTTTTCCTTTCTTTATCTAACTTTGGATTTACTTAGCTGTTCTTTTTCTAGTTTCTTATGGTGCAAACTGAGGTCATTGATTTCAGACCTTTCTTCTTTTTCTAATACAGGAGTTTGGTGCTATACCTTTCCCTGGAAGTATTCCTTTAAATGACATCCCATTAATTCTGATATGTCATGTTTTCATTTTCATTCAGTGTAAAATATTTTCTAACTTCTCTTTTGACTTTATCTTTGACCCATGGGTTATCTAGATGTGTGCGTTTTTAATTTCCAAAATTTTGGAGATTTTTTAGTTAACTTTCCATTATGTATTTTCCATTTCTAGCCCATTAGGTCAGAGATCAGATTTTGTATTGACTCCTTTAAAATTTATTGACCTAGGTTTTATGATCTAGAATGCAGTATATCTTAGTAAATGTTCCATGAGCACACACACAAAAAATGTGTATTCTGCTGTGGTTGGGTGGAGTATAGTATAAATATCAGTTAGGTTAAAGTAGTTGATAATATCGTTCCAATCTACTGTATCCTTGTTGATTTTCTGTTTTCTTGTTATTTCAATTGTTGGGAGAGGGTTATTGAACTCTAACTATAATTGTAGATTTGCCTATTTCTCCTTGAAGTTCTATCTTTCTTCAACTTTTTCTTCCACACCCTTTTCCAGAATTATCTTGACTATTCTTTATTCATTATTCATTCATATGGATTTTAGATTAGCTTGTTGAGGTCTATGAAAAACCTATGCCTGAGATTCATTTAAATTATAGATTGTTTGTGAGAGGGAATTCTTTATGTTTATTCTTATCTTCTTTTCCATGAATACAGTATGTTGCTCCATTTATTTAGGTCTGCAGTTTGCTTTTCTATAATTTTTTTTCTATAAAGGCTGTGCAAAGGAAATCCATTCATCAAATATATATTGTGCCCCTGTTATGCATTAGGCACTATTCTAGGCCCTGAGGGTCTACTGATGAATAACCAAAAGCAGAAATGGTTTGTCTCTTCCAGGAGTATTGCATTTGCAGGTGCGGTGAACAGGTACACAATAAAGAAATAAACAAAAAAATTACTAATTAAATTACTAACTTAATTAAAAAGTAATCACCCTTCTACTCTCTGTCTCCATGAGATCAATCTTTTTAGCTCCCACATATTAGTGAAAACATGCAGTATGACCACCAGTTCCATCTATGTTGCTGCAAATAATAGGTTTTCACTCTTTTTATGGCTGAATAGTATGCTGCTGTATATGTACATGCCATTTTCTTTATCCATTCATTCATTAATGGACTCTTAGGTAATGTCTGTATCTTGGCTATTTTGAATAGTGCTGCAACAAACATGGACATGCACATATCTCTTCAATGTGCTGATTTCCTTTCTTTTGGATATATACCCAGCAGTGAGATTTCCAGCTCTCTTTTGGTTACTGTTTTCATGGTATACCTTTTTGCCTGTTTTACTTTCAACCTATTTGTGTCTTTGAGTCTAAAGTGTGTCTATTGTAAATAGCATATAGTTGTTTCATGTATTTTTTATTGACTCTGCTGATCTCTGCCTTTTAATTGGAGTGTTTGATTTACATTCAGTGAAATTAATGATAAGGTAGGATATATATCTGCCATTTTGCTATTTGTTTCCTATATGTTTTGTGTCTCTTTTGTTACTCTATTCTTCTATTAGTGTTTTCTTTTATGTTAAATAGATATTTTCTTATGTACTATTTTAATACCCGTGCCATTTCCTTTATGGTATTTTTGAGGGTGTTTTTAGTAATTGCCCTGGGAATTGCAATTAACATCTTACCATAACAACCTCATTCAGATTAATATCAACTAAATTTCAATAGTACATAAAAATATCTCCTTTCCCTCCCTCCTCCTTTGTCATGTTACTGTTATACAAATTACAACTTTGTCCGTTGTGTGACCATCAAAATACATTTATAATTATTGCTTTACACAGTTGTCTTTTAAAGCAGATGGGAGAAAAAAAGAGTTACAAACAAAAAATACAATTCAACAATAATATTTGAAGACTTTAATACCCACATTCAATAATGGATAAAACAACAAGACAGAAGATTAACAAGGAAATAGAAGAGTTGAACAACACTATATATACTGTAAAATTAGCATGTAGAACACTTCACACAACAATGGCAGAACACACATCCTTCTCAAGTGTACATAGAAGATTCTGTAGGCTACAGTTTAGACTATAAAATAGCATATTTAAAAGAATTAAAATCATAAGATGTATGTGCTCTGACCACAAGGGAATAAAATTAAAAACAAATAACAGGGAGAAATTCACTAATGTGTGTAAATCAAAGAACACACTTCTAAATAACCAAAGGATCAAAGAAGAAATTATAAAGGAAATGGGAAAATACTTTCAAATGAATAAAAATAAAATACGACATACCAAAATTTATAGGATGTAGTGATAGTAGTGCTAAGTGGGAAACTTACAGCTGTAACATATGTATTTACAAAAAGAATCTCTAATCAACAATCTAATCAATAATTGAATCAATAAAAATATCTCAAATCAATAACCTAAACTACCACTTTAAGAATCTATAATAAAGAGAAAACTAAACCGAAAGCAATCATAAGGAAGTCAATAATAAAGAAGAGAATGGAAATACACGAAATAAAAAATAGAAAACAATAGAGTGAATTAATGAAACCAAAATGAGTTCTTTGAGAGGGTCAACAAAATCAACAAACCTTTAGTTATATTGACCAAGAAAAAAAGAGAGAAGACTCAAATTCCTAAAGTCAAAAATGGAAGAGGATATATTACTACTGACCTTATGAAATAAAATAGAATTATAAATGAATAGTTATATGCCAATGTATTAGATAACCTACCATATGACCCAGCAATCCCACTTCTAGGTATATACCCAAGAGAACTGAAACAGAAGTGGAAACATCCCAAAGGTCCATCTAACTAATGAATGGATAAACAAAATGTGATATCTATATACAATGGAATATTATTTGCCCATAAATATGAATGAAGTACTGATACGTGCTACAACATGGGAGAACCTTGAAAATATTATGCTAAATGAAAGAAGTCAAACACAAAAAGCCACACATTATATTATTTTATTTGTGTAAATTATCCAGAAAAGGCAAATCCATAGAGACAGAAAGCAGATTAGCGGTTGCAAGGGGCTGGAAGTAGGAGGCAATGGGGAATGATTACTAATAGATATTTTTTTTCCAGAGGGGGAGATAATTAAATTGTTTTCAAGTTAAATAGAGGTGATTGTTGCAAACTTTGAATATATTTTTTTCATTTTCAGTTTTTTAATTATTTATTTTTTAATTGACAAAAATTGTATATATTTACAGTGTACAACATGATGTTTCAACCATGTATACATTGTGGAATGGCTAAATCAAGCTAATTAACATACCCATTACCTCACATACTTTTCTTTTGTGGTGAGAATGTTTAAAATCAACTCTCAGCAATTTTCAAGAATTCAATACATTGTTATTTAGTCACCATGTTCACAATAGATCTCTTGAACTTGTGCCTCCTATCTAACTGAAATTTTGTATTCTTTGACCAACATTTCTCCAACCTCCCTGTTCCCCAGCCCCTGATAACCACCATTGTACTCTTTGTTTCTGTGACTTCAACTTTTTTTGATTCCACATGTAAGTGAGATCATGTGGTATTTGTCTTTCTGTGCCTGGCTTATTTCACTTGGCACAATATCTTCCATGTTCATCTATGTTGCTGCAAATGACAGAATTTCACTCTTTTTTATAGCTGAATACTATTCCATTGTGTTAATATGCTGCATTTTCTTTATTCATTCATCCATAGATGGACACCTAGTTTTATTTTTTTTATTTCAGAATATTACAAGGGTACAAAGGCTTTGGTTACATATATTGCCTTTGCACCTGCCGAGTCAGAGCTACAAGCATGTGCATCCCCCAGACAATGAGCATCACACCTGTTGGGTATGAATTTACCCATCCCCTCCCCCCCACCTATATATATACATCACTGAATTGTACACTTCGAAAAGGTGAATTTTATGTTATGGAAATTATATCTCAAAAAATTTTTATATAACAACATATAAAGCCAGACTACATGGATTTGAATTCCAGCTGTTAATATTAGCAGTCACCTTAGCTAGGTTATGAATTAGTAACTATGGTAGATTCAATAATTGATCCCAATTCTATATCACACCAATAATTTTATTATACATCCAAACCCTTGTCACTGCATTATGGTGAGCAGATTATATTTTCCTACTTCTTAACTTTGGACTTGGCCATGAGACTTGCTTTATCCAATGGTCTGTTACAGAATGTGATATCAGTATATGTTTGGGATATACTTGGGCAATTGGTCTTGCCTTCTTGCGATTCTACCATTTCATATGAGAAGAACATACCACTGATAGCTGTGGGTCCTTCATCCTGGTCCCTAAAATGAGACACATGGGGCAGAGCTGCCCCATTGACCTGTCAACTTGAAAGCAAGAAATAGATGTTTATGATTGCATGCCACTGAGATCTGGGGGTTGTTTGTTACACTATCAAAGATGGCAAACACAAGAACAAATGATCCAAACATTTTGGTGGTTTACAACCACAAAGGTTTAATTTTCAGTCATGTTATATGCACTATTTGGATCAACTTCAGTTCTGCTTCATCTGTCTTCATTCTAGGATTCAATATGAAGGAACAAATCCTCTCTCAAACACTGTTGGCCTTGTGGATGAAGGAGAAAAGAATGTGATGAACCCTGAGCCAATTCTTAGGGCTTTTGTTCAGAACTTTCATTTCTGTTCACATGTCATAGGACAAAGCAAATTACATGGCTAAGCTGAATGTAAATGGAGAGGGGAAGAGAGCTCTTCCCACAGGGAGAAGCACCACAAATCACATGGCCAAGGCTGATGTCCACAGGGCAGGGATGTATAATCCTCCCACAGGGAGGAGCAGCTAATATTTTAAAAAAGAACAGTCCACCACAGTGACCTTGAGCATGTTACTTGACCTCTTTGTATCTTGGTTTTCCGTCTCTAAAATGGGACTAATAACAGAACCTACCTCATGGGGTCCTTATGAGTATTAGAAACACTTAATACTGGTAGAGAATTTAAAATAGTGCCTGGCATATAATAGACATTGTATAGCTGTTTGTTCAATAAAAATAAATAACATGTCCATATAATTGTTTCCTCTTGCCATGGTGAAAATGATGTATTCAGAGCTTTATTCTCACATGCCTAGAAAGAAAGGTACTTTGTTTACAGGCATTTAAAAACAAGATATTTCTATTTTTAAAAATCTGTGATTTTAAAATTAAGACTTCCAAAGCTGTGTCATTGCTTAAACTCCTTGAAAGATGTTCCTATCATGGGCTTGCAGTCTGATTAGTTCTTTCTGGAAAAGGGGAAAAGAGTTTCTGTGTGGTAAGAATAGGACAGCAGGTGGTGGTAGCATAAAACAGAAGAAAAGCTGCACGGCTAAAAAATGACGGCAGCCAAAAGGTCCAAAAAACTGTTCCCAGCTGTGATGGAAACAGCATCATAGGAACCCAGGTGTATGAGCTGCTGTTTGAGTGGCCACCGCCCTCCGGAAAAAAAAAAGAATTTCTATTCACATTATGCTTTTCTCTTTTTTCCCCTGTTATACTCTGAGTGTCCAGTTGTGTACTTTGTCTAAAATTCTCTGCTCACTCAGCATCCCAGTAATCCCCTCCAGCTACACTGAACACGCACTTGGGATTTGCTAAAAGAATTGAAAGTTTTTCTCAGTCACCTTAATTCCTGAGTTTAAAAAGGTAACAGTTGATCCATACCTTAAAATAAATAAGAAAAAAAAGTTGTAACTACAGACTAGCCCAGCCTGCTCAGCATCTCTTCCAATCCCTATCAAAATAACAACTACTTGTGTAAAGACCGGGAGAGGAAAGATATGAATATTTTTTATAAACGCTGTCCTGCACAAAAGAGATCTTAATAAATGCCTATGATATTAAACTTCTCATTCAGTACATTATATATATTTTCTATGTATATCCTGGGATCTTTAAGGCGCCTTCCAGTCCTGGAGATTCTATATTAGGTGTAAATATTATATGAAGCCTCACTGTGGGTGTGGGGGCTCTCTAATCTCCCTCTGTCTCTAACCATTTATGCAGTACAGTCTTAAATTAGAATAAGGTGATCTATTTCACAGTGGCTTAGCTGGGAAGGCTTACCTTATTTCCAAACATCTGTAGACCAGATTCATATACCACCGGCTCTACCAACCTCTCCAGCCCTGAGAGTTGATAGCAAGGCTATACAGTAACTACCGTAGCTAATATTCATTGAACACTTTTACCATGCACCAGGCTCCATTATTTCACTTAATCTTTCCAGTGAGTTAGAATTCATCACCTCCATTTCCCAAAGGAAGAAATGCAGTGCCCGAAGGGTAATATAAATTGCTCAAAGTTAGCATATGGTAGTGATTGAAGACTTGTGTTCTGAAATTAGACTGCCTGTCTTTCAATTCGGGCTTTGCTACTTACTAGCTGTTTTAACTCCTTCAATTTATTTGCCCTTCCTGCACCTCAGCTTTCTTATCTTCAAAATAGAGATGATGATATTGATAGCATCTACCTCTTACAATTGTTATGAGAATTAAATGAGTTAATTAATGAGATAATTATAAACTGTGCATGAAACAAAGTAAGCATCACAAGAATGTTTGTTAATTCAACACCCACTATTGACCAAAATTCTCAAGAGAAAATAGGATTGGAGGGGGAATTCCTCAACTTGATAAAGAATATCTCCAAAAAGCTACAGCTAACATCATATTTAATGGTGAAAGATCAGGAAAAAGGCAAGGATGTCTGCTCTCACCACATTTATTCAACATAGTACTGGAAGCCTTAGTACAATAAAGTAAGCAGAGGAATTGAGCGTGCAAATCAGAAAGGAAGAAAGAAAACTGTCCCTATTTGAAGATGACATAATAGTCTATGTAGAAAATTCCCAAAGAACCCACAACTCCTAGAATTAACAAGTGAGTTTAGCAAGATTGCAGGATACAAGATCAACATAGAAAAATCAATGGAATTTCTATATCTAGCAATGAACACATGGACATGGAAATTAAAAATGCAATATAATTTACAATCACTAAAAAATAAAATACTTAGGTATATATCTAACAAAACATATGTAGGACTTGTATGATGAAAACTATACAATGCTGATGAAAGAAAACAAAGAAGAGCTAAATAAATGGAGAAGCATATTATTTTCATGGATTGGAAGGTTCAACTGAGTAAAGATGTCAATTCTTCCCAAATTGATACACAGGTTGGACACAATTCCTATCAAGATCCCATCAAAAGTTTTTGTAGATATATAAAA
>NW_012150596.1:1687693-1688571 GCF_000956105.1 Propithecus coquereli | reverse complement strand
CACAATGAGGTATCGCGACATACTAATCGGGAGGGCTGAAATAAAAAAAATCAATGCCAAATGCTAATGAGGATGTGGAGAAACTGGGTAACTCATACATTATTTGTGGAAATGTAAAACGGTATAGCTGCTCTGGAAAATTGTTTGACAGTTCCTTTCAAAACTAAAAATTAGCTGACCATATGGCCCAGTTATTGTACTTGAGGACATTTATTCCCAATGAAAACTTAATGTTCACACAAAAACCTGTACACAAAAGTTCATAGCAGCTTTATTCATAATAGCCCCACATTGGAGGTAACGAAGACCTTCAATGAGCATATTGTTAAACAAACTGTGGTACTTCCATAGCATGGAATACTACTCAACAATAAACAGGAATGAACTATTGATTCAAGCAACAACCTAGATGTATCTCCAGGGAATTATACTGAGTGAAAAAAGTCAATCTCAAAAGGACACATACTGTATGATTCAATTCATATAACATTCTTGGAATTAACAAAATTATATAGAGAGGGGACAGAATAGTGATTGCCAGGGGCAAGGAATGGTGGAGGAATGATGTGGGTGTAGTTAGCAGAAGGGAGATCTTTATGGTAATGGAATAGTTCTTTACCTTAATTGCCATTGTGCTTATATGAATCTATGTGCCATGAAGTGACATACATATACATTATGCAATGTCAAGCTTCTAGATTTGATACTGTACTATAATTATGTAAGATACAACCATTGGGAGAAACTGGATAAAGGATACAAAGGATTTCCCTGTCCTTTCTTTTTTTTTTTTTTTTTTTTACAACTTCCTGTGAATCTATAATTACTTCAAAATAACAAGTTTAAAAAATGTTTGTTAGGCTGGGCACGGTGGCTCA
>NW_012150596.1:1678385-1687331 GCF_000956105.1 Propithecus coquereli | reverse complement strand
AAAAAAAAAAAAAAAAAAGTTTGTTAAATACAATATTGGAAGCAAAGCTGGAATTTGAATGTCTATTTGCCTGATTCTAAAGTTAAATTGTATTAATAATAGTGAGCATCTATTAGACATTTACTCTAGGCAAGTCCTGTTAAATGGCTTGCCAGATGTCATACAGTTAGAAAGTGATAGTGCAGGACTAGAATGGAAGTCTGGTTCCAAATATGCACTTTTAACTACTGTGTGTGTGTGTGTGTGTATGTGTGTGTGTGTGTGTTGACTCTCTGAATCATATGGGATGGGGAGGGTCACAGCAATGGGTGGAAGGAAAGAATGGGAACATGAGAGAAACTATAAGAGAGAAAAGAAGGACAAAGTGGTAGATATAACTCATTGTAGTTAGAAAAATAAAAATTAAATCCACAATAAGACATCATAACACAATGACCATATTGACAAAATCTAAAAAGTCTGACAACTGTTGTTAGGCTATGGAGTACTGGGAACACACATCATACACTGAGAATGGGAGTGTAAATTGAGATAGCCACTTTGGAAAAACGACATTGGCTAGTTAAATTGAACATGCGCATACCCTATGCCTAGCAATTCCACTCCTAGGTATATGTTATAAGAAACTTGTGCAGCAGGAGACATTTTTAAAGTTTTGTTTATAATAGCAAAAGACTATAACCAACAAAGTCGCCCAGCAATAGTGGAATGCATAAATAAAATGTGGCTCAGGAAATAAGGAGATAAAGGACTTAACACTATAAAACAATGAGAACTAATGGAATTATATTGAACAATCTACCCAACAGCAGAGTACATTCTTCTCAAGTGTACATGGAACACTGTACAGAAGCGGTACCCAACCTTTTTGGCACCAGGGACCAGTTTCATGGAAGATAATTTTTCCATGGAACGGGGGGAGGGGGATGGTTTCAGGACGATTCAAGTACATTACATTTATTGTGCAGTCAAACCTCTCTGCTAATGAGAATCTGTATTTGCAGCTGCTTCCCAGCAGTAGCATCACTGCCTCAACTCCATCTCAGATCATCAGGCATTGGATTCTCATAAGGAGCACACAACCTAGATCCCTTGCATGCACAGTTTACAGTAGGGTTCACACTCCTATGACAATCTAATGCCACTGCTGGTCTGACAGGAAGCCAAGCTAATGCGGTGATGCGAGCAGTGGAGAATAGCTGTAAATACAGATGAAGCTTCATTCACTTACCTGTCACTCACCTCCTGCTGTGCGGCCAGGTTCCTAACAGGCCACAGACTGGTACCAGTCCACCACTCACGGGTTGGGGACCACAGCTGTACAGGATAGACCATATGTTATGTCACAAAACTAATCTCAACAAATTTTAAAAGATTGAAATAATACAAAGTATCTTTTTCAACCACAATGGAAGGAGGCTGTACATCAATAACAAAAGGAAAATTAGGACATTCAAAAATATGTGGAAATTACACAACACACTCTTAAAAAACCAAATGGTCAAAGAAGAAATCACAAAAGAAATTACTTAGAGACAAATCAAAATGAAAACACAGCATACTAAAACTTATGGGATGCAGTGTATGCAGTGCTCAGAGGGAAATTTATGGCAACAAACACCTACATCTAAAAAAGAAGAAAAGGCTGGGCCCAGTGACTCACACCTGTAATCCTAGCACTCTGGGAGGCAGAGGAGGGAGGATTGCTTGAGGTCAGGAGTTTGAGATCAGCCTGAGCAAGAGTGAGACCCCATCTCTATAAAAAATAGAAAAAATTAGCCAGGTGTGGTGGCATGCACCTGTAGTCCCAGCAACTCGGGAGGCTGAGGCCAGGAGGATTGCTCGAGCACAGGAGTTGGATGCTGCAGTGAGCTATGATGGCACCACTGTACTCTGCCCAGGCTACAGAGCAAGACTCTGTCTCAAAAATAAATAAATAAATAAAAATAAACAAGAAGAAATCTGAAATCAATAACCTAAGTTTACACCTCGAACAATTAAAAAAAAACAATAGTAAACTAAACCCAAAGCTGAAAGAAAGGAATAATAAAGATCAGACTAGAGATAAATAAAATAGGGAATAGAAAAGCAATAGAGAGAATCAAAGAAACCAGAGTTGATCTATGAAAAGATCAACACAATTAACAAACCTTTAGATACACTGACAAAGATAAAATGACAGAATATACAAATAACTAAAATTATAAATAAAAATGGGGACATTACTGCCAACCTTATAGAAATAAAAAGGACTATAAAAGAATAATATAAACATTTGTATCCCAACAAACAAGATAACCTAAATCAAGTGGACAAATTTCTAGAAACACACAAATTATCTAAACTGAGACATGAAGAAATAGAAACTCTCAACAGACTATAACGTGTAAAGAAATTGAATCAGTATTCAAAAACCTCCAAATAATGAAAAGCCCAGGACTAGAAGGCTTCACTGGTAAATTCTACCAAACACTTAAAAAATAATTAACACCAATTCCTTTTTTTTTGAGACAGAGTCTCACTTTGTTGCTCCAGGCAGAGTGCAGTAGCATCATCATAGCTCACAGCAACCCCAAGCTCCTGGGCTCAAGTGATCCTCCTGACTCAGCCTCCCAAGTAGCTGGGACTACAGGTGTGTGCCACCACGCCCAGTTAATTTCTTCTATTTTTGGTAGAGATGGGGTCTCCCTCTTGCTCGGGCTGGTCTCAAATCCCTGACCTCAAGCGATCCTCCTACCTCGGCCTCCAGAGTGCTAGGATTACAGATGTGAGCCACCGCACCCGGCCAACACCAATTATTATCAAATTTTTTCAAAAAATAAAAGAGGAGGGAACACTGCCTAACTCATTCTGTAAGGCCAGCATTACATCGATATCAAAGGCAGATAAAGCTATCACAACAAAAGAAAATTACAGACAAATATCCCTTCTGAATAGAGATGCAAAAATTCTCAACAAAATACAAGCAAAATGAATCCAATATCATATTTAAAATATATACAACACGACCAAGTGGGGTTTATGCCAGGGATACAAGTGAGGTTCCACATAATAAAATCAATCAATGTACTACATTACACTAATGGAATGAAAGAAAAAAAATCCACAGAATTATCTCAATTAATGCGGAAAAGGCATTTGACAAAATCCCACACCCTTTCATGATAAGAACATTCAGAAAACTATGCATACAAGGGAACTTCCTCAACGTGATTAAGGATATTAAAAAAAAAATCACAGCTAACATCATACTCAATGGTGAAGGACTGAAAGCTTCCCCCTAAGATCAGGAATGTAACAAAGACATCTACTTTCACCATAGCTGTTCAACATTATACTGGAAGTTCTAGCCAGAGTAACTAGACAACAAAAATAAATGATAAAAGACATTCAAACTGGAAAAAATGAAATAAAGGTATCTCTAATTGCAAATTACATGATTTTATACATATAAATCCCATAAAATTCATAAGAAAGCTACTAGAGCTAATAAATTCAGCAAAGTTGCAGGGTTCAAGATCAATACACAAATCAGTTGTCCTTCTATACACCTGCAATGAATAATCTAAAAAGGAAATTAGGCCGGGCATGGTGGCTCACGCCTGTAATCCTAGCACTCTGGGAGGCCGAGGCAGGAGGATCGCTTGAGGTCAGGAGTTCGAGACCAGCCAGAGCAAGAGTGAGACCCCCGCCTCTACTAGAAATATAAAAAGAATTAGCCAGTCAACTAAAAAGAGAAAAAAATTAGCCGGGCGTGGTAGCTCATGCCTGTAGTCCCAGCTACTCGGGAGGCTGAGGCAGAAGGATCACTTGAGCCCAGGAGTTTGAGGTTGCTGTGAGCCAGGCTGACGCCACAGTACTCACTATAGCCCAGGCAACAAAGCGAGATTCTGTCTCAAAAAAAAAAAAAAAGGAAATTAAGAAAGCAATTTCATTTACAATGGCATGTAAAAGAATAAAATACCTATGACTAAATTTCATCAAGAAAGAAAATACTTGTACACTGAAAACTACAAAACATAGCTGAGAAAAATTTAAAAAGATCTACATAAATGGAAAGGCATCCAATATTCATGGGTAGAAAGATTTAATATTGTTAAGATGTCAATCAATGCAACTCAAAGTCATCTATAGATTCAATACAATTTTTGTCAAAAAATTCTAACAGCTCTTTTTTGTAGAAATAGAAAAGTTGATCCTCAAAATCATATGGAATTGCAAGGGACCCCAAACAGCCAAAACAGCCTTGAAAAAGAACAAAGTTAAGGTTTTAGACTTCCTGATTTCAAAACTTACTTCAAAGCTAAACAAGTTTTTTTCAAAAAATATAATGCTGGCATAAGGATAGACATATAGGCCAGTATAGTAGAACTAAGAATCCAGAAATAAACCCTTACATCTGTGCTGAATTGATTTTCCAAGAGGAAGCCAAGTTCATTCCATGGGGAAAGAGCAACCTCTTCAACAAATAGTTCTGGGACAACTGGATTTCCACAAGTAAAAGAAAGAATTTTGGCCCCTACCTCACATCATATACAAGATTAACTCAAAATGATAATGATTAACTCAAAAGATAAGAGCTAAACCATAAACTCTTAGAAGAAAATATGGGGTAAATATTCAGGACCTGGGATTTGGCAATGCATTCTCTGATATGACACCATGCTTTCTTGATATGGATGTTGACTTCATGGGTGTTTGATTTATATTCGACATTTCAATTCTTGCTACCGGAAGCAATGGCATCACCTGGAAGTTCTTCAGATTAAAGACTGTCAAGCTTTACCCCAGACTTGCAGTGCAACACATCTCCAGGTGATTCCTGTGCATATTAAAATTTGTGAAGCACAAAGAACTAAAATAGAATTACCATTTGATCCAGCAATCCAACTCCTGGGTATCTACCCAAAGAAAAAGAAATCATTATACCAAAAAGATAGCTGCACTCATATCTTTATCATAACACTATTCACAGTAGCAAAGATATAGAATCAACCTAAGTGTTCATTGTTGGATGACTGGATAAAGAAAATGTGGTGTGTATGCACACAAACACACATACACACACAATGGAATACTATTCAGCCATGAAAAAGAATGAGATCATGTCTTTTGCAGCAACACAGCTGGGACTTGAGGCCATTATCTTAAATGAAACAAGTCAGAGTCAGAAAATCAAAAAGCACATGTTCACACTTACAAGTGGGAGCTAAATAATGTGTACACATGGATATAGAGTGTGGAATGATAGATACTGGAGACTTAGAAGGGTGGGAGGGGGTAAGGGATGAGATATTACTTAATGGGCATAATGTACATTATTCAGGTGATGTTTACACTAAAAGTACAGATTCCACCACCACTATCCAACATATCCATGTAACAAAACTGCACTTGTACCCCTTAAATTCATACAAATTAAAAGAAAGAAAGAAAACAAACTTAAAAAAATAAATTTTGAGAAGCACTGTTGTGAACTTTACATACACTTTATGCACTTTTTCTGAAGGTAAGAGATCTCATAATTTAAAGAAATAGTCCTAGTTTATTTAGGGTTCCATCAGGCTATTAACCCAACAGTTGTTTGTCTCTTCTGTAACTAGAGTTATACGTACATACAATAATGATCATGGTAAAAATTAACATCTGTGTGCCACACACACATATTACGTCACCGAATCTTACAGTAACCTCAAAGTAGGATCCATTACAATCCTTATTTTACAAATAAGTAAACTGAGATGTAGGAAGTTTGGGTGGCATATATGGGATCTGGAAAGCTTCTAGGTTTTAGTTTTGTTTTGTTTAGAGACATGGTCTCGCTCTGTCACCCAGACTGGAGTGCAGCAGCATCATATTTCAATGCAGCCTCCAATTCCTGGGCTCAAGCCTGCCAAGTAGCTAGAACTACAGGTAAGTGCCACCACATCTGGCTAATTTCTTTTCTTTTCTGTTTCTTTTTTTTTTTTGAGAGAGATAGGGTCTTGCTATGCTGCCCAGGCTGACCTCAAACTCCTGGCCTCAAGCAATTCTCCTTCCTCAGCCTCCTAAAGTGCTGAGATTACAAATGTGAGCCACCGTGCCGGGCCAGAAGCTTCTGTTAATCTCCAAAACCAGTATTCCAAAGCCCTGTTATAAGACTAGTGAATCACAGGGTTGGTAGAGCAGGAACGGGGGGCTGTCGGAGGCTTCCCTGGCTATGGAGGGTGCGGGCAGCTAGAGCAGCCGTGGCGCTTGGGGACAGGCCCCTGAGGCCACTCTTAGACCCGCCACAGGAGTAGTCCTCAAGGCTGCACCGCCAGTGCCCTCCCTCTCTGCAGGCCCAGCTACAGCCCTTATTTGGCTGCAAGGCACGTGGGGGCGAGTTTTGCAGTTAGGGCCACCTGGGCCTACCAGGGAGCTCCCCTTCACCTCACCCCCCCTGGGTTGGAAGGACACATGCCAAGACGGTGTCAGGAGCCTTGGACTCTCCTGTGCCTGTGTCATCTGAATTCCCAAGCCCTCCACAGCGCACGCCCACCCAGGGCCAGGGAGGTCACACTGTAGCCAAACTGGGGCTATTTGCAGGGGCAAACTCGGACTAGGCTCACAGAGGGACGCTGGAGAGCCTGGAGAAAGGCGTGGGTCGAGAGCCACTGGGGACTCCTGGCTCCACCGTCCCAGAGGCCGCGCTTCCTGTTTCCAGTCCAAGTGCTCCTACTGCCACCATCATTTCTGGAACTTCCTGGGCTCTGCTACTCCTTAATTGACAGAGATTTTTGTGCTTTAGCTCTCCCTCCTGCACCACAACACACACAATAAATAAATCTAAACGCTGCAATTTTCTGATATTCTCCCCCCTCCCAATTTTTTCCTACACAAACTCTCTCAAGGTGAATCACAATATAATGAAACACACTTGGCATTGAAAGACGCTTTGAAAATTACCTTGGGTTTTCGCTCAGGGCCCTTGGTGAGGTGGGAATGAGAAGACATGGTTCTTGAGGAAAACATTAAGTGTACAATGCTTTTAAAAACCAGTACCATAGATAGTAACTTACTACAGGAGGCGATATTATTTTTCCAGTGATTCATTATTCATTACAGTTACAATGAAAGATGCATGATATTAAGATTTAAAGTAGAATGAAATGTTCTTTCTTCAAGCTTTACAAATCCAGCTGTTTGTTTTCCATATTTGTGTATACCTATTATTTTAATTACAGTAATAATTTCCCTGGGTTCTTAAATTTACATTAGCTTTTAAAGTATAGAGAAAACATTTCTCATATAATTTACTCATTCGTGTAAATGGCAGACAAGAAAGTTATTGGTTTGTATTATAATTATTATAGTTCATGTTTTGAGCTCATTTGTACAGTTGCTAAATTAATAATTACCATTTACGTAAGCAGATTGGGTCATCTGGGCTCATTTACAAGTATAATTCAGAAATGATTAGATGTTCTTCAAATTTCCCAATTTCTTTAGTGCCCTTATTAAAATTGTACATTAAAGAATTTTTCAATTAAATCTATTATCATAAGTAAATTCGGCTTAGTACATATAATTACTCCCATGCTACTGCATAAAAATTTTCAATTAATCTATCTCTTTTCCAAAGTGTATGGCAAAATAGTTTGATTGTCCTAATGTTGTTTGCAGCATTTGGTTAAAAGCCATCTTTGCTAAAATTCACAAAGTCAAACCATTATGAGTAGTATAAAATAGTATATGAAATTATTCTGTAAAATACATATCACACTAGGTATAACTTGAATGTTCCTTGCTCTTTAATGATATGTATAGTTTGTAGAAAGAAAACTTTTGACTTACTGAAAAGATTCTTCAAGACCATAGAATGCCAGGGAATATTTAAAATATTTAAAATTCATCAGTAGTTGAAAAGACATTGACTTTTTTTAAAAAATTATAAAATCAATACATATTGTATGACATTCTGAAAATACAGAAATCAATGAAGAAGGAAAAAAGATCATATATAATTTAACCAAAAAGAGATAATCTTTGTTAACATTTAAGTTTTCATCTTTGAAGTCTTTAAACGGATTTTTATGTATCTGTCCATTTGTGTGTGCAATATGCAGTAACAAAATTGGGGTTGTATTGTCCATACTGTTCAGATTCTTAGTTTTTATGACTCTAATGAAAAGAACAATGTTTTCTTCCATTTTGTCTTTGCCACAGAACTGACTTACTTTTGTGTTTATTATAGAAGTTCTATAACTTGAAGAACAAAGTTCTTTGTAAGCAAAGGTACTTCAATCCCAACTCTCACAACTTACTAGCTGGGTGACTTTGGACAAGATATTTAATCACTCTGTGCCTCAGTCTCCTCAGTAGTAAAAAGAGGATAATGATGATGTGCCTACTTGAGAGAGTTGTGAGGATTAAATGAATTAATTTAATATAAAGCTCATAGAACAGTGCCTGACACATGGTGAGTGCTATGTAAGTGTTTTCTTTATGAATTACTTTACTAGCTTTCTGTGGATTAAATAATTAGTTTGCTGCTAAGGCATCCAAATCTTGGAGATTTTATTTAAGGTTGGTGATGTTATTGCTGTGTAAGTTGATTGTTTCAGGTGGTACATGACGAATATTACATCTACTCTGTATATACCACATGAAGACCGGCCCTAGGTATAGAGAATGGGTGGTAGGAGAGGAGAGGCAAATAGGAAATCAATTTAGAGACAGTCTCGAATGAGTAGAGATCAAAGGATACTTTTTTAGATAGAGAGGTATTAACAATGGGCTTTCCCAGTATTCTAGAACTACTCTAATTTAATGTTTTTACGAATGCTCTAAAAGTAAGAGCATATATTTATATTTCTGGTTTTGCAAATAATGCTAGGTTCTTCCAGTACTAAAAAGTCAAATTAATGGACATAAACTAGAGGGAGATCTTACCACTCAGTTGTGCAAAAGCTAGAAAATAAAAAT
>NW_012150596.1:1669551-1678162 GCF_000956105.1 Propithecus coquereli | reverse complement strand
TGATGCCACAGCACTCTAGCCCGGGCAAAACAGGGAGACTCTGTCTCAAAAAAAAACAAAAAAAAAATTTAAATGAACTTTATTGAGGTATAATTTACATAAAATAAACTTCATTCATTTTTAAAGAATACAGTTTAGTGAATTTTGATAAATATATTGACTCAAGTAATTATCAAAATCCGCTTCACCCCAACCCCACTCCAACACTGAGAGAACCATTGGTGTTCTTTCAGTCACTTTGTTTTAGTTTGCACTTTCTAGAATTTCATATAGATGGAATCATACAGTGTGCACTCTTTTGTGTCTGGCTTCTTCTATTCTGTATAACGTCTTTGAGATTCATCCATGTTGTAGCATGCATCAGTAGTTTATTCCTTTTCGTTGCTGAATGGTATTCCATTGCATTGAATATACTACAGTGTGTTTATCCATTCACCTGTTGATGAACATTTGAGTTATTTCCAGTTTTGAGCGATACATCAGTGGTTTGCTAAAGCTGGCTTGTACCAGCCTGTGGGAGCTGATTGTGCATATCTCTTCTCAACTTCATGTCCCATGATGTCAGATTGATAGCTTGAAATCAATCATGGTGGGAGTATTTACACCAAGGAAATTGGAAAATTAGGGCTTTTATTTTCCTGGAGAGCCAGTTTACCAGTACTCCACTATTATAAATAAAAAGGTGCTATTTATATTTGTGTAGGAGTCTTTGTATGGACATAAGTTTTCATTTATCTTGGGTAAATACCTAGGAGTAGTATTTTTGGATTATATGGTAAGTGAATATTTAATTTTATGAAAAAGTGCTAAGGAGTTTTCCGAAGTGGTTGTACCATCTTACATTCCCACAGCAATGTATGAAAGTTTTATTTGTTCCACATCCTCCCCAGTACTTGATATGGTCAGTCTTTTAACTTTAGCCATTCAAGTGGTCATGTAGTAGTATTTTAGTGTGGTTTTAATTTGCCTTTCTATGGAAATAAATAATGAGCATTTTTGCCTGTGGTTATTGGCCATTGCTATATCTCCTTTTTTGAGTTTCTATTCATGCTTTTGACCATTTGGTGGTGAAGGGAGGCATCTGTCTTCTTGTTATTGAGCTTTAAGATTTCTTTATATATTCTTGATACAAGTCCTATATCAGATATATGTATTTCTAATATTTTCTTTCAGTCTATGGCTTGCCTTTTCATTTTCTTACTTGTACCTTTCAAAGAGTAGAAGCTTTTAATTTTTATAAAGCTCATTTTATCAACCTTTTCTTTTATGGTTCATTCATTTTGTATCCTATATGAAAATTCTTTCCCTAATTCAAGGCCCCAATTTTCCCTTTGTTTTCTTCTAGAAGTTTTCTAGTTTTAGCTTCTACACTGATCTTAGCCAAAAGGCCAAGATGCGATAGTTTTAGCTCCTATATTTAGATATATGATACATTTTAAGCTAATTTTTGTACATGGTGTGAAGTAAAGGTTGATATTGATTCTTTCCTCATATGGATGTCCAGTAGTTCCAGAATCATTTGTTGAAAATACTATCAATTCTTCAACTGAATTCCCAAGGTAGTTTTGTTGAAAATCAATTGACTATTATGTGTGGGCTTATTTCTTGACTCTCTCTTTTATTTCATTCATCTATGTGCCTGTTCTTTTTTTTTCTTTTTTTATTGAAGAACCTGATATATGCCTGTTCTTGATTAATGTAGCTTTGTAGTAAGTTTTCAAATCAGATAAAGCTCTCCAGATTTTATTTTGTTTGCTTGCTTAATTTTAAAATTACTTTGGCCCCTTTAGGTCTTTTTATTTCCACATATATTGAAGATTTAGTTTGTCAATTTCTACAAAAAAGCATGCTGACTTTTGATTAGGATTGTATTGAATCTATAAATGAATTTTAAGAGAATTGATATCATATCAATTTGAAGGCTTATTATCCACAGACATGATATATCTATGAATTTATATAGGTTTCATTCAATTTCTTTTGACTATGTTTTATAGTTTTCAGTGTACAGGACTTGCTCATATTTGTTAAATTTATTCCTAAGTATGCCCTGCTTTTGGATGCTGTTGTAAATCGGATTTTTAAAAAACATTCCATTCCCTATTTTTTACTGGTAGAATATTGAAATGCAATTGTTTTTATATTGTCTTTCTATTCCGTTATCTTTACAAATTCACTAAGTAGTTCTAATAGCATTTTTGTAGATACTGTAGAATTTTAAAAAATGTACATGTCCCCATCATGTGCCAATAAAGCCAGTTTTACTTCTTCATTTTAAGTTTGTACACCTTCTATTTCTTTGTCTTGTTTTTCAATGACTAGGATGTCTATTGCATCTTTGAATATAAGTGGTGGGATCAGGAATAAGGATTGTCATGTTCCTGATCTTACAAGAAAAACATTTAGTCTCTTTACCAGTAAGTATATTAACTGTCGATTTTACATAGAGAACTTTTATTAAATGAGGATGTTCCCTTCTATTTCTAGTTCACTGAGAATTTTTTTTTTTTTTGAGACAGAGTCTCACTGTGTTGCCTGGGGTAGAGTGCCGTGGCATCATCCTAGCTCACAGCAACCTCAAACTCCTGGGCTCAAGCGATCCTTCTGCCTCAGTCTCCCGAGTAGCTGGGACTACAGACATGCGCCACCATGCCTGGCTAATTTTTTCTATATATTTTTAGTTGTCCGATTAATTTTTTTCTATTTTTAGTAGAGATGGGGTCTCGCTCTTGCTCAGGCTGGTTTCGAACTCCTGAGCTCAAACAATCCGCCCGCCTCGGCCTCCCAGAGAGCTAGGATTACAGGCGTGAGCCACTGCACCCGGCCTTCACTGAGAATTTTTTATCATGAATGGATATTGAATTTTGTCAAATGCTTTTTCTACATCAATTGAGATGATTATATGTTTTTCTTCTTTATTCTGTTAATATGGTGAGCTATATTTATTGATTTGAATGTTAAGCCAACCTTGCATTTCTGAGGTAAACCCACTTGGTCATGATATATAATCTTTTTTTTATGTGTTGCTAGATTGAGTTGCCAGTATTTTAAAGAATATTCGCCTCTATGTTTATGAGGCACATTAATCTGTAATGGTTTTCTTATAACAAACAGAAAACATCTTACTGTTGTTGTAAGCCAAGGTCAGCAAACTTTGGCCTGTGGGCTAACTGTGGCCTAAGTCTGTTTTTGTAAATAAAATTTTATTGGAACAGCCACATTCATTCATTTATGTATTGCTATCTATGGCTGCTTTCACACTATAATGGCAGATTTGAATAGCTGTGACAGAAACCATGTGACCTACAAAGTCTAAAATATTTACTGTCAGGTCCTCTAGAAAAAATGTTTTCTGACTCCTGCTCCAAACTATGGTGCACCTAGATGTGGAATTTTGGGAACAAAGCCAGTCATTATTACATAAGAAAGAAAGAGAGGATTGAGAAAAATGGAAAAAAAATCCATCCTGAGTAACCCTACTCCTTTTTTCTCAAAGCTTCCATCAATTTCAGCTTTCATTTCTCTTCCATTATTCTCAAATAAATGTCCAGCCCAATCTCTTACATCAGCAGCATGGCATCTACTCTTTTGCTCCTCTGACATTTAAAATCAACATTTCTTAACTGTAAGTGGTAATTTTCTTCAGCAATCCATTCCCTCATCTCTCTTACCCTATTTATCTGAATGGTTATAACATATATTTCCATGTCCAACAGCTCGAAATCCTGGAGATTCAATGACTGCTCCATATTATTATCCAGTGTCCAAATGGCCTCCAAGCCCTGTTTCATTTCCCGTAGATTTTATTCTTCTATTTAGCTATACCAGCATCATTCTGGTTCAGAGTGGCTTTGCCTCATACATTCCCTTCAAGGTTCAGCTAAAGACCACTCCCCACCCACCCACCACCATCACCCCTATTAATGCCTTTCCTGGCTGCAGCTCACACTGAATCTACCAGGAAATAATCTATACTGCTTAATTTGGGACTTGATTACATATAGTTTGGAGATGTTTAAAACATGCATCTTTTAGTGTCACTACCCTCTCACCCCAGTTAAAACCCTCTGCAATGACTTCCCATCATACTTGGAATAAAATCCAGACTCCTTGTCGTGGTCTACAAGGACCTATATGATATGGCCACTTCCCACCTGTCCATTCTAAATCTTGAGCTCATTGCTCATTGCTCATTGCTCATTACTCTGCAGCCACACAGACCCTTCTCTATTCCTAGAATGTCACAAAGCTCTCTCCATCCTTGAGACTCTTGGCCTGGATGTTCACTTCCAAACTCACCTCCAAGTCTTTGTCTAACTCCTACTCTTCCTTCAGGTTTCAGCTTAAGTTACACTGACTCAGAAGAACTGACTCTGGGATTCCTATCTAAATTAACCTCTATAGTTAGTCTTTTTCATAAAACCCTACTGTGTCCCTTCAAGCACTTCTCAGAATTAATAATTATATATTTATTTGTGATGTTAAAAAGTGTTTATTTTATCCAATAGACTGTAAGATCATGAAGGCAGATACTGTGTCTGTCTCTTTCATTTCCTTAATACTTAGTACAAATCCTGGCATATAGTGGACACTCAAGGTAAATGCTTATTGAGTGAGGGATTTTTAGTTGTAACAGAAAGTTTCTTATTTACCTATGTCCTTAATGAAAACTGAAGCCTACTTACCCTAAGCCATGCAATCCCTAAGCCCTCTACTTACTATAGACTAATCTTATTAAGTTGTTTTGACTATAGGACTAGCAGACACCCGCTCCTGGTTTTATTAGGTGAGATTATGTCAGCCACTGGTATTAATTTCTATAGTGATTCTGAGAATTTCCACTGGAAATATCCTTTATGTTTTCCTTTAATGGGCTTGCTGGCTTATCCCCACTGCACTCCACTGTCCAAGCCCCACCACTGTCACTCCGTCCATGTCATTTTCAGAACTATGCTGTGACTTACTGTAGTCAAGTCAAACCAGGAATTTAAGGTGTCAATTCTTCTGAACAACACTGAATATTTTAGACCCAAGCACTCAAATTTATCTTTTCAGAAATTACATACTCCTCTTTTCAATAGAGGCCAAAAGTGCAGGCATTTCGAATTAGAGATGTGGGGAGAAGATTATCTCCACAAAAATCTTCTAAGCCGTGCCTCAGGTAGGGTATGACTATGGCTTATGAGTTGAGTATCAATAGAAGACAAAAAAAGGTAATTTTCCTGATTTATTAGAATTGCTGTCTTCAGGTCCAAGCCCTTCCTCTCTTGTCTTGACCTTGTAGGTCTGCACTTCTTTGTTTACTCACAATATGTCTCATTTGAGGATGAAACTTAGCATAGTGGCTGAGACTTTGGACTCTGGAGCCAGATTTTCTGAGTTCAAATCCTTGACTTCAATATCTATTAGCCACGTGACCTTGGGTAAGCTACTTAATCTGGCTGTGTACTAGTTTCTACATACATAAAATGGGAATAAAAAAATGGGAATAATAATAGTACCTACTTCATAGGATTATAAGAGGATATAGTGAATTTATATTTGCAGTGCTTAGAACAGGGCTTGGCATGTGGTAAGTATGTTATTACATTTTTTTGGTTTTCATTTTGAATGAAGCTCTTCCTCAAAAGGAGTGTGGGCACATTTGTGTGCACAAGAACTTGCCCTTTCATTCATATCATTGGCCATTTTAATTTAGAAGGCATGAAAATTACTACAAGGAGGCAGGGTATCACCTAGTGTAACAGTCCATCCTATAAACACGTGTACTGACCCCCTCTTTGTCATTCTTCCTGTGTATGTGTTATAATGATATAAGAGAGTTATTGACTACTGGAAACAAAGGATGTACCCTTTCTGTCTCTGACTCTTTGAAGATACTCAGGGGCTTTTTGGACAGATCTAGGTATACACTGGCCCATTAGTAGTCTATATGCATGGCATTAAGCCCAATAGTTTACATTCTGTTATTTAGGATGACCTATCATCCTTGTTTGCCCGAGATATTTCCAGGTTTAGCACTGAAAGTCCTATTTCCCAAGAAACTCTTCAGTCCCAGGAAAACTAGGACAGTTGGTCATTCTATTTGTCACTGATTTTCACTTGCTTAGGCAGATATCTCAGAACCTTTTACCTTACACATGTATCTCTAATACAAAGCTATTGATCTTACCTGTGATCTAGGTGGTGGTTAAACTCAAATTTGATATACCCTATTTCATGCCACCTAGTTGTAACATATTGTTTTTTCTAGAAATAGAAGTCATGCCATGATGTTACCAGAATTTATATTTTCTTGTACTTTTGACTTCACCAATGTGTTCCTAGTTGTTAAAAGTCAAAAGTTTTACCAAAAAGGTAAACCACTAGCTCAGTATAAGAGATGTATAGAGTAAGGTACAGAGAAACAGGCACGGAGCTTCCATGCCTTCTCTGGGCATGCCACGCTCCAGGAACCTCCACATGTTCTGCTATCCAGAAGCTCTCTTTGCCTATTTTTAAATTGGATTATTTTTCTTTTTTTTTATTGGGTTTTAACCGTTCTTTAAATTCTAGATACAAGTCCTTTAATACATATATAATTTGCAAATATTTTCTACCGAAATTTGGATTGACTTTTCACTTTCTTAAGTGTCCTTTGATGCAAAAAAATTAAATTTTGAAGTCCAATTTATCTATTTTTCTTTTTCTGCTTGTGATTTTGGTGTCATTTCTCAGAATCCATTGCCAAATCTAAGATCACAAAAATTTACCCTTATTTTCTTCTGAAAAGTTTGACATAGGTTAAGGGTATCTAAGTCTGTGATCCATTTTTTAAGTTAATTTTTGTATGTGATGTGAAGGTAAAAATACAGCTTCATTCTTTTTCATATAGCTATCCAGTTGTCCCAGCACTAGTCATTGAAAAAATGATTTTTCCCCATTAAAGGGTCTTGGCACCTTTGTCAGAGACCAATTAGCTGTGGATACATGGGTTTATTTCTGGACTCCCAAATCTATTCCATTGGTCTGTATTATATGTGTGTCCTTATGCCAGTACCACATTGTCTTGGTTACTGTTGCTTTGTAGTAAGTTTTGAAATCGGGAAATGTGAGTCCTCCAACTTTGGTCTTCTTTTTTATGTTTTGGCCTTTCTGAGTCCCTTGAATTTCCCCATGAGTTTTAGGGTCGGATTGCCAATTTCTAGAAAGAAGCCAATTGGGATTCTGGTAGAGATTGCTTTGAATCCATACACCAATTTGGGGGTTTTGTTATATTAACAATATTAAGTTTTCCAATCAATGAACATGTGATATCTTTCCATTTATTTATTCTTTAATTTCTGTCAATAATCTTTAATAGTTTTTATTTTTTTTGTTTTATTTATTATTTCAGGGTATTATGAAGGTACAAACATTATGGTTACACTTTATGTCAAAATTAGTGCAACCTCTTTAGTAGTTTTTAGGGTGTAAGTTTTGCAATTTTTTTGTTAAGTATATTCCTAAATATTTCATTCTATTTGACGCTGTTGCAAATTAAAATGTTTTCTTAATTTCATTTTCAGACTATTTATTGCAGGTGTATGGAGATACAGTCATGCACTACATAGTGACATTTCAGTCAACACCACACTGCATATACGATGGTGATCCCATAAGATTATAATACCATATTTTTACTGACCCTTTTCTATATCTAGATACGCAAATGCTATTGTGTCACAATTGCCTACAGTATTCAGTACAGTAACATGTTGTACAGGTTTACAGCCTAGGAGCAATAGGCTATGGAAAACACCTAGTAGGAAAACCATCCAGGTTTGTTTAAGTACACTCTATGATGTTTGCACAATGAGAAAATCACCTAAGGATGCATTTCTCAGAATGTATTTCTGTCATCAAGCAATGCATGATGGGACAATTGATTTTTGTATATTGGTCTTGTGTCCTGCAATTGTATTGAACTTGTTTAGCACTAATAGTTTTTTAATGAATTCCCCCCAAAATTTTCTATATACAAGATCATGTCATCCACACATAAAAATAGGTTACTTCTTCCTTTCAATCCAGAAGCCTTTTATTTTATTTTCTTGCTATTATGTATTTTTAAATTAATTGCTTAGTGGCTTATCTGAGAGTTACAATTAACATCTTAATTTATAACAATCTAATTCAGATTTATACCAACTTAATTTCAATAGTATGCAAAATATTTGTTCTAATATAATTCCATTTCTTCCTTATTCCTTTCAGCTGTTGTTGTCATGCAAATTACATATTTATGCATTGTGTGTCCATCAACACAGATGTATAGTTTTTGCTTTATGCAATTATTTTTTTAATGAAATAGGAGAAATAAAGAATTACAAACAAAAATATATTTATACTCTTGGCTGAGCATGGTGGCTCACACCTGTAATCTTAGGACTCTGGGAGGCCAAGGGAGGGGGATTGCTTGAGGTCAGGAGTTCGAGACCAGCCTGAGCAAGAGCGAGACCCCATTTCTACTAGAAAAATAGAAAGAAATTAGCTGGACAACTAAAAATATATGGAAAAATTAGCCAGGCATGGTGGCGCATGCCTGTAGTCCCAGCTACTCAGGAGGCTGAGGCAGGAGGATCGCTTGAGC
>NW_012150596.1:1635121-1669501 GCF_000956105.1 Propithecus coquereli | reverse complement strand
TGGGACTTGCCAGCCTCCATAATCATATGAGTCAATTCTTGACAACAAATCTCTCTCCCCCTCTGTTTCTCTCTCTACACACACACACACACACACACACACACACACACACACCCTATTGGGTCTGTTTCTCTGGATAACCCTAATGTAGGCTAAATTTCTTCATGAAGCTAAGGACTATTTTTTATATTTACCTATGTAGTTACCTTTGCCATTGATCTTTATTTCTTCATCTAGGTTCGAGTTACTGTCCTTTCTTTTCAGCCTGAAGATATCCCTTTAGGATTTTTTGTAGGGCAGGTGTGCTGGCATCAAAATATGTCCATTTTTGTTTACTTGGGAATGTCTTAATTTCTTCTTCATTTTTGAAGAATAGTTTTCTTTGATATAGAATTCTTTTAGCACTTTTATAACTTTGACTGTGTCAACCCACTGTCTCCTCGCCTCCATGGTTTCTGATGAGAAAGCCACTCTTAATATCACTGTGGATCCTGTCTACATGATGAGTCATTTCTCTCTTGGGGCTTCCAAGATTCTCTCTGTCTTTGTGTTTTGACATTTTGGTCATCATATGTTTAGGTGTGAATCTCTTTCAGTTTATCAAGCTTCTTGGATATGTAAATTACTGTTTTTCTTCAACTGTGGGAAGTTTTAAGCCTTTATTTCTTCAAGTATTCTTTGTGCCCCTTTGCCCTTTTCTCTCCTTCTGGAACTCCCGTATGATGATATGCTCGATGGTGTCCCGCAGGTCTCTGAAGATGTATTCATTTTTCTTTATTATTTTTTGTTTATACTTCTCAGACTGGATAATATTAATTGGTTACCTTCAAATCCATTGATTTTTTTCTTCTGCCTGCTAAAGTCTACTGGTGGACTCCTCTAGTGGGTTTTTCATCTCAGTCATTATACTTTTCAACTCTGAAATTTCTACTTGGTTCTTTTTTATAATATATGTCTTGTTATTGATATTTTCTATTTGGTGAGACATCATTCTTATGCTTTCTTTAGTTCTTTAGATTGATATTATTTAGTTCTTTGAACATGCTTAAAGTAGCTATTTAAAATCTTTGTCTAGTATGTCCAATGTCTTCTCTCCCTCAGGAACAGTTTTTATTGTTTGCCTTTCCCCTCATGGTGTATAGGCTATACTTTCTTGTGTTTTCACATGCCTTATATTTTTTTGGTAAAAGCTAAACATTATACATACTATTATATGTTAAGTCTGGAAATCATATTCCCCCCTACTCAGGGTTTCTTGTTATTGCAGTTTGTTGTTATTGTTTGTACTGTTTGGTTTTTTAGTGACATTTCTGAATGAATTTCGTAAACTCTGCATTCTCTGTTGTGTGTAGTCACTGAAGTCACTGCTTGGGTAGTGCAGTGGTCAGCTAATGATTGAAGATTGGAGATTAGAGATTACAGAGCTGGATATTTCCTTAAATTCCTAGAACCAATAAGTCTCCCACTCTTGTCAAAGGACTCTGTGTGTGTTGAGGCTTTTCTTCCGCACTCGCCAAGTGTAAACAACTTGATTCTGCCTGTGATCAAACTCACAGTCACTTTCATGGGGAAAAATAATAACACACATGCAATTATTGATTATTTTCTGGCATACCTTATTTACCTGTTCTGAACTACAATGGAAAAGTAGAAATGGATTCATTAAATGTCCAAAACACTAAACTTTGTATTAGATTCCCAATGTGTTTTCTTAACTGGAAGGTAATAAAAACTATGTTATAACTAATTTATAATTGCTTCAACCTATCTTTGTAGTAAATTCAATGCTTTAGGAGAAATAATTCATTATGGTTTGCTGTTCTTAGAATTCGAACTTGACTCCTTTAATCTAATCAGCTATTTTTGGGTGTGTATTTTTCTTCATTGCTCATTAAACTACTATCTTTTCTAAGATGATCTTAAGAAATGGTCCAGAAATATTAATTAGTAAAGGATCACTTTCATTTTGACTACCTATGATACTATAAATATAAATTCTTTGATTTTGTTTTATTAAGAATGAAGCAGGTTATGAAAAATTCGCATACTTTCAAGCTACGATGGATAGTCATAAAAAAAGCCATTAAAATTTGGCAAACAAATCTGTTTGACAGTTGGAAACATTTTAAAGAAAAACTTTCCTTGGCTTAATGCTGAGAAGTTATTTGAGTTAGTCTAGCATGCAACTTAATGTGCTTCAGTTTAGTGAAGGAAGATATGTGAAGGTCTCAAAGATTAGCAGTTTAGGATTATAAGTGATAAGGAAGGATGGCAAAGTACAAAGAAAAAATGATTGAATTTAATAGTCCCCAAAGAACAATGTTCCAAATCTTGCTCAAAATTTCTCAGTCTGCATTTTCTTTTTGTTACCGTGGTCATTTAGGACTTTTAGCATATCAAATAGAACAAGAATTGATTTAAGAAGAGTCATTCCAATTAAAGAGAAAGATATATAGGCAACAGTAAAATACCAACTCTGGGAGAAGTCTACCTGTAGTGAAATATCTCATTAGAACAGGGCCTGGCACACAGTAGGCACCTAATCAATATTTGTTGAATTTATTGAATGAATTATACTAAAATATAGTATGATGAGAACATACTAGATGAACTTTATTTTTTATTATGCATGGGGAAAAAGACTCGCTAATCAAGCATGCAGCCTTAACACAAAGAAATGTTAACCTCATTGATAGTGTAGGCTGACTCTGGGTTGTAAAGAAAATATTTTTGTATATCTGCAGAGGTTAGATTTTTCTAAATAAATTTTGCTGGAAACATGGGATCTTGAGCTAAGAGCCCGCCTTGATAAGGTAATTTACAAATGTATAGTTAGTGATAGAACTCCAGGGAGATTTATCTGACTCTGGAAATGTATGTTTACAAGGACAAAAGACATTTTTAGATCATAAAAGTGGAAGACCTATCTGGTCCTTGGAAAGATGCATTTATAGTCAAAAAAGTTAGAGTAAGAACCCAGGATCCTTTCCATTTTGTCTCCAAAGAGCAAAGGTTTTACTTCTTCTTTTTGAGAGAGAAGCAGGCGGCAGGTGCCTCTTTCTCCTGTATATAAAGTAGAAAAAAAATCCATTTTTCTCCATTCCTCACCTGTAATACTGACTTTATATGTGTAAGAGATTTGACCTGGCTTTCACTGTGTCGCCACGGGGGTGAGAATCAGAGTGTGGGGACCCAAACTCATTATTTGCTTTTTAACTAAATAACAATAATCTCTCTCTGATCCAGAACACTTCATGTGCATTCAGAATAAAATTAATAAAAATGAATATTAAAAACCCAACACAGACTGATTGTTTTCAAGAACTGTTGTCACAGCAGCATTTGCATTCAAACAAGAATGTGTGATTTTTTAAAGCACTTACAGGATTCTCAAGTACAATACTTGAAAGTAATAACATGGCAGGTTATAAAATTCCTGTAAATCTCAGTTCTCCCCAAATCTGGCCAACCATCTAATTAATAGGGCCAATTATGAGGGTTTTACAAAATTTAAAGCTCATTTGAATTGTATTACTCTAAAGAGATAAGAGCTTTTCTCTAAAAATCAGAGCAAAACATGCTAAAATATTGAAGGGCTTTATTTTGTTGTTATTAAGATGATTCCGTTTGTTTTTAACTTGCAAACAACATATCGTATCAGCTAGGAGACAAGCCTTCCATGAGGGAACAGTTACAGATATTATTTCATTTCTTGTACACAAACATTTAAAATAACTTAGAAAACTTAATAATATTGTTCAACTGGAAGTAAATGAAACAACTTTTATGTTTATTTTTTTGTTGCTACATTTGCATCAAAATGATCACAGATACAGAGAAGTAAGGAAATGTGATTCTGAAAATTAAGCCGACTTTATGACAGCAGAAAATAACTGACCTGTATTTTGCTACAGCTGGCTTCCGACTTAGATGCAAGAATTGTATAGGGAAAGGCAAGAACAGGCATAGAAGGAAGACACATTAGTGCCCAGCTTCCTGACTTCCATAAAGATACAGGCTCCTTGGAGTAGCCCCTGGCCCAGTTCCACACTTCCTACCTCATCCCGTCTCCTCTCCACCTCTCCTGGTAGACTCTATGCTTCAGCAATGGTGAATTACTTAAAATTTTACTGTCTTTCTGGACAGTCTCACATCTCCATGTCTTTGAACATATTGTTTCCCTTATTTAGAATGGTCTTCCCACCTTCCCCATCTTATCTTTCTAGCAAACTCTAATTAATCTCTTCAGATTTTACACAGGCGTGACTTTCTCCTCTGTCAGGTCTTGAATTGCTCTTCCCCTAACATCTCCATGACTCTGTTATTTGTACATGTGTGTTTCTACATGCATCAGCCTATACTGTAATTATGTGTGGATATTTCTGTATCCTACGTTTCTGTTTCTTGCATTCCTTCGCTTAACACAGTACATGGTACATAGCAGCCACTCAATAAGTATTCATTGGATGAATTAATGAATGGATGCTTAGATGGATGAATGAATGGAGGCATATGATTTTATTTGATCAGTATCGCAGAAAAAATAATTTGGAGTATTAAAGGGATAGCTTTGGGATTACCTGACCAGTGCATGGTCTCCATAGCATCCCTGCAAGAGGCTCAGCCAGCTTGAATGTCTCCAGGAAGATGTCCCTACTTCCTAAATACATTCTATTGTAGGATAGTTTTCATTTTTATAAGGTTTTATTTATTTGTCCTGTTGATCTGAAATATGCTTTTTTGGTAGTTTCCATTTATTTGTTCTAGATGTTTCCTTTGGAGTAATACAAAACAGTATACTCCCTTTTCCTTTTCAAATTTTGTAAAAGTGTGCACGGTTTAGCTTAGTCATCTTTTCTCCAGGCAAAACATACAGTTACTTCAATCCTTTCCTGTATGTCGTGGTTTCTAGATCTCTCCTCATCCTGGTCACTTTCTTGGTATATTTTCCCACCAGTACTCCTAAAATGCAATATCTGTATTTGATCATGATTCTCCAGATGTGTTCTGACCCACGTCCAGTAAGGTTATTATTTACTGCATATGCACACTACTAGCTTGAGAAGCTAATGTCACACCAGGTCGTCTTCCCCATCACTCCTACCACTAATTCACCTTTCTGGAGTTCTTGTTGCACTTAAAAATAGTTTCAATTTTTTTATTTCATATTTAGAGGGTGATCTGTCCCTATTATAAGCTCCACATAGTGAGTGAGTATGCGTTTATGGGCTAGCAAGCAAAAATACTTCACAAAAGAAACAATAAACAAACTGGTGCTACAAGATGAGGACAGCATTATCTTAATGCACAAATTGGATCTTCCAGGCAGGCTGACAATTACCTCCTGTACTGTCACTAGCTCAATGTATATAATAGAAGATGTAGATGGGATAAAGAGGCAAAGCTTTTAGCAATGCTGCTACGTGCATATTCAGTCTAAAGAGACAACCTCACCTCACACCTCCACACATGGACGTACAAAATGATTGTTGCAGTCAGTTTTCCCAGAGTGCACTGGTAAATGATGTGATAGCGCTACCAAGGTCAGGTGAAGGCCAAGAGTCAGCTGTATCTAAACTGGATCTACCTCTCCTGTCCTAGGGAACATTAACATGAGCAAGAGGCTCTTCATCAACAGATGAGAAGACAATTATCACACAGCTTGCTCTTTCAGGAGACACAGACTAAATAATACCCACCTAACTGGGCAAAATGAAATTTCCTAGCACCAGCCTCAGATCCCACTTTTCATGTCAAGCTCTTACATAATCGCACATGGCCATTTTGGCTTCAGCTTTGTTGACAAGGAAAAGACATAAAAATTTCATCCAAAGGAAGACTGGGGTTACTGTCTTATATACTCATAAAGCACTTTTAATTAGTTGCTGGGATTAAAAAATAATTATCACAGCTCTATTTTATATTCTTTGCATATTTTATATTCTTTGCATTTGACTATTAAATGTATATATAGGAAATGTTAGCCTGCCTTCAGTATACACCACACACACACACACACACACACACACACACACAGAAGGCTTAGCATTTTAAGGAAACAATACTGGATTTGTGCTGAGGATTTTTATTCTAAGACGTTCCATAAGTTTGCCTCAGTCTCTTCTCCCACACATATAAGAAGATGAATGTCTCCCAAACCACATATTGCTCACTGGATCCTGATAAAACATAGCCACAGTTCAAAGTGAATTTTTACAAGCTTACATTTACAAAGATTACAGAGAAAAGTCTTTGGATTCCTGACAAACGCAGCAAATCCTTTACCCTTTTCTTTCGTATGGGCTAAAGCACAACCTGATGTGAGAATCAGTGGTCTCTGTCTTCTAGTATTTCTTCTGTAGACACAAAGTATCAAATATTTGTTTCTTTATTCCTTGAGTTTCAGAAAGAAGAATTTTTTTCAGAAGCAATTCTATGAAATAAAGAAAAGGAGTTATTACTTATGACCTTTCTTATTAATCAACTTGTAACAATTGTTTAACATGCTCTGGGTAGTTAATAAATGTTGTGATAGTCAAAGTGAAAAATTTTGACTTAAAATGATACTAGAATATTTACTGATCTTAAATGTTCACAGAAACTTAGAGTCAGAATGGGCCATCATGACTTCATTAAAGCCAGAATACTAAGAGGTTTTTGTATTTATTGATCACTATGTGCTAGTCACTGTACTAACCATTCACAAGTAATTTCTTATTTAATCCTCATAAAACACTATGAGGTAGACACTGTTACTATCTCCATTTTTCAGGAGAGCAAACTGAGGCTCAGAAAGGTTAAGTGACTTTCTCAAATTCACACAACTGGTAAGTGAAAGAGCTGCCTCTTAATTTCTGTGTGGTTCTGTTTCCCTAATTCTAAAGAAGGGGAAACTGAGGCCTAGAGATTATAAGCTGTGTTTTTCAAGTTGTACAGCTACTTAATGGCAGAGTAAGAATTATAACCTTAGTTCCCTGACTCCTAATCTAGTGCTCTTTTTATATCTTCCAGCCTCTAACCTCTTCAGGAAAATGGGATTATGTTCCAGACCGTTGAATCAATGTTCTTTCTTCAACAAGACCTAAAAACAAAAGACGAGCCGGAAGTCATCCTGATTTTGTCTTGAGAAGCTTATTCATTAAAAAAAAAAAAAAAGGAAAAAAGAAAATCTGTCCCTTAAAATAGCCCTTCCTGGGTATGCTGCTACATAATGGGCATACTCAGGCAAATGGAAGCAGATCGATAGTGGGGCACAGGACAGCCGTCTTTGCACAGAAAATGATTCAATAAACTTGAATTCAATGGCTACTTTAGGCACTGGTTATGTGGCACATCCATTATTAGAAAAAAGCTAAAAGAGTTTTGAAATAATTTTCAATAAACACAGAAAAATATCTTTTAAAAATAAGAAAATGCATTTTGGCTGCTGTTCTTGATGCTTGGATGTTGCTCGATATTTAAGTAAGGCACAGTAAGGCTCTTTGGAATGGATTTGAATATGTTTCACATAAACCTGAAGGCAGCACTTGGTTGCTGGGTTTATCCAAGCTTGGTGCAGATCGCAAATGACAATTAATGAACTGATTTTCATATTCAATGTCTAATGATTATGCATTGTCTCAGATTTGCCCTCCTGTTTGTCCCCTGACCCCGCCCTCCTGGCTTTACAGTCTCTCGGTGCCAAGCTCAGATCATAGTATATGGTAGGTACTCAATAATTGTTTGCTAAGTCAATGACTGATTGGCAGTCTGGGCTCAGATTACCAAGGTTCAAAGCACTGGACCCTGCCTTCTGGAAGAACTTAAGAAACATACAAAAGGACATGAATGAGCTGTATGCTCTGTTATGAGGCTCTTTGAATGAAACAGAAGGCTTGCAAGTATTTTTT
Source organism: Propithecus coquereli (assembly GCF_000956105.1). Taxonomy (NCBI): domain Eukaryota; kingdom Metazoa; phylum Chordata; class Mammalia; order Primates; family Indriidae; genus Propithecus; species Propithecus coquereli. The sequence goes on along the minus strand of NW_012150596.1, from coordinate 1,661,612 downwards.
ATTTGCTGTTTTTGCTGTTGCTGATTTTCCCCTCCACATACTGAATATTTGTGGGTCCAAGAAGATCTGTGGATAGTGTACTGTCTTTAGCTCCAGACGTGAAATCCTTCGATTTCAACAATAATGTGTGAAGCAATTAACGCTATGTTAGAATATGGTGTTGGAAAAGCTGTGTTGTGCATTTTGCCCGTTCACAATGATATAGAAATCCTCCTCCCCCACCCCCAACCTAGCTGTGTAGCCAGCAAGGCCATGGGAAATCCTAACCAAGGAAGGAAGCCTCTTCCAACCAATGTTAATCTGTCTTCACTCAAGGGCAGAAAACGGTCAGGGAGAAGCTCATCTCCTGAGACAGATGGAAACAGCAACTGAGCCCTCTGGCACCACTCATTCTTCACCTAGACATCCCCTTGGTTCAGTCTTCCATGAACACATTTCCTGGATGTCATTTATAAACTTGAAAGTGAGGCAATTGATCTGAGGAGTTGTTCAGATATCCCAGGGAGGAGAGCTGGATTGAAAATAACCTTAAAATCTACCCACAGCTGCCCATTTCTCAGGGCTGTTTTGAGAAGAAAAGGTCATCAATGAAACCTTAAAACAAGTAAATGTCACCTTGTTTCCAAAGAGTTCATACATTAATACCTTGAATTTTACTGCTTAGAAGCAATCAAAGAATCCTTAAAAAATAAAACAAAACAAGTAAATGCCGGAAGCATGGACTTGCCTGGTTTTCCTGTCACTCCTTTTTCCCCAGTCTCTTTGGACATTCACCAGCAAGGCATGTTTTGAGGTTTTGTCCTTTAAACTCCATGCAAAAACTGAGAGAATCCCTGGGACCCTGGGGCTGTGGCTTTAGGGACGAAGGACCAGCTTATAATATGGAGTAAGTAGACTGAAGGAAAGAGAGTCAGGCTGGGAGACAAGAAGAGCCCTTCCTGGCTCTGCCACTTCCACTGTGTGCTCTTCAGCAGGTCAACTGTCCTCTCCAGGCCCCAATTTCCTCATCTATAAAAGGAAAGGGCTTGGGAGAGATGATCTCTGAGATCCTTTTGAGTGTCAAGAGTTTATGATTCATCATCATTTCTGATTCCTTTATGATGACAGTACAAGAAAAGCAAATGCAATAAAAATAGGTTCTTTGGTAGCAAGATAACCAATTTCCAGAGAGTTGGATATGAACCAGTACTATCATAAATTTCTATGAGAAAAGCAGAATCTGTTTGTTTGACATTATAACTGCAAAAACATGGGCTAATCAAAATGTCATTTCCTCTCAGTAATTAAAGCCTCGGCAAGAAATCCAAACACAGCCAAAATTGCCTGGCATCAGAGTGTGTGGGAGGCAGTAGTGAAAAGAGCACTCGGTCAGAGTTTGGAGTTTGGAATTCAAATTATGGCTCCACCACTCATGAGCTATGTGACTTGGGGGAAGCCACTTAACCAGTCTGGACCTCAGTTTCTTCATCTGTAAAATAACGTCCATTTCTCCAGATTGTTGCAAGAATCAAATTAGATAATGTATAACCTACCTCAACCTCTTGGCAAATAGCAGATGCTCAATAAATTAGTTCTTTCATCTTCCTGCCCACTCCCCCAACATAATACATAGAAAACTCAGTCCCTGCTCTTTAGAAATGTAATCTGGTGATCAAGTCAACAAGAGTACACTTGAGAACAATTAGGTAACAGTGTTAGACAGCAGATGAGTTGAAAAGACCCAAAAAGACTAAAGTGGTCAGAAGCTTCATAGAGGAGGTAGGCTTTACTAGAACATATTTTGTCTTCATCTTTGCATTTTATGACATATATGCAATATATTGTATGCAGAGAGATTTTTTTCTCTAAGTGTATGGATGAGGAAATGAGTGCAGAGAAGGTAAGTGACTTGTTTGAAGTCACGCAGCTAATAATTAGAAAGGCAAGGACTTGAATGCAGGTTTTCTGGCTCCAGGTGTAGTGATCCTTCCAAAGCAAAGAGGCTGTATGGGTGGAGAGGATTTGGTTAGGTAGGGAAAGTATGAGGCGGGAGGTACAGCAAGAAAAGAGATACAGATATGGCAAGATCAGCCATTAGAGCAGAACTGTCTCACCCTTTCAACACCAGTTCCACCAATCCAGATGCATCGACTCTGTCTTCCTTCTTGTTGCAATAGGTAGTATACTCTTTCTTTTACCCGAAACCAAAGACTAGATCCCATCCCACCTCACCTTTTTAAGGATTTTGCTCCTGCAATTTTCCTGTTTCTTGCTTCTCATCAATTACTCCCTATTCACAGACAAACTTTTCCAAATAGTTGTCTCTAGTTGCTATCTTTACTTCCTCACAACCCTTCCTTTCCTCTCAGGCTCCCAGTTTCACCATTCACTGAAATGGCTGTTATCAAGGCTAACAATGACCTCTATCTTTATCAAATCATTCTATTCTTATCTTTCTTCATCTCTCAGCAGTATTTGATGTAGTAGTTGATTAGTCCTCCGTTTGAAACCTCTTTCTTCTTTAGGCCTCAAAAAATTCACGTTCTCCTGGTTTTTCTCTTATTTGGCCACGTCTTCACTGTCTTTTTGCTGACCCTTCTCTCCTCTTTGCCTGACTTCTAGATGTTGAAGCACCAAGGTTCAATTCTTGGACCCTATTATGGGCTGAATTGTGTTCTCTCACATTCATATGTTGAAGCCCTAACCCAGAGCACCTCAGAATGGGACTATTAATATATTTGGAAATAGAACTGTTAAAGAGGTGATTAAGTTAAAAGGAGGTCTTTGGGATGTGCTTTAATCCAATCTGACTGGTGTCCTCATAAGAAGAGGAAATGTAGACACACAGACAGACACGAGGATCATGTGGACAGAGGAAAGACCATATGAGGACACAATGAGAAGGTGGCCATCTGCAAGCCAAGGAGAGGGATGTAAGAAGAAACAAACCCTGTCAACACCTTTATCTTGTACATCCACCCTCCAAAACTGTGAGAAAATAAATTTCTGTTGTTTAAGTCACCTAGTCTGTGGTATTGTGTTATGGCAGCCCTAGCAGACTAATACAAACCCCTTCTTTGTTTATCTATACTCACTATCTTTCTGATTTCATCTAGTCCCTTGGCTCTAAATACCATCTATTTACTGAAAAGTCCTAATTTTATATCTCTAGCCTGCCCATTTCTTACAGCCAACCACTTATTCTGCATCTCCGGCTGGAGGTCTAATAGCCATATTTAACTTAATGTAGCAAAAAACAGTATTTTTCTAACTGTAAGACCCATACCTTCAAGCACTGTATTAAATTAGAGCCATTTCCTTGTACACTTCTATTAATGTGGGCTGTGATTGGATTATTATTAATAGTTTTACTTTGGTCTATTTGTTTTTGTTCTTATCAAAATACTGGTGACTCATACTGTACTCGAGATATTTTTTACTTGGAGTGTTGTCAGGACAAATATTCCTCATAATGTAATTTGGCAACTGACTTTTTTAAAATTTAAATTCAGTTCTTTTACTTTATCTTTGTCAAGCTCATTTTCTTGGTTTTGACCTATCTTCATAGCCTATCAAGATACGGAAACTTAGTTCTGTCATCCATTATATTTACTCTCTCTCCTATCTTTGTTTCATTTACAACCTTGATAAGCATGACTATTTTCATCTAAGTGTTGAAAAAAAAGTCGAGCAGTGCAAGATGAAGAAGAGCTCTGCGGCACTCTCATAGAGACTCCTCCAGGTTGTCAGCAATCCAATAATCTATACTCTGGCTATAGCCACCAAGCTAGTGGTAGTAGATATAGCTAACTAAGCCACCATCTAGTCCTTATAATCAAGATCTTGTTCTCTAGGATGTCAAATGAGGATTTGTCAAATGTCCTACTAAAACCTCAATATCACAGAATATAGTAGAATGGTAGTAGCAAGAATGGAAAAGAATAGACAAGATGTTTCAAAGGAACATGAATCTGATAGCATTTGGGTATGAGGAGAGAAGAGAGGCATTCAAGTATAGCACAGAATTTGCATCCTGACATCCCATGGCTTGCAAATGTGGGTTTTAATTTTTGATTTCCCCAATAATTAAAAAAATTTGTTAGGTTGCCCAATAGATGACTCTTAATAGCATTATGCTGAGTGAAAGAAGCCTAACACAAAAGAGTGTGTACTGTCTGATTCTACGCATGCGAAATTCTAGAACATGAAAACTAATCTTTCTTTGGAGGAAAAAAATAAGACCACATTGGTGGTTACCTTGGATTGAGAGAGGTAGGATTTGACTGGGAAGGGATGCAAAGTAACTTTCTGAGGTAATGAAAATGTTTTATATCTTGATAAGCATTTGTCAAAATACATAAAACGATACACTTAATATTTGTGCACTTTATCATATGTAAAGTTTACCTCAATAACAAGAACAAAATACTGTGAATAAATACTTAACTCAAATGACATAGATGGTGGAGTATTCAGGGGGGACTATCCTAATGTCTGCAGTTGACTTTGAAATGCATCTTTTAAGATGTATTGAAGGAAAGATATGTGATAAAGCAAGAGTAGTAAAATGTTAAGGGTAGAATCTAGGTGATGGGTATATGATTGTTCAGTATAAAAGTCTTTCAACTTTTTTGTTTATGTTTGAATTTTTATAATAAAATGTTGAAAGAAGACAGAATAATGGCCAAAAAACAAATGAAAAAATGCTCATATCTCTAATCATCAGGGAAATGCAAATCAAAACCACAATGAGATATCACTTATATCCAGTGAGACTGGCCTTTATCAAAAAGTCCCAAAACAATAAATGTTGGCATGGATGCGGAGAGATAGGAACACTCATACACTGCTGGTGGGACTGCAAACTACTGCAACCTCTGTGGAAAACAATATGGAGATACCTTCAAGAGATACAAGTAGAAGTACCATTCGATCCAGCAATCCCATTACTGGGCATCTACCCAAAAGAGCAAATAATACTGTATAAGAAAGACACTTGCACCCGAATGTTTACAGCAGCACAATTTACAATTGCAAAGATTTGGAAACAACCCAAGTGTCCATCAATACATGAGTGGATTAATAAAATGTGGTATATGTATATCATGGAGTACTATTCAGCTTTAAGAAACAATGGTGACATAACATCTCTTGTATTCTACTGGATGGAGCTGGAACACATTCTACTAAGTGAAGTAACCCAAGAATGGAAAAACAAGCACCACATGTACTCACCATCAAATTGGTATTAACTGATCCACACCTAAGTGCACATATAGTAATAACATTTATTGGATGTCCAGCAGGGGGGAGGGGGGAAGGAGGGGACGGGTATATGCATACACAAAGAGCGCGATGTGCACCATCTGAGGGATGGACACACTTGAAACTCGGACTTGGTGGGGGGGCAAGGGCAACATACATAACCTAAACATCTGTACCCCCATAATACGCTGAAATTAAAAAAATGGAAAAAAAATGTTGAAAATAAAACCAAGATAAAAAATTCGATAGGTTGTCTACATTTAAAAATTGGAAAACTTTCATGAAAGTCTAGATATCTGACTTCTCTTAAAAAGTTGCAAGATCTGGCAAGACTGGTTTCTCTCATGGCTAGAACTGAATGGTGCACTGCAGGACCCAACACTCTTGTTTCTTCGACAGGGACAAATTGCACTGTTATTTTTTTCTTGATTCTGTTGTACTTCACTTATTTATACTACTTGCCTTGTAAGCAGTGGAGTTTTTGACCACCACAGTATGATTAAATGCTCAGGCTTTGGTTTCAGACAGATCTGGAATTATCACTGGAGTTACTTAGTTTCTCTGAACTTCAGTGTCCTCATCTCTAAAATAATCATAGTACCTACTTCATAGGACTGTTGTAAAAACTTAAAATGAGATGTACAATGATGTACAATTTCCTGTGCATAGTAAGTTCTTGAATAATAAGGTTCTTTCTTAAGGATTTGTGTCAAAGATGTTGTCAAGATCAGTAATCTTGATAAGTGGTAAATAGGCGAATAGTGCTAACCTTGACAGAAACAGGGAAGTTGCAACCAGATTGGGTGGGAGAGAGTAGGCTGGGAAAAAGATGTGTCCAGTTTTAGGCAAGTAGAGTAGAAGCAATGGCTGGACATTTGAGTTACAATGTATACTACACATCTGAAGGCAAGGAAGTGAAGTAAACACCACAAGTCAGGGATGAAAATAGAGTTTAAGAGAGTATCCTTTAAAGAGGTGATAGTTGAAACCATAAGGGTAGATGGGAACTTTGAAACAGACAGTAAAGAGGTGAGCAGATGTTCAAGGAGTGAACCTCAAGGGCCATCCACAAGTTGGAAGCAGGAAGAGAAAAAAGAAGGAGAGAAGCGGGAGTGTGTCCTCAAAGCCAGGAGAAGAGAGCGTTTTAAGGAGGGAGGGTTTCAATAATCAAAAGCTTGTGGAGGCCAGGCACGGTGGCTCACGCCTGTAATCCTAGCACTTTGGGAAGCTGAGGCAGGAGGATTGCTTGAGGCCAGGAGATCAAGGTCAGTAATTCAAGGCCAGCCTAAGCAACATAGCGAGACCCCTTTCTCTACAAAAAATAAAAAAATTAGCTAAGTGTGCTGGCATGCACCTGTATTCCCAGATACTTGTGAGGCTGAGGCAGGAGGATCGCCCAGGAGTTTGAGGTTGCAGTGAGCTATGATGTCACCACTGCACTCTAGCCTGGGTGACAAAGTGAAACTCTATCTCAAAAACAAACAAAAAAACAAAGCTTGTGGAAACATAATGTAGAAAAGTTGTCTCCACCCACTTATCAAGCTACAGAGAGACCACAGGACCCAGACAAGGGACCTGTGACAGCCTCTAGCTGGCCTGCTTGCTCCTTCTGTGTTGCAGGTTGAGGCAGGCATGGTCTACAGTATGTAAACTAAGTGTCATGTTCTTTAGGAAAGAGAAGCACCATCTAGTTGTAATGTTTGCAAATTGTTCTGGTAGTCTACTGAAGCAATATGCCCTGTCATAGGAAAGAGAAGTAAAATGTCTTCTTTATAACAGATAATAACAGAACTTGGAGGAATAGGGAGGGGAGGCAAGCTTTTAAACTTTTTGTATTTCTTTTCATTGTGACTTGGTATGAAACTGATTTTTTTTTTTTTTTTTTTGAGACAGAGTCTCACTCTGTTGCCCTGGCTAGAGTTAGTGCCGTGGCATTAGCCTAGCTCACAGCAACCTCAAACTCCTGGGCTCAAGGGATCCTCCTGCCTCAGCCTCCTGAGTAGCTGGGACTACAGGCATGGGCCACCATGTCCGGCTAATTTTTTCTATATATTTTTAGTTGTCCAATTAATTTCTTCCTAATTTTAGTAGAGACGGGGTCTCGCTCTTGCTCAGGCTGGTTTCGAACTCCTGAGCTCAAACAATCCGCCCGCCTCAGCCTCCCAGAGAGCTAGGATTACAGGCGTGAGCCACCGTGCCCGGCCTGAAACTGATTTTGAAATCAAAATTATATTTGACATTAATTTGTAAATATGGAACTCAAATTATATTTGGTTAGGGATACATATATATGCCTAAAATGCATGGTTGGGTCACATTAGTTCTTTGAACATTCCATCATAAATAAAAATGTTCTAAACCAAGGTAGCATTGGAAACACACAGTTATTTTAAAGCCTTTGGTTACACTCACATACTAATGTGATTACCTAGGTGTGTTGGGACAGAATAGGCTCCTTTTCTTAGCTTAGTGTCAATTTTTTTTGTTCAACAATAGTTGTACATTGATACTAAAGAAATGTATAGAAAATGCATTCTTAATCTTAAAAAAGGTATAATATTAATCCCCTATGGTTCCTATTTTCCAAGATTCATGTTAAATGTGTTCTTAGAAAATGTATTTCCAGAAGCTCATGAAATTGCACTTGGGATTTCCTTTGTTCATAAGTTTAGTAAACTACTTGGTTTATCCGCTTAGTAAATAAAGCCTCAGGAAGGGTTTTGCAATTTTCATCTATTTCTGTTGTTACCATTTTCCACTAGGCTGCCTAGCTCGCTTCTTTAAGCCTAACTTAAATGTTCCAAATGTTAGCAGGTTTCATTTACAGCTTCCAAACGATAAGATCTACAAAAATTTCAGAATTCATATACAGGATCAAATTCTTAAGACTCACCCAGAGACCAAGCTACTCAACTTTTCCAAATGCCAGGCACAAGGTTCTGTTTACTCACGGACAAATTTCAGTCAGTTGTCCAGGTATCTTCAGTTTTCCTTCCAAAAGGTGGGTAAACAACACCATATGACAAAGAAAATTTGTGCTTTAATCACGAATGTACTTACACTTTATTTCTCATGAATGCTATTTTAGCTGTGAAAGTAATTGTTTGTATTTAAATAAATCAGAATTAAGACTCTTACAAACAGTATATGTCGGGAGAAAGAATTTTCTTTCACTTTGTTTCAAAATTAGTTGTAAACTAGTAAATGATGGAGGATGAAAAAAATTGATGAGACATCAAAAACTTCATCACAAAATAGACTTACACCACCAAAGTATTTTAACATGAGCTGACATGTTTTTCATCTTAGAGAGTAATAAAAATTATTTAATTGGGATTGCACAGTTTGCTTCAAATTTAAATACAGTGAAGATCTTGTTGTATAGCAACTTGTAAAAGATTTTTACAAGGTAAACTATAATCACCTGGTCTTAAAAAGGAAGCGATTTCAAGAGAGTCTTCTTTCCTCAAATGAAAACATAAATTATTTTCTTTTGTATTTGAAGTCACCCTTCTTCTTTTTTATTTAATTTCATTTTTTAATATGCTCTCTAACCTATTGTACTTAGTTAAATCTTCCATGGGATTCTTTGTTTTCATGTATAGTCAACTCTCGATTGATTATCTTAATTCAACAATACAATTGAACAAATATTTATTGAGCAATTGCTAATGGTGCAGCTAATCTAAAACAGCAGACCATTTAAAAAATAATTCATATTTGATTTTGCAACACATTATGATTTTATTATAAAAATACCTTGATTTGTATAGCGCTTTATAATTTTCAGAGTACTTTCACATACATTATCTCATTTGATTTTATGCAGATTCAGTTCCCTACTTAGGAGAGGCTGATTTGGCTTAGTCTGATTGATATTAATATTAATTTGCATTCACTAAGCACACACTGGCTGAACAGCAGGAGCAGGCGGCTGCTGGAGTGTGCTAGAGAGATGGGGAAGCTCATCTGCGATTACAGCTCCGAGGTGGACAATAGAGCTGATGCACATAATAGGGCGGTAATGACCACACATACACACTGGCATATATGCCTTAATTTATTTTTCCATTGCTATTAACTACTGAAACAGGCATTTTGGAGGTTTCAAATGGATAGCTAATTATGATGGGCAAATAGGATGGCATAATAATTGTGTTTGGATGAGTCACTCACTTGAGATCTAGTAGTTGAGGGAACCTTTGTGACTATCAAGATTGACTCCGGAAAAAGAATTTAAATGGAAATGAACAAAGTAACCAAAGATAAGACTTCAGCATGAGCTCGGAAAGTGGAGGCTGATGGCAGCAAATCCATTAGCAGAGGAGCATTAGATACTGATTTTAGCCACATAGGGAGCAGTGGCCAATTTATTTCTGGAAGCACATTCATACTTTGGTTTCACTGGAAGGGCAACATAAGGAGTACAGAGAATACAACCATCAATTTTGGAGTTTGGGTTCGAATCCCAGCTCTTGGGCTTGTTAACTATGAAAGTCAGCTGTCCCAGCTGAGAAAGCACTTCACACTTCACAAGGTTGTTGTGGGAATTCCAGGATAGGATTTCTGTAAAGCTCTCAACACAATGCCTGGCACATAGTAAGCACTCAATATATGGTAGCTATTACTTGTAATAATTTTTTTAAAAAATTGCTATTACTGATCACTTATCCTCCCTAGAAGAGCCATCCACCCTCCAACATCCAAGGCAGCTATTTGGAAACAGAGTGGCTGTAGCAGGCACCATCTGGGCAGCAGATGCAATGTACAGGGGTAGGTAACTAGAGAGGAAAAGAGGCCATATTCCTTTTCCTTACACAGAGAGTGAACTTAGGACAGACAGGAGTTTGAACAGACTAGCCAGCAAAAGCATTCAGGCAGAGGCGAGGAGCCAATCTCATTGCTTCCCACAGAATGATGAGGTGGACAGAAGGGGAGGAAGAGGCCCTGTTCTTCACTTAATTGAGTGTGGATCACAAGGAAGCTTGCCATCATGTCAGGTCTCCCGGAGTCACTTCCAGTTGTCAGAGGCGGAGCTTGAGTTTGCAACTCTGGCAGCACCAGAAAGACAAGAGAGGTCCAGAGGGGTTCTGGGCATGGAGAACAGAACATGCAACCAAGGCTCCGAAGTAGTCGGACTTGACTGATCCAGGCTTTTGTCAGGAGAAGAATGCAAACAGGGGAGGTGGAAGGAGAGATGCTCTCAGGAACAAGGAGGATATGAGAATTGAACAAATGGTTCATGTAGCAGTCATTCTGGATTAATGCAATGCAACCGAAACAGAAAGGAAATATGACAGGTTAGTTCAAATTTCTACAGACCGGAAGCTGATGTTAGTCTCTGTGGGACCACAGACTCTTTTGGAAATCCAACAAAAGCCATGTGCTCTCCCAGGAAAGAAGCAGATGTGCGCCCACCCACAAAAGGTTACGTGTAAGTTCAAGGGATGTATGGATTCCCTTAAACTCATACTAAAAACCTCTGCTATCCAGGATGCAGATTAGACTAGAACTGATGTTACAAAGATGAGCTGGGAGTTCCAAATCTCAAGAGGTAATAAAATAGTTGTCCAATGTTTACCTTAGTTGTTTTTTTCCCCAGCTTTATTGGGGTATAATTGACAAATATTGAGTGAAATGGGAAGAATTTAATTAAACCCTCTCATCAATATATGGGCCCTGCCAATCCCAAGTAGCCATTTAGTTACCAAACAACCCCAGTTTCCAATGAAGTGACTATACAATCACTAGTGAATTCCTCCTGGATCCAAAGGGCTATTCTAATAAGGAAGAAGAAAGAAAGAGTGAAACTCCAGAAAAGTCTTCTTCCCTGTTAGGAGACAGTTTCAGAATTTTAGCTTATGATCTGTTATATACCTCTTTACATCTTTCTGCATTTTGCACTAAGAAGAATTAATGTTGGGCCCCAGAGCTACTGTTTATTTATGTACTACCTTTCCCTTCCTCAGCTCTGCCACCAGCACAGACTCTATGGGAGAGATGGAAGAGCAGTAGCTGAGCACTTCAATAGCCACAAATCGAGTCACCATAATAAATAATGGAATATTTCTTGTTTGTACACTTTCAAGTTCCACAACTCCAGAAATAGCAATTTGAATGACTTAATTTTCTTCTCCATTGACTTTAATGAAGATCTCCTTAGATTCAGCCATCCAGCAAACCTAAAATCTCAAATAGTGCTGCAAGTGTTTGACTTGGGCCAGAAGTGTCTGAGAAATGGACTCTGGTTATGCAACTGAAATATGAATTTGGATTAAATGCTCTCATGGCAAAGCCCTAAAAGGTTAGGTGCTCATTTTAAACGTTAACACACTCCAACACAACTGCAACAGCATTTCAAACATTGAAGCTGAGAGACCTAAAGCCCACAGATGCTTACGCTTATTTTGATTTTATTGCATTTTCCCCTCAAGGACACCTTTAGCATCCAAATATCATCCTGGACTGCCTGGATATTGGTTCTTTTCCCTCTTCTCTTTTGTCTCTTGAGGCCAAGCAGAAACAAATGCAACCCTGAATGAGCCCTCGCAGACTTCCCATCTGAGTGCCAGTACAGAGATGGCTCTCGGGTCCCTTCCAGCCAAATGACCTCGTTTTATGCTTGAGGACACCTAAGTGCAGAGAAAAGGAAACAATGACTTTGAGAAATTTGAAGTCTGGACATCAAAGAGAAAGGCTAAAATAAAGGTAGGAGAAATACGAAAGCAGGGGTCAGAAAGAGCAGGGAACACAGAAGTGAAAGGTCTCAGCCCTGAATCAGAGCCCAAAATTAGGTTTAAGACTAGGATGTCAAGTTTTTTGGATTTAAGACATTGGCAGCCTAATAATCCAAAAGTGCCTGGCATGGGCATGAGCCTTGTTATAAACACCCTCCTTTTTGCACTTTCTGTGTTTTATATGATGGCCTCAAGATGATATTAGCAAAAATGTGTTGCATATTCATTTAAACATAATGACAATACTAGAGTAACTATTGGTAAATATTCTCCTTTAGGAATTTTAAAGTGAATTGTTATTTAATCACAAGTTTGTCCTGGGGTTAAACTAATATTAATCATACCCTGAAAATCCCCCTCACTTGCAGGCATTTCAGTACATTGTCTAATTCTTCAGTTCAATTTCAGTTTCAATTCTTTTTTATTATTTATTTTTAATTGCCAAATAATCATGATGTATATTTATGGTTACAGTGAGATGTTTTGATCTATGTAGACAATATAGAAAGATCTCACTTATACGTGGAATCTGAAAAAAGCCACCAGTTTCAAAATTAATTTCTCTGAATGGTATCAAAAAGAGTGACGTAATTGTCAGTGTGGGCCAGCACTTCTCTACCCTGCAGCGTCAAGATTGAACTCAAAAGAGCCTGTATGTCTTGGCTCGATGGGAATTGTTGGAAACAGCCTCAGAGAATGGGTAAGACCAAATACAGACTCTTGTACTTTCACCATCTTAAAATGTAACTCTCTTTTGTGCATTGACTTGATACCTTGACTTCTGGGAGTCTGTTGGCTTTTGGTTAGGCAATGCTTTTTCTACTTTTCTTTCTACCTTTCTCACCACAAGCACGTGAGTGGGTACAGATTGTTTTATTTTTTTTAAAAAAAAGATAATATGATTGAATAATGTGCATATCGGCTTGTATTTACTTAGCTCTGTCCATGGGCTAAGCACTGTTCTACATGCATTATTCACATCATCCCATTTGATCCTCACAATAACTCTAAAGTAGGTTGTGGCCCTCATTTAACAGTTAAGAGGCTCTGAGATTTTCACCTGTCCAGGGTTACGCATTTAGTAAGGTGCACATCCAGGATGTGAATCTGGGTTTAGGTGACCCTAAAGCTCATGTGGCAGGCTCTCCTATCTCCTAATCCACGCTTTCATGTATAAATGTTGCTTTGATAGATTCAGATCAGCTCTCAAGGTAACAGAGCATGACAATACTAGGAGGTCACTGGCCTGAGCATATGGTGACCTTCGAGGGCTTAGAACTTCCATACTGATCCTGGTTTTACACCGTCTACCTCATTGTCCTTGCCCACATACTTATGACCCTTGGACTGATATGTCCCAATTTAAGATCTGGAAAATCCATTCTACCAGTCCTGATATTTTTCTTCCCTTAGGAGCTGGGTAGTTAGCCTGTGGTGTGATATGGGGAGACGAAAGACATAAGACGGGTCCCAGTGTTTGTCCTCAAAGAGCTCATCTTTGCTCCCGTTTGGATTCAATGAAAGCCCAACGATTGACTACAGAAGCCTGTCACCAACACTGCTGTATAGCTGTAAGTAACAGTCTGCAGGAGAAGGGCGGAGGGAAAGCAGTCTGAAACTGATGCACTGTGGAGTCAGAGGCCCAGAGAGGACTCGGAGTCACCCAACGGAAGCCGTCAAATCCAACTCATCTGTTCAAAAGCTTTTTTTTTTTTAAGGTATAGGGATTTTGCCCTCTCCTTCTAGTGCACACAATTAGACAATTTAAGCAGATGAAAACCATCAAATAGGCCCTTTGCTAGTTGTTATGTTTTAAGACGTGGAGATAAGCTTCTAGATAAAATGTGTCTTCAAAACTTGGTCACAAGTCAAATGTTCCCCCAAAATGTCTGTAGCTAATCAGAGAAATTCAAGTACACCCCTTGGCTGATTGATAGGTGTGACGAAGCAATTACCCACACTCTATAAAGCAGCCTCTATGCAACCACCCACATATTTGCTGATACCTGGGAGAAGCACAATATAGTTCAAGCTCTGGTGGAAGTGAGAGAAAGCTCTGAAAAGGCTGTTTTTTCCACCCCTGAAATAATATATTGCCCATGACCATCATTTCTCAGTCTCCCTAAAGAGCAAAGCTTCAAAGATTTAAATAACTACAAGGGGATTTAGAAAGTCAGACCAGAAAGAGCCACAGGCAAAGATTAGTGTCAGGAAGGCTGACAGGTAAATTGTCATTGTGGTGTGCTAGGTGGAGAGAAATGTGTGCAGCCCGTCACTAATTTCCCCTAACAATGGGGTGGCCCAGCCCACATGATCCAACTCCACGGATTAGGAAGAAAGCAAAAATAATAATAATGAGTATAAATCAAGCTTACTGCATCACCAAACATATTATTATTATTTAACATTTAATGAGCACCCATGGTATGCTGGAAGTTGGTTCATCTCAACAACAGCAGCTTATTTTTATTCGTAGTACTTCATGGAAAGCAAGTAGCACAATATATTAATAGGAGTCCAAATTCACTTCAGGCTTCCAGTTCCTCAGCAGTGGGGAATGATGTTATTGGGGCTAGGCCAGATGTGTAAAGGCAATGAGAAATCATTCCTTTTGGCTGTTCTTTGCTTTGTCAGAACTGAAAAATAAAAGAAAAAAAGAAAAAAGGAAGAGAAAAGAAGAAAGCCCATCAGAGAGGAAAGCAGATCAGGGGAAAACATTCCAAATTCAGAAATGGTGAAAATCAGCCCTATTTCAAAACAAAAGGCAAATGCATTAGTCCTATGCAGAGAAATGTTCATTCAGCATATACGCATCAGCATGTGGACATGTCGTATCAGAACAGGTGTAAAACTTTTGTCCTAAATGGAGCAGTTCAGTGATTTCTGCCCCAGGGAAGCCTACTGTTCTCTCATTTCCACTCTTCCAAAGCCCAGCACAGGGCCTGGCCTGCCGTGGGAGTTCAGGAAATTGCTATTTACCTATCTCTTTCTTCGATCATGAGCAGACATGAAATGTGCAGAATCTAAAAATAGCAGTAAGATTGGGTTTGGGATCCAGTTTTAATATGTGTAGGAAAGAGGAGCTAGAGACCACTGAATGAGGGGCCAGCCTCAAAAAACGGAAAAAATAGAAGTCATATGTAATCCCACCCAGAAATAACCACCCTTTCATTTGACGTATATTATTTATTTTAGAATACTCTTTTTTCTCTTGGTTTTGATGGTCCATTGGACTGTTTTTCCTCACCTTTCCCTTTCTCATGGAGAAGTGTGCTAAGATTCCACAGCAAAGCGGAGAGTAGAATGGTAGTTGCCAGTGGCTGGAAGGTGGGGAAAATGGGGAGATTTTGGTCAAAGCGTACAAACTTTCAGTTATGCAAGATGAATTATTTCTGGAGATCTAATGTACAGCAAGATGACAATACTTAACAATACTGTATTGTATGCTTGTAATTCGCTTAGAGAATAGATCTTAAATCTGCTCACCACACACACACACACACACACACACACACACATGCACACACACAATGGTGACTATGTGAGGTGATGGATATGTTAATTTGCTTGATTGTCATGATTGTTTCACAATGTATATGTATATCAAAACATCAAGTTGTGCACCTTAAATAGGTACAATTTTATATGCCAATGATATCCCAATAAAGTTATTTTAACAAAAAGACTCCAGAGCATTCAAATAGCATCCATTTCTTTAGCATCTCATAGAGTTCCTAGAATCTTCAGTGGGAAATAACCTAAAAGGTCATGTTGTCCCACCCCCTAATAGTGTAGATGAAGTGTCTGAGGTTCAGAGAAGGGAAGTGACCTCCCAAGGCTGCACAGCTACCAAGTAACAAAGCCAGTATTTGAGCCCAGTTAAGCCCAAGTTCAAAGACAGACACTTAGTCACTACACTGTATATATGGTATAGGCCTCCTTCCCTTCTCAGAGAAAACAAGACCTGTTTATGAAAAGATGACCTCCAATAATCTACAGTAGCACACAAGTTGAACTGGGAGAGGAAAGCACTGGTCAGGAAGAGCCTGGACCTGGAAGATTGGGGATGGTTTTGCTCTTTCATTTAACAGGAAGGTGTTTTCTGAGCCAGGCCCTGCAGGTATGAAGTTATTGGACAGAGAAAAGAGAACAGGCATTTCAGACAGGCAGGGAGTTAAGAGGAAATGCAGAAAGCAATGAATATGAGCTTGTGTTTCTCTGGGGCAGAGGGAAGGTGGCCTAGGCTGAGAGACAGTGTAAATTGGTAGGAGCATTTGTGTCCTTGTTCCGTCATTCGACTCACATTTATTAAGCAACTATTATGCATAAGGCACTGTCCTAGGCAGTGGTGAGCAAAAGCACACATGGTTTCTGCCCTCATGGAGCTTACAGTCTTGTGAAAAAGACACATAGCAATCAAGCAATGATATTACTGTAGCAATGCACTGAGATAGGTGCCCTGACAGGCAAGAACACATGACTATGAGACCTGGATAAGGCCAGGGGATCAGAGGGAAGACTTTCATAAGGTAGTGACGCTTGAGCTGAGATCTGAAAATGAGTAGGTCTTAACCAGGAGAAGGTATAGGGCAAGGGTATTTCAGAAAGAGAGAGCCTGTGCAAAGACCCTGTGGTCAGAAGGAGCCTGGTACATTTGAGGAATTAAAGGGAGGCCAATAATGTTGTGGTGCAGAGTAACAGGGAGAGAGATGCAAGATGAAGTTGTAAAGGTAGTCAGGGGCCAGATCAGCAGAACGGAGTGTACACAAATGTTGCCTAATAGTCCCCAAAGTTGCAGTCAAAAAAAAATTTTTTTTAGAAACAAATATGAGGAAATTGAGGAGAGTTAAGTAAGTTCTTTGGTCAGACTACCTATGAGCCCTGAGCAGAAGACAGTTCCTTGGTTTCTCATGGTCTCATAACAGGTTCATAGATAACTTGGAAAAATGAGCTTGAAGGAAAACAATCAATTCCATTTCCTTCTGTCCTTGAAACCGTGGAGCAGCCCTGTGGTTGAAGGCCAGGGTAGACTGAGCCTGATTTTTAAGCCTTGATTCCAGTTCATTTTTCTGGTTTGCCTACTGCTCAGGAGTCGGTCTCTTTCTGTAGAATCTTCAGTAGGGAACTGAAGCAAGTCTCTATTAGAATTACTGTCTCTGCTAGCTCTGATTTCCTTGCAAGTACAGGTACGTTACCCTCTGTCCTAGCAGCAAAGAGGAACCATGGAGGAACTTAAGCAGAAGGAGGTGAGGGAATGACAAGATCTGATTCACGTTTTAAAAGGAGCATTCTGGAGGCTATGGATAGATAATAATACTAGCTAACAGGCATTGAGCTTTACCATGTGCCAGGCACAGTGCAAAGCATACACTATCTCCTTTAATCACCACAACAACCCTAGGAGGTAAGCTGCAAGGAGGCAATTCAGGCATGGAGAGATGAAATCACACAGCTTATTAAAACAGCGGAGCTGAGATTTGAATGCAGGTCTCTGCCCCCAAAGCCTGTGATTATAATGGTCATGCTCTCTGCCTACCTTTTTATTTTTATTTTTTTATTTTTTATTTATTATTATTTTTTTATTTTTTTTTGAGACAGAGTCTCGCTTTGTTGCCCTGGCTAGAGTGAGTGCCGTGGCATCAGCCTAGCTCACAGCAACCTCAGACTCCTGGGCTCAAGTGATCCTTCTGCCTCAGCCTCCCGAGTAGCTAGGACTACAGGCATGCGCCACCATGCCCGGCTAATTTTTTCTATATATTTTTAGTTGTCCGATTAATTTCTTTCTATTTTTAGTAGAGACAGGGTCTCGCTCTTGCTCAGGGTGGTCTCGAATTCCTGACCTCAAACAATCCCCCCACCTCGACCTCCCAGAGTGCTAGGATTACAGGCGTGAGCCACTGCGCCCGGCCCTTTTTTATTTTTAATTGAGGTAAAATATACATAAGATAATATTTATCATGTTAACCATTGGTAATTCTACAATTTAGTGGCATTACATGCATTTGCTATGTTGTGCAGCCATCACCACCATCTCTACCCAAAACTTTTCCATCATCCCCAGCGAAAGCTCTGTACCCATTAAACAATGACTCCCCATTTCCTCTTCCCTCCAGCCTCTGGTAGCCTCCACTTAACTTTCTATAGATACCTCAGATAAGTGGAGTCACACAATATTTGTCCTTTGCTGTCTGGCTTGTTTCATTTTGCATATTGTTTCAAGGTCCATCCATGTTGTAGCATATATCAAAATTTCATTCCTTTTATGGCTGAATAATATTTCATTGTATGAATAAGCTGTACCACATTTTGTTCACCCATTCATCTGTTGATGGACACTTGTGTTGTTTCCACCTTTTGGCCATTATCAATAATGCTGCTATGAGTATTGGTATACAAATATCTGCTTCAGCCCCTGATTTTGGATGTATAGTCATCCCGTAGTATCTGCGGAGGATTGATTCCAGGGCCCACTACAGCTACCAAAATCCGTGGGTGTTTGAGGCCCATAGTCAGCCCTGCAGAACCCAAGGATAGGAAAAGTTGGCTGTCAATATCCACAGGTTCCACATCCCATGAATACTGTATTTTTGATCTACAGCTGGTTGAATTTGTGGATTGAGAGCCCGTGGACATGGAGGGCCAAAGTATACACAGAGGTAGAATTGCCGGGTTATATAGTAGTTCCGTGTTCAATCTTTCGGGAACCCACCAAACCTTTTTACACAATGGCTGCATCATTCTACATTTCCACCAGCAATGAACAAGGGTTCCGATTTCTCCACATCCTCACCAACACTTGTTATTTTCTACATATTTGATTATAGCCATCCTAGTGGGTGTGTAGTATTACCTCATTATGGTTCTGATTTGCATTTCCCTAATGACTAATGTATTGAGCATCTTTTCATGTGCTTCTTTGGAGACATGTTTATTCAAGTCCGTTACTCATTTTTTTCATTGGCCTGCCTACCCTTTATACATGGTCTTTAAGGAAAGGGCCTGGGGAGCTTGGAGACAATTCTCATCAAGGGATAACCATACATAAGAATGTCTGGAACTGACTGGGCTGACTTGTATGTCCAGAGGAAGACATTTCTCTTCCTGAAGTGATGTCCATAATCAAGCACTTCTACCCTCAGTGGCCTGTAATCCTATAGGAAACGTGAAGGTCTTTGAGGGGTGGGAATCCTTAAGGCCTACATTTTCTGTCAATTCAATTTCTTTTAACATAGCTGACAAGTCTGGCTTTGAGAACTGTTCTGGCTGGGTTAGGTGCCCTCCCCTGGTTTCCCATAGTCGCCTGTCTTACTGCAATTGCCTGTTCACTCCTCTGGCTCCCCAGCTAGATTGAAAGCTCCTTGAGGTAAGGGACAGTGTCTGCCATGTTGGCTTTTTTCCTCACTCCCAATAGTGCCTGGCCCATAGTAGGTGCTCAGTAAATGTTTGTCCAGTGAATTTGTGAGTGTGCGTACATGCACGTGGGAAAACACAAGTGCACAAGCAGGCAGGGAGCAACAGTTGGTAAGAAGAGTCTGAAGGAAGGGCTCTAGGGGACTGTGAATGGCTGCATGGTTACAAGGGTATTTACATGTCACCATAGGCTGCAGTCCCCTCCTAAGATGCTACATGGAATGATAATGATTATAACTACCATTTGCTGGGCATCTACTATGTGCCAGGCACTTTGCATATGCATCATTTCCTTTAATTCTCATTAAAAAAAACCCTTTGAAATAGGCATCCCAATTTGATGGATTAAGAAATAACTAGGCTCGGCCGGGCACGGTGGCTCACGCCTGTAATCCTAACACTCTGGGAGGCTGAGGCGGGTGGATTGCTCAAGGTCAGGAGTTCGAGACCAGCCTGAGCAAGAGCAAGACCCCGTCTCTACTGAAAAATAGAAAGAAATGATCTGGACAACTAAAAAAATATATATAGAAAAAATTAGCCAGGCATGGTGGCGCATGCCTGTAGTCCCAGCTACTTGGGAGGCTGAGGCAGAAGGAGGATCGCTTGAGCCCAGGAGTCTGAGGTTGCTGTGAGCTAGGCTGACGCCATGGCACTCTAGCCTGGGCAACAGAGTGAGACTCTGTCTCAAAAAAAAAAAAAAAAAAGAAAAAAAGAAATAACGAGGCTCAGAGAGATTAAGCAACAAATTCACAGTCATTTAGCTAATAAGTTGCAAAAATAGGATTTTGACCAAAATCTGTCTGACTCCAAAACCTGAGCGTATAGCCACTAAGCTGAAAAATGCTGTAGTTACTTTAAGTTGGGTACTTATTGTTTTTTGGTAGTCTCTCTGGTGCCTATTCCAAATGTTGCTGTGCTCCGGGCATATCCAGCAGAAGGGAGAGAATTGTAGTGTCCAGAAGGCTGGAGGCAGGAGCCAACTCCTGATAGGACTTCAACACACATATGTTTTCATCTTTTCCTAGGCATTTTTTTAAACCCTTTAAAACTGTGGCTTTCATACATTTTGGTCTCAGGATCCCTTTACACTCTTAAAAATTATTGAGAACTTCCAAAGAATTTTTGTTTTTATGGGTCATATCTATTGCTATGTACCATATTCAAAATTCAAACAGAGCTATTAAAATATTTATTAATTCCTTTACAGATATGGTACATAGCAATACATATGACCCGCAAAATATTTTTTATGAAAAATAACTCTATTTTCCAAAACAAAAGAAAATTCAGTGCAAAGAGTGGCACTGTTTTATATTTTTGCAAATCTTTTTAATGTCTGGCTTAATAAAAGAGTTGCATTCTCATATCCACTTCTGCCTTCAGTCTGCAGCTATGTCGTTTGGGATGCAGTCAATGAAGAAAACCGGTTGCACACAGACATGGCGTTGAACAGAGGAGGAAAGCACCTTGGGGATGCCCAGGTTCCTCCAATCCCACTTTGAGAACCCACACTTTCAGAATCACTGTTCTAAAGTCTCCCTGCTAAGCTGCAAACATTACATTAAGGCCACACCTATGCCAGAGAAAAACAAAGAAGTGCTAGGCCTTTTCAGAAGGAAAAACATTTCAGAGCTGCCAGATCACCACAAAAATAGACTTGACCTAAAAGAATAGGCCTCCATGAACTGAATCAGTTCAGGAAGCTGAATAGCCTGATTGCCCTGGCACAGAATGGGCTAATTTAAGGACTCGCAGATAGGCACATGGTGCTGTTTTGGAGTTGGTGGCACGCTAACTTCTACCCAATGTGCCCAGCTGGAAAGGGGCTTCTTAAGCAGTCTTATTTTTATCTTAGATTTTGAGCATGGCAGGGCCAATTAAACACCCACTCAGTGTTCCAGGCTAACACATTGTGTTTCTATTCAAGCGTTATTATTATTAAAGATAATTGTAGCAGAGGAGCAGAGTCCAAAACTGCCTGTTGAGCCCCTCATACCTTTTTTTGGAGAGAACAAGGAGTACATTTGGACAAGGAAAGAATCTTGCTGAGTTCTGGGCATTTGAAATTTAGAGATCTGCGTTCCTTTATGAGTTGGCAAAGTATTATTCCCAACTCCAAGGTTCTTTCAACATTGGGTACAAAGTAACACTAAATCTGACCGCCAATAGACCCCTGGTTTAAGATTCTCCCTTTTTGGAGGGTCAAGAATGGGGTGGAGGTAGGGGGCTGCAGAAACAGTGTACTTCCCTGAAGGCCCAGGTTGGGGGTGAGTTTAAGGCCTCGCTGCCAAACCTGGGAAACCAAAATCATCCACTTTTAATGTAATTGTCAACTGAAGACTGGAGACATGTTTTAAAAAAATAAAATGTGAAATATGACCTGAAAAACTTTATGTCACTTAAGAACTTGTGCAAGATGTCCTTCTTCTTTTTTTTTAATTTTAAAAATTTTTAGATACGGGGTCTCGCTGTGTTGCCCGGGCTAGAGTGCAGTGGCATCATCATAGCTCACTGTGACCTCTAACTCCTGGGCTCTAGCAATCCTCCTGCCTCAGGCTTCCGAGTACCTGGGACTACAGGTGTGCGCCGCCATGCCCAACTATTTTTTAATTTTTTGTAAGGTTGTGGTCTTGCTATTTTGCTCATGCTAGTCTTGAACTCCTGGCCTCAAGCAATCCTCCCACCTCGGCCTCCCAAAATGCTGGGATTATAGACGTGAGCCACCACACCCAGCTGAGATGTCCTTCTTTCAAGGCTGCTGGCTGCCAAGGGGCCCAGCAAAGACCCAAATGGAGGGCACCTTTGAGTGAGGAAAAGACTGTTCTTTGAGGGGTGGGGATCTAACTGCGGGACTGCCTTATACTGGCACTAGCTGCCTTTCCCGCTTGGCAATGCCTGTTTCCTTCTTTGGCAACATCCTGTCTCTTGCTAATGTCATTTCCAGGAATACCTGCTGACTTGCTGAGATTCAGAGAAGAAAAACAATGTGAAGCAAATTGCATGTTCTTCTGCTCTACTCCGGCTGTGAGAGCTTTGTGCAGACAATGGAGGGAAATTATTAAGGGAAGAGGTTCAGCTACACAAATGTACATTTCTCCACCTTCTTCCCTTGCTTCTTGTCTCTTACCCTACATACACACACACACACACACACACACACACACACACACACGCATGCGTGCGCACAGATGCTTCAACACCAGGTGTTGTGCGATACTATTTTGGAAGGTGAAAATTAGATAGTTGGGTAAACATGAGCTAGGCTAGGACATTTTTGTGGTGAGACAAAATTTCATGTTTCATCTAAAGCATCTGTAATTTGGAAGTTCATTGTCACTGCTGAGCAGGCTTTCTGGCTAGGGATAGTGGAAGAAAAGTCAGAAGAGTCTACTCGAGTGATCAGAGTGATCTGGAAACTCTCTAGTATAAGTGTCTGCAATGGGGACGTAGTCTTCAGAGTGAGGACTATGGCATTCTGGGACTGTTATGTGCTCTGTGACACTTGTACTGCCCTGGTTGGGCTGCACAAATGCTACCTGGATATATTCTTTCTCTTTCTCTCTGCCTAATCTCTTTGTCTCCCTCCTTTGTTCCACCTGAGTTTTGCTCTCTCTGTCACCCCCACACACCCACACTTCAGCACCAGAGAGCTCTGCAGAAGGGAGTGTTCACTTCACCTGTCTGAATACTTCTGTCTTTGGGTCCCCTGCATCTTAGCCACTCAGCCTGTGGAGTTGCTCGCCCTAGCTGGCTCCCTGAAGTTTGGAGTCTTGCTCTCTCAGTTGCTCTGGCTTACTTTCTCTTTACCTCTCCCCATCAGACCAGTCACCCTCTGGCGGTCACATTGCTAATCCAGGCCTTTTCAGATGGCCTGGGCCTCTGAGAACTTCTCCATTGGCCCAGACCTGGCATATTTCCCCAGATGTCTAAGCTCGTGGTGGCTTCAGCTTAGTTACACCAGAGGTGTGAACAGGGGCTCAAACTTCAAAATGGTTTCCTTAGGCATCAAGGGTATCCACAGAAGAATATAACAGGTTGTTAAAGAGAGAAAGCAGGTTTTCTGGAGGCTTCATGGTATAATGACCTTGGAATCTTCTAGACTTCCTAGTCCCTGCTCAGACTCTTACTAGCATTGTGACCTTGGGCATATTATTTAACCTATCTCATGCGTCAGTTTCCTCATTGTAAAATGGGGAAAATAGTAGCCCCTGCATCCCAGGATTAGTGAGAGGATTAAATGAAATCACATGTGTTGAGTGCCAGGCACATCATAAGTGCTGGAAAAGATGTGAGTTTTCTCTTCCTTGTGGCTGAATGTCTCCAGGGGCTCTCCTATTTTTCATTTGCTTTCTTTATGTGGAAGTAGCATTCCTGATTTTTCTGATACATTAAGCATCTAACATGAGCTGATCTGCATATAATGAAGACATGCTTAGCAAATTCAAAGGTGAAAAATTCCCAGATTCCTCATTCAACTTAAACAAAAGAAAACCCAAGACAATAAATAATAAAAATTATGATGGAGAATATCTCATTCAACGTCAAGAGCACAAACACATGTGTAAATTTTCATGTACATTCTATGCTAATAGACACACCTTGGCCCCAAAAAGATCCTTTTGTGGTATATGTCTATCAGAGAGAGAGAGAGAGAGAGAGAGAGAGATGCTGAGGCTCAGAGACTTCTGTATATAACTCACTTTAAGTTTGGGCCAAATGCACAGCAGATGGTAGAATTCCAGCCCCCAGAAACGAATGTTCCAGCTAGCAGAACATACTCCCCCCAGTGCACTATGAAAGTATGGTCTATGTTGGGGTGAGGGTTTGAAGGAGAAGGAAGCAGGATGATAAAGCCAAAGGTCATTCAATAAATCAAAGTCAGAGACAGAACCAGAGCCCTCAAGATTTAAGCCCTTGCTATTAGATCTCAATCATTCCTCAAACACTCTTTATAGGATCTGTCATTGTCTTAGGATGGCTGCCAGAGGTGATGACAGCAGTAAATAACCAAGTCCCCATGGTCATTCTTCATTTCTGTTGACCACACTTCTGATCCTGTCTCCATCCTCTCTGCAGCAATAACCGCCTTATCATTCCACTCCTCTTTTGTTTCAGGCTTTCCCCCTCTCAAGACCTCAAAAAGTACCAGTAAAAACTAATCTGTGAAGCACCCACCTGGCTCAGGGCCTGGAGCTGAAGTCCCAGCTCTTGGTCCGTGAGCTGAGGAGTCAGCACTTGACATTCTCTTTGGCACTGAGGCCTGGGGTGGGACAGAAAACTGGGGTTCAGTTTGCTCTTGGGGCAAGAAATTAACAAGAAACAACTAATGAGCAGAACAAATGGAACGACTTCGAAGTCACTTGCCCAAGGTCCTCAGTCGGGTCTTTATAATCCCAGAAATATCCAGGTTGGGCATTTTGAGCACCTTATCAAGGTTGGAGAGATTCGGAGAGAAAGTCAGGAAAACAGCTATAGAAAAATACTGCAGGAAAATGAGGTGGCTGAATGAAAGCTGAGTGCTGTATGTATGAACCTTATGTACATCAATCTTCCTTCTCTAAGAATTCATCAGCTAACTACAATGTGGTATTAGGCTCAACTGTCTCATAATTAGGCACTAACTCTCAATGAAGCTGATATTATAGAATAATAGCTCAAGTCAGAGCTCAGGATGTCTCCATGTAAAGTAAAAGCTATTTAATACATTAAGGAGGTCAGCCATCAGATAATGTCTACTTCCAATGAATTTGATTCCTGCAGCATTAGCCACATCAGTGAAGGATTTTATTTTAAAGATAATTCAATGATTTCTGCAGCCATGAACACATTAATGACTGCATTACTGATAAAGCTTACTTCTTTTATCTCAAAAAGACAAAATCTGAGTAAGGAATGCAACCCGATGGACTCTATTATGTTTACTGTTTCAGGGCCTGAAAGATGATAGTTATGCTAAACTTCTCTCTAAATTTTTACACAGATTATTTTTATTTAGCACACCTCTCCATAGCTAGAAAAGATTTTTGCATAGGAATGATCTGTGTTAACAGAGGTTATCATCATCATTATCTATCATGAACATACTTCTTTGCCCATAAAACTGTTTCCTAATATTTTTAGCAGTATTTCTAGAAATCACTCTGCTATGGACTAAATGTTTCTGTCCCTGCAAAATTCATATGTTGAGACCCTAATCCCAAATGTGACTATATTGGAGATAAAGCCTTTAAGGAGGAATTCAGGTTAAATAAGGTCATAAAGATATGGCCCTAATCCAATGGGACTGATGTCCTTATAAGAAAAGGAAGTGACACCAGGGATGTGTGTACACAGAGGCAAGACCATGTAAGGACACAGTGAGGAGGTAGCCATCTGCAAGCCAGAAAGAGAGCCCTCACTGGAAATCAGCCACGCTGGCACTATGATCCTGGACTTTCAGCATCCAGAACTGTGAGAAAATAAATTTCTATTGTTTAAGCACCTAGTCTATGGTATTTTGTTATGGCAGCCTGAGCTGACTAAGACAAGCCCCTAATGGGTGTCAGTTGTATGATGTAAGAAAATCTAAGGAGAGTCTTAGTGAGTCTCCCAAGGTCAAACCTCCTTAGTGAGACACTCGAGGGTCTCTAAAATTTCACTTCAAACTAACTTTCCAACTTTTCTTCCCAGACAATATTCTCCATTCCAGGGTTTTTCACATACATTTGTTCATGTCAGTTCTTAATACTGTCAACAACCTTGTTTATGCCCTTATCATCTTATGGCTGGGACTATCACCCAAATACGCCCCCATTTTTCCAGCCTCCCTGTCTTCCAAAGCCACCAAACACCCTACTGTTGAGAAGCCTTTTTAAAATCCCAATTTCATACTCTTCTAGATATTGGACTAGGCAAAGAATTTATGAAGAACTCCCCAAAGGCAATCACAGCAACAACAAAAATAAATAAATGGGACCTGATCAAATTAAAAGGCTTCTTCATAGCCAAAGAAACTATCAGGAAAGCAAACAGACAACCTACAGAATGGGAGAAAATATTTGCATGCTACACATCCGATAAAGGGCTGATAACTAGAATCTATTTAGAACTCAGGAAAATCA
>NW_012150596.1:1611334-1634552 GCF_000956105.1 Propithecus coquereli | reverse complement strand
AAGCACCACATGTACTCACCATCAAATTGGTATTAACTGATCAACACATAAGTGCACATATAAGAATAACATTTATTGGATGTTGGGCAGGGGGGAGGGGGAGGGGGAGGATGGGACGAGTATATGCACACACAAAGAGTGTGATGTGCACCATTCGGGGGATGGACACACTTGAAGCTCGGACTTGAGGGGGGAGGGGGGCAAGGGCAACATATGTAACTTAAACATCTGTACTCCCATAATATGCTGAAATAAAAAAATGACAAAAAAAACAAAAACAAAAAGCTTTACACATTATGTATAAAACAAATATAACAAGAGTCTGAAAGGTGGACAGAAGAAGGCAGGCAAACTATAAACCTCAGGACCCAAAGAACAACACAGTGGCGTGATCCAAGATATTTTTGCCTTATACATCTAGGACTGGGTGTTAGAGAAGCTGGCAATGCAGGAATGCCATTAGGCACAGACAACAAAAGTCCCAAGAAAAGCCCTCTTTTCTAGCCAAAGGACCAGAAAAAAGGGCAGCCTAGCAAGACAGAAAACTTTTAGACAATAACCACTTCACTCCAGCCAAACATCACAGAAAAAACTATGGACCCCCACCCGAGCAAAAGGCCCAGTGTGGGGCCTAGACTTCAATCCTCACCAGGCACCCCAACTATCCCACAAGGGTGGTATCTGAGAAGCCCCAATGAGAAGCTGAGATATCACCACCCAGTGTTAATGAGGCCACCCTCCACATACATTCATGATAACAAGCTCTTAGAAAATATTAAATTGAGACACAGAAGGTATAAAAAAGAACCACATGGAATTTTTAGAAAAGAAAACTACAATGTTTGGAGATGTTAAGATGAAAAAATACACTGGGTGGTAATAATGGCAGATTAGACATTGCAAAAGAAAGGAATAGTGAATTGAAGATAACAATAGGAACTATCCAAAAATGAAACATTCGGAGAAAAAAAATTACTGAAAAGAGCATCATTAAGAATTATGAGACAACTTTAAGAAACCTAATATATTGTAGAGTCCTCAGTGGAGGGGAGGGACAGAAAAAATATTAGAAGAAATAGTGGCTGAAAAATTTCCAAATTTGATGAAAACTATGGACCCACAGATCCCAGATGCCCAACAAACTCTAAGGACAAAAACATGAGTAACACTATATCAAGGAATACCACAATCAAATTGCTCAAAAAAGATAAGGATTCCAGAGGATTTCTCATCAGAAAGACTGCATGTGAAAACACGGTGGATCAGCTTTAAAGTACTAAAAGAAAAAAAAACTGTTGACCTAGAATTCTATAACCAGTGAAAATATCTTTCAAAAATAAAGACAAAATAAATACTTCTTAAGACATTCAAAAGCTGGAAAAAATTATCACCAGAAGATATGCACTGTAAGAAATGTTAAAGATAGTCTTTCAGGCAATTTTGTGACACGTTGGCTTCTCCATAGGGCTGCTCGCAATATGACGGCTAGACTTCCTCTGAGCAAGTAAACTCTTTCAAGATATAGAAGAGAAGAGAATACTTTCAAACTCATTCTATGAGACCAGGATTACCCTGATACTAGAACCAGATAAAGGCATTACAAGAAAAAAAAAAAAACAAAAAGAAAACTACAGACCAATATCTTGCAGGAATTTAGATGCAAAAATTCCACACAAAATCTTAGAAATTAAATCCAACAACATGTAAAAGGGGTAGTACATCATGACCATGTGGAGTTTATCCCAGGAAGCAAGTTTCATTTAATATTTAAAAATCATATGCTGATCCATCAATACATGAGTGGATTAATAAAATGTGGTATATGTATACCATGGAGTTCTACTCAGCCACAAAAAACCATGATGATCTAGCACCTCTTGTATTATCCTGGACAGAAGTGTAGCCCATTCTACTAAGTGAAGTAACCCAAGAATGGAAAAACAAGCACCACATGTACTGACCATCAAATTGGTATTAACTGATCCACACTTAAGTGCACATATAGTAATAACATTCAGCGGGTGTCAGACAGGTGGGAGAGGGAGGAGGGGATGGGTATATACACACCTAATGGGTGCAATGTGCACCGTCTGGGGGATGGACATGCTTAAAGCTCTGACTCAGGTGGGGCAAAGGCAATATATATAACCTAAACATTGTACCCCCGTAATATGCTGAAATAAAAAAAATACAAAAAAAGAAGATATGAACAAAGGAAAGATGATATGAAGATACAGGGAGAGGATGGCCATCTAGAAGCCAAGGAGAGAGGCCTGGAACAGATTCTTCCTTCATGGCCCTCAGAAGGAACCAACCCCACTAATACCTTGATCTTGGACTTTTAGCCTCATGAATTAAGACACAATAAATTTCTATCATTTAAGCCAAAAAAATCAGTCAATATAACTTACCACATTAAAAAATTAAAAGAGAAAAAATATAAACACTGATAGGCACAGAGAAAGCACTTGAAAAAAATACAACATCTATTCCTGATAAAAACTTTCAGCAGACTAGGACTGGAAGGTAATTTCCTCAACCTGATAAAAGCCATCTACAAAAACCCCCCACAACTAACATCATACTTAATGGTGAAAGACGGGGTGCTTCCCCCAAAGTTCAGGAAAAAGATAAGGATATCTACTCTCAACATTTCTACTTAACATTGTACTGGAATTTCTAGCCAGTACAATAAGGCAAGAAAAAGAAACAAAAGGCATCCATATTGGAAAGGAAGAAGTAAAGCTATCTCAATTTGCAATGACATGATCCTGTGTATAGGAAATCCTAAGGAATCCACTAAAAACTATTAGAGCCAATAAACAAGTTCAGCAAGGTTTCAGAATATAAGCATACAAAAATCAATTGCATATCTTTACACTTGCAATGAACAATCCAAAAATGAAATTAAGAAAACAATTACATTTTTTATAGAATCAAAAAGAATAAAATACTTAGGAGCACACTTTACAAAAGAAGTGCAAAACTTGCATACTGAAAACTATAAAACATTGCTAGGAGAAATGAAAGAAAACCTAAATAAATGGAGATATTTATCTTATTTATTGGTCAAAAGATAATACTGTTAAGATGTAAACTCTCCCAAAATGATCTACAGATTCAACACAATCCCAGCCAAAATTCCAGTAAGCTTTTGTTGAAATTGACAATCAGATCTACATCTAAAATAGAAATGCAAAAATCTAGAATAGCAAAAACGTTTTGAAAAATAACAAAATTGGAGAATTTCAGTTTTTCAGTAATTAACTCACTGTGGTATTGGCATCAAGACAGACAAAATAACAGAAGAGAGAATTCACAAGTAGACCCATACAAATATGGACAACTGATTTTTGACAAAGGTGCAAATTAAATGTACATAAAAAGGATAAACTTTTCAACAAATGGTGCTGGAACAATTGGATATCCATATACAAAAATAAAGAACTTCAATCCATATCTTGCATCCTATATAAAAATTAACTCAAAATGGATCATAGACTTAAATGTAGAACCTAAAGCTTTAAAACTCACAGATGAAAAATGGGAAAAAATTTTTTGGCTTTAGGTTAAGCAAAGATTTCTTAAACATGATACCAACAGCACAATCTATCAAAAAAATTGATAAATTTAGCTGCATGAAAACCAAACACTTATGCTCTTCAAAAGACACTCATATGAAAATAAAAAGGCAAGCCACAGGCTGGGTAAATATTTGCCAAGCACATATTTGATAATGGACTTGTATCCAGAATAAATAATTAACTCTCAAAACACAATATGAAAAAATAATCCATTAAAAATGAACAAAATATTTCAACAAGACATTTACCAAAGAAGACATATGTATGCAAATAAACACAAGAAAAGATGTTCAACATCATTAATCATTGGAGAAATGCACATTAAAACCATAGTAAAAATATAACACACATGTATTAGAATGGCTAAAATTTAAAAGACTGAACATTCCAAGTGTTGGCCAGGATGAAGAGGAACTGGAACACTCTTATGTTGCTGGTGGGAATGTAAAATTGTACAGCCACTTTGTAAAACTGCTTGGAAGTTTCTTAAAATTTAAACAGTTACCTACCATAAAGTCCATTCCTACATATTTACCTAAAATAAAAGAAAACATATGTCTATACAAAGATTGGTACATGAATGTTCACAGCAGCTTTATTCAGCCCCAAACTGGAAACAAATGTCTATCAACAGGGGTATGCAAAAACAAATTATGGTATATGGATGAATAAATTATAGAATAAGCAATAAAAAATGAATTATTGATACATGAGACAACATGGATGAGACTCAAATAATTACATTGAATGAAAGAAGCCAGACAACATAGAGTACATACTGTATGATTCCATTCATATAAAATTTTATAAAATGCAAATTAATCTCTAGTGACAGAAAGAGAGCAGTGGTTGTCTGATTGGGGAGGGGGAACACAAGCCTGAGGAGGAAGGATTAAAAAGGGCACAAGGAAACTTTTGGGGCAATAATGTGTTCATTATCTTATGGTAACATTTCCCTGCATATCTAGCTATATATACATACATATACATATGCACACATATATATTGACGGTTATTAAAATATACCATTTTAAATAGGTTTAGTTTATTGAATGTTAATAGAACAGAGAGGAGAGAGAGAGAGAGAGAGAGAGAGAGACAGACCATGGCCACTGGAGCCAGGAAATCCTTTTCACCTGAAAGTATAGGTCCAAACCTAGCTAAGGGTGGCGGTAGCACAAGAAATCTATTTCCCATTCACTCAGTTTGTGAGTAAATTCCAGGTCTGGCTTTTATCAACACGTTTACTTTTACTTTCACTGACACCCCTGAGAATTAGAGGATGCCTCTTGCAGGGAACTGCCTTGGCAAAAGATAGCCCTGAGTATGTAATCTTTCTTACACCCAAGCTCATCCTTAAAAACAATTGCATCAGTCTTGGGTGTACAGATGCATTATTACAGATGTGAGACCGACCAGAGTGCACACCATATAAGCAAGCAGATGAGCATGTCCATGCAACACGTGTCTATAATCCAGCCTGACCCAATGGGAGAGAGACAAAACAGATTTTGGACTCTCTGGTCCTGTTTTTCAAAGACTCATCCCAGTAAGCTCTGGCCCTGGCTGTTAGGACAGCTGCACCCTCTCTTGAATTTTTTTGGTCCCTTTAGCCCTCAATAATGCACATTCCCTTAGGTTGGTTTTCCAGTTATTAACTGTAACTCAGGAAGAATGCCATAAGAGCCCAGGGTCCCTGCAATGGCAAGTTCCAGCTAGGTCCTGGCATTCATAGACTGTACTTCATGCAGGAAACTTCTCTATTATAGTGCCTGGCACACAGGACAATATTTGTTGAAAGAATGAATGAAGTAAAGATAGAAAATGTCCTATTTCCCTTGTACCTTGTCCTATGATAGTAACGGGAGTGTCTGTGGAGATGCAGGCAGAGTGTACAGAGCTCCTTTCCATACATTATTGCATTTGATTGTGGCAAGAACCCTCCCTTTGAAGAACCATAATAGTTTGTCCTATTTTACAGATGAGGCATCTGAGACTTAGAGGGCATGAAGTGGCTTGCCTAAATGAACAAAGCTAGTGAGTGAGGGAGCCACACTCATGTCTAGATTGTCCAATTTCAACAAAGTGTGCTTTTGAGGCTAAGTAAGACAGTATTTACGAAGTACTTAGCATAGGGTCTGGCCCGGACCCTGCTCTTAGCTTCCTGCCCTCCAATCCCCATGTTCTTCCTACTGTACCCCACCATTAATGAAGGGAGGGGATAGAACCCATTATTATTCTCTCTTCTCATGTCCCAAATTTGGATCCCAACTCTCATGTTTTATTTAACTGTTCCTATGAGAAATAAGATCTTTGCTTCCTCAGCAGCCATCAACCCTTCAAAGTGAAAATCTAGTTAGGTTGTATATATAAACACCATCATTTATCAGAATATCCTCAGACTATATCTTATTGATTACAGTTTCCTATTTGCCTCTGCACCTTGACATCAAATATCTTAACAAGAAAATATTTACTGATTCTATTCAAAACTATATCCCTCATTTCAATAAGAAAGAACCTGACCAGTACCAGAAATCCCATTCAAAATCACTTCTGATTGCCTGGATCTGGGAAGACTTCATGCTAGAATTATCCTTGGGTTGGGGCTTTGGAAAGGCAGCATTCAACAGGTAGACTGCAGGAAAGGAGGGCTTTAGAGACAATCTGAGCAGAACAAGGCAGGGAATCTGGAATGCAGGGATGAATTTCAGGCAGGGAGAGTAACCCCGTTTGGCTATAATTATAGGTGGAGAGGAAGAGTTGGTGGTAGCAGAGGAGAAGCTGTGGTGGTAATGGTGATGGTCTTGAAGGAATTAGGAGAAAGAGAAAATGTTGAAAAGCTAGCCTAGGGCCACATTATGGAGAGGCTTTTTTTCCCTCTAGATAATAGAGGAGCCATCAAGATTTCTCAAAGTTTTCTAATGGAAAGCTAAAATTTAAAATACTTCTATAAATGGTGATCACATTATAATTAAGAATGATCATAATCACATTTAGTGTAGTTATAACCAGACATCCTGCCTCTCACCTGGGACTGTGACATATATGTTTCATTTAGAGGACCACAGGACAGCAGTTTCCCCAAAAAAACAAGCTTACAGGGTGTTAAGATGCCTGTTAAGTAATTATTACAAGGGGTTCAAATAAAGAGGATTTTCTTTTTTTTTTTTACACATTTTCCCCCACAGATTGAGCTTTTTCACTTTGGATGGGAGAATAGACTCTTTGATGGCAGAGGAGAGGGGTTAAAATGTAGGGTCCTTAGGCAGGGTGTGCTTGTTTTCCAATCAAGATCGTGGCCTTGGTGCCTTCTCTTCCTTCCCAAAACCCTTCTCCCAACTTTCCTACATTTGATTAACTACAAACATTCTTTGCACAGCCTTCCACAAGCTGGCAGTATATTTCTATCTCAGAAATGCTTTTTTGTGTTATGAATCAATCTCAGTATGCAGCAAAATGACGACAGTCATTGTCTCTGGATGGTGAGATTACAGATGATTTTTTTTGTTGTTGTTCTTTTTGCTTATCTGTACTGTCTGGCTTTGCTGCAGTGAATATGTATTACCAGTGAAAGGAGATATAATAAAAGCAGTTCTAAAGAAGATTCGATTTCATTATCATGTCAAGTAAATAAGACTGGGTACAAAATTATACAAGCAGTAAGGTCTCAACTTAGTGAAATACATAAATGATTAGGAGAAGAGAATGGGAGGAAATATGCCAACATGATGATCAGGACTCTGTGTGCAGGGGCTAGGCTAGGGTGAGAAAGGAATACACTGAGGGTATAAAGTAGTGCTAAGGGTAGGCACCTGAGAGTGAGGGCCTCCTTACATTTTACACCCTAGGCACTTTGCATATATCATCCTAGCCTGGGCTCTGCATGGGAGACTGAGATATGAAGAGGTTTGAACTCTTCAAATAACCCATTTTCAAATGACTATTTGATTGTGTACCTGTAAGGGAAAAATGTAATCATTACATCATCAACTTCCCCCAGTCTATCAACAACTGGCTAACTTTATGACTTCTCTCTCCAATCAGGTTCCTAAGTCTGCCTGCTTTTC
The DNA here is from genome assembly GCF_000956105.1 of Propithecus coquereli. Lineage (NCBI taxonomy): Eukaryota > Metazoa > Chordata > Mammalia > Primates > Indriidae > Propithecus > Propithecus coquereli. The sequence continues at coordinate 1,626,898 of NW_012150596.1, read as the reverse complement.
AACTATTCTCTTACCAATACTCTGAACTCATTTGGCCCTTGGCAAAGCTCTGACCATGGGTCAAGCCAACCAACGGCTTTCTCTGATCCTATACAAGGGTAACATCTGGCTTCAACTGGGACTGTGTCTCAGCACTGCCAAGCAATCGTGTGTCCCTTGTCAGCTCCCTCTTCCCTTCCCTATGAAAGCTACTTCAACCCTTCTCCATTCTCCTTAAACTACCTCCTTACATCACTTCCCTCATTCTGAGTAAATGACTTTAGCTCCTCTATCAGTTTGTGACCTGGCAGGAATCAGATGCCATGCCCAAACTTGATAATTATTAATAAAATGAGTTTAGTGAAGGGACCATTTACAAAGGTGAGGGCAGAGATTTGTGATACTATCATGACATAGGGAAGACCATGAGGCCAGAAACAGTGGGGAGTGTCAAATCTCAAGGCTTGTAGGTGTTGGAAAACAAGCAGTCACCAGAACTTGCAGAGGGCAACTGTGTAGAGAGGGCTGTCTGACAGGAGCTGTGGCCTTTGGTAGAGAGAAAGAGTCGATCTGAAACAACCCAGGAAGGAGGGAACTGGGGGCCTAAATGCCCAGGCCTCACTCACTTTACTCTCTCCCACCTCCTGTTGGACCTCCTATTGGCCAACCCAACCTGAAGCCCCATACAGACCAGCCTTTCTCTTGCAGAGCAGGATGGGGAAGGGTAGAGTGTGGATCTTCAGGTAGAGACATCCTAGTGCAGAGAAAACAGAGACCATTGGGTAGGATTTCCCTCCATTTCTGCAATTTTGTCCTGTATTCTTCTGCAGTTTTTCCTTTTATTCTCTTATCTCAATAGAAGTGGTGACCCTTGTCCTCTACGGAGCCAGTCCTGTGCTCTGGTGATCACTCGTGCTGACTTTCCTGGGACCTTGGGTCACCAGTTATCCTACCTCTTACTTCTATCTTCCAGCTTTCTCTCTTCATAGGTTCCTCCCAATTTAGCATTTCAACATACTCAAGCCTCTTCCATCTTAAGGGCAAGCAAAAAAAAAAAATTAAACACTTTCTCTCATGATTCCATGGCCTTTTCCTCAATCCCTCTCCTCCTCTTCATAGACAAGGTATTGATGGAGTCATCTACCCTTGAATGCATTTTCTTACTTCTTCATCTCCTATTTGCTCATTAACCAACTAGTCTGGCTCCTGACAACTCTAGAGGACACCTTTTTTTGTTTTTAGTTTCTGAAGCATTTGACACTGGCTAATTTCTCCTTCTGGAAACTCTTTAGCCTTGGTTTCTTATGGAAGGGAGGAAAGTGTCATAGGTAATAGCATGTCCTTTTGTATCAGAGAGATATAGGGCCAACCCAACTCTGTTGAGCAAATTAAACCTTAAAAGCTCTGAGCATCAATGTCCTTAATCTTGAATTGATATAGTAATATTACCTACCCTAGGGGATGCTTGGAAATATATATAAAGTGCTTAGCACAATTCCTGACACACTGCAAGTACCCCATAAACGACAGCCATATCTGTGTCTTCCCAGGATCATGATTTTTTTATCCCTTCTTTTCTTTATCCAAACTTCATGGGATTCATCAAAAAAACACTGTTTTAACTACCATCTATATGTAGTGGCCACCCATCTCTATCATCCATCCAGACTTCATCCCTCTACTCAACATTGCTTATTGGATATATCCACATCGATGTCCCAATTGCATTGCAAATGCCACATGTCTGAAACCTCACTCATGGTCTTCCTTTAGTCTTTTAATCAGTGCTCCTCTTCCAGTGCTCCTTGCATCAAACACTCTCAGTTGGATGAGGCAGAAACCTGGGCTCCATTTTTGATAGACTCCTCTCCCTAACTGACCCCTCTCAATTCGACCAGTCCACCTCCTATTGTCTATTTTACTTCCTTGTGTGCTTTGGATTCCTCCACTTATTCTTATCACTACGTTACTTCATACTTTCATTACTCTTTATGTGATTACTATAATTGTTTCCCAACTGCTGCTAGTCTGCTCCACCAACCCCACATCCCTCATCTTCACCTGCCAGAGTGCTCTTTTGAAAATGTGACTCTGATAATGCCACTGTTTCCCAAGGTCTTCAAGATAAAGTTTAGAATCCTTAGCCCATCATATGAAGTTCTTCATGGCCTGGCTCCTGTCTATTTGCTCATGTCTCTCCAGGTTAATCTACTACCTCTCCCCAAATACCTCCTGTACACTCGAGCCATACCAACTATTTTCAGGTCCATCAACTCTCCATGGTCACTTAACAGCTATTGCTGTCACTTTCTTTTTCCTTGGAAGATCTGTTCTCCAGCTTCCCCCCTGCCTTGTTCTGCCTTTCCTGACTAGCTCTGACATACTCTTTAAAGCTCAGTTTAAATTTCACTGCATCCTGAATGCTCTTCTTGACCTATAATTGCACCTGCCATGCTGTATTGTAATCTTTGATACACTTCCATACTCTATATCAGAAGTCAGGAAATGATGGCCTGCTTTCTGGTTTTGTAAATCAAGTTATATTAGAACACAGCCATGCCCAATCATTTATGCATTATCTGTGGCCGTTTTTGAACTTTAACTGCAGAGTTCAGCAGTTGTGACAGAGAATACATGGCCCACAAAATCTAAAGTATTTACTCTCTGGCCTTTTACAGAGACTGTTTGCCAACCCCTGCTGTAGATCAGTGGTCCTCAACTCTGGCTACATAGTCAAACCACCGAAAAATGTACTGATACCCAGATTGCAGGTCCCCATCCACACCTGGAGATTCTGACTTAATTGCTATGGATGCAGTATTGAGAGTTTTAAAAGCCCCTTAGGTGAACCTAATGTGGAAGTCTGAGAACCGTTGCCACAGATTATAAATTGTGAGACTTCTGGAACTGTGTCTGCCTTTCATCTCTCTATCCTTAATTCTAGCACAACAAGGACCTCATGGTAGGTGATTGGGAAATGATTGTTGCATGAATGATAGAAAAAGCAATAATAGGCAACATTTACTGAGCATTTACTGTGCTCCAGGATTTATGCCAAGTGCTTTATGTACATTATCTCATTTAATCCTCACAATAAACCTGCAAGGTAATACTATTATTGTCTACATTTTACAGATGAGAAAACTGAGGTACGAAGAGGTGGAATGACTTATTCAAGGTCACACAGTTAGTAAGGAACAGAGTTGTGACTTGAAGTCAAGCTATTTTGATTTTAGAACCTCTGTTCTTCATCAAACCAATCTACTATGTCACTTTGAAGAGTCTCAAGGACTGATTAGAGAAGAAAGTATCTGTATGTGGTCATTCTTTGTGAGTTGGTTTGCTGAGAATGAGGGAATCGAGACATGGGTAAGAGGAGCATTTTTTAAAAAGCGAGGACATGGGAAGATCATAACAATAACACAACCAATAATAATAGCACCTCTCATTTCTTGATCACTTACCAATGGAGGAGTCCCACTTACTTGACAGGACAGAGACAGATACACACATCAAGGTGGTAGAGTGGGAAGAACATTTCTTCCAGAGGCAGAGGATGGTGATCACTGTCCAGATTTCAACACCTGGTGGCTGTGTGACTTTGGATAGGCCACTTAATCTTTCAGAGCCTCAATTTCCTTATCTGAAACTGGAAGCTTTATCTGTTTCATAAGTGTGTTAGGAGGACATGGAAAGATAACAAATGTGAAAGACCTTTGCTGTACACATATAAGAGACTGTTGATATGTAAAAATGTACAAAATATATAGAGAAACAAAATCTCGAAATTGAGGGAAAAACTATTGAGGCTTATTTTTAAATGACCATATATATAATTACATAGATATAAGGAGAGATAGATAGACAGCTCTATAAATATGTATAACTAAGAAAGTACAAATCAAAAAATCAATGATATAGTTGTGAAATACTTCACAAGAAGACTCTAGTTGGTTTTTGTTGTTGTTTGGCTTTTCAAAATTCAATTGCTATTTATAGTTACATATAACCACACATGCTGTTTCCATGGCTTCTTGATTTCTTATGCTATTTGATATGATTCTAGAAGCAATGCTAGCATCTTTTTCCTCATTATACAACACGAAAAGGTATAAGCATCTGAGTATATTCAAACAACAGGGTGTGTAGGTGTGTGTGTGTGCGTGTGTGTGTGTGTGTGTGTGTATGTGTGTGTGAGAGAGAGAGAGAGAGAAAGAGATAGTTTTGAGCTAGACTTTATCAATAATTGAGTTTTTACCAACACTTCTGACGCCTTTACCATTTGTTTTATGTGCCCTGGTGCTACAGTATTACTACAGGAAACCATTTTACAGGCTGTCAACAAGAAATTTTTAACCTTTGGCCTTCAAAAATAGTGAACGGTCCATTTCTTCTAGAGCCCCTTTCCTTTCTAGGCCACATCCTCCTCCACTTCTTCAGAAAACCCCCATCCACACCCAAATTCTGTTTCAAAAGTAATTGTGGAAATATTAAGACTATGATGTCTCATTATTAAAAATCCAGGTGGGTGCAGCAAAATTATGAAACTCATGGCAAAGAACCATCCCACTTAGTCTCAACGTTGGCTAATGTTTGGGAATTGAGCTAATGGTCATCTGTCAATTATTATATCTCTGCATTGAAAAGCACTACCAATATGTACACCAGTAAAATTCTATTATGTTTTAAGAAGCCTGGGAAGAAGCATTGGAACATCCAACTTCTGATGTTTTTCTCCAACCCAGTTGAAACATAGGGACATATCAAATGTACTCTCTATTTCCAGACGAGTGAGAGGATAACAGATGTGTTTTTCAAAAAGGAATTGCCTTGCTGACCCCAAAGTAGAAACTCATGGCAGAAAACATGCCATTATTATGTTGTCTTTCTTCTGTAGTTGCAGTTGAAAGCATCATGTGAGATTCTCAATACAATTGCATGCATTTTCATAGTTTTATGTGTGCATATAAGATCCCCATCTAAAGTTTTGGGGCAAAAGATAGGAGTGAAGTAGAGTGTTGTTATCATCTTGAATTTCCCAAACTAAGCCAAGCTAAGAAGGGGAGACGGTAGTTTTGCCAGTACAGTGATTCACCCTACTTTAAGCAGGCAACATCTGAAATCTCCATAAAGTACCTGGATGTACCTATCCTCTGAATTGACTTCATAGTAAGTTGTGCCTGAGCAGTTTCAGCAGAGAGCATTATGATGCCTTCCATTGATCAAGGACACACCATTTATGAGACATTTAGTTAATCCTTCTAACTACTGTATGGAACATGTTTGAGTATCATCTCCATTTTACATAGCAGGAAACAGACAGAGGTCAAGACTTGAAGAGCAGAAGTCTGAGGCAGTGAACTTCTAAAGTTCTTTGCCACTTTGTGATTTAGAGGTAGAAGTGGGTACACCACAGGAAGATCTAAGGTAGAAGTGGGCGCACCACAGGCAGATCTAAGGTCACATCTGAAAATGATGTCTCCCTTCTCTGAACTTTCCTACACTTTACCTGTGCCTCTTGCAGCCTCTTACTGCATTAGTCCCAAAGGTGTAGTTAGTTTTGCACACCTTTTATAGTCTCTCCTAGACCATGCAAAATCTGTGTCTAATCCATCTCTGTAGCCAACAGTATCTGGCGCAGTATCTGGCACCAGAATGGGCTCCAACAAATAATATTTGTTGAATGAACGAACAAATGAATGACATCTTTTTGACATTGGCGAGTTCTTAGAACCTGCTGGGCTGGAGGAGGTCTTTTACCAGAATAGCTTAATTTTTCTGCAAAGGACTTTACAGGCTGCTGAAGCACCTGGAAGCTCGCTAGAATTACTTTATTTTGTGGCTATATCTTTAATTTAAATTATAGTTGGTAATTCACAAAGCCAGTTTCATTGCACTTAGTTCCATCTTTATTTCCCTTTGGAGAGTGAATGGAAAATAGCAGTATGTGTTAACACTGATTGACTGGCAGTGGCTGCCTTGAACACATGTTCAGAAGGGCTATGAGACCAAATCTGGTCAAAAGACTGCTATAATGGATTGGTAATGCTTTCACGAATACAATGGAGAGAGTGTGGGCACAGGTGAGCAACACTTGCCATCCCCTTTTTAAAGTTTGCCCTCAGAGGCTGTTCCCCACCTCTCCAGCTAGGATACCAATTTATAAGATATGGATCATAATACACTGCAAAATTCAGTTTTTGAGTTCTTACTTAACTTCTTATTTCTCATGAGCAATTGATACCCACAATACTTTTTGTCTTAACCTGACATCAGTTAGGCTCCAATGTTATAGCAGATGTGAACTGGATTGGCAAAGGTAAAAAATACTACATAGGTAGAAGAGACTGTGGTTCTCTCACTTCATTCTAGTGCAGTGGTTCTCCAAGTGTAGTCCCTGCACCAGCGGTATTAGCATAACCTGGGAACTTGTTAGAAATACACATTCTCAGGCTGCACCCCCGATATACTGAATCAGAAACCACTGTTTTAAGCCCTCTAAATAATCCAGAGAGCTAAACACCTGATCATCTTCAATTTCACCTTTTCCCTGAAGGAAGGAGGTATATGATTGCTAGGCTCAGGCTCCAAAATAAGAACTGCATTAGGACCAAGAGTCTTTTAGTCATCCAAGGAAGAGTTCATTCCTAAAATAAAACCAAAAACAACTCCTACAATTCTTTTTCCAACCTGCCCAACCAAAATATCACTAACCCATAGGGAAAAGCATCATAGTTTATTATGACTAACATGATATTTAACATGGGGTCTGTGTCTAAATGCAGTCCTTACACAGACCTACCTTTGGTTTCACAAAATGATAATTATATACTAATAATTGTTAGATAAAGAGGATCTTTGGAGTGTAGTTCTCCCGGAAGTACCCAGTCTCATCAGCAAAGCAGTGCTATGTGGATTGTTTGCCAAGACATGGGAATAGCTTCATGATGATCATTATACCAAGTTAGACATTAAAACACTCTTGTCAAAAGAGAATTCTGCATGTGATACAAAACAGCTAACATTTATTACTACCTGCTAAGCATGTGCTGAAGGCTTTATGTAAATTCTGTCATTTAATCTTAATGACCATCCTTGAGGGAGGTACTATTTTTACCCCCATTTTCTAGATGAGGAAACTGAAGCTCAAAAGGGTTAAAAAAACTTGCTACCCAAAATCAGACAGTGGAAGTTGAATCTGCAACAGAATCTATCTTTTTGAAAGCCTAAGCTCTATTCCTTAACCCCTCTGCTATAGGCAATTTTGGATTCAGATTCTCTGGGGAGCCCATTTGTCTTCCCTACCTCAGGCAGGGCAAACAACCTAAACAATCTGCTCTCACTTTCCCTGCACATTAAACACACACACACACACACACACACGCACGAGAGAGAGAGAGAGAGAGAGAGAGAGAGAGAGAAAGTTGCCTGACTTCTGGGGTCCCCATTAGCATTTGGAAATAGACTTCCATAGAGCATGAGAGATTGTAATAATCCTTATTGTCTTTTTTTCTGTTTAATCTAACTCTGAAGCAAGTTACTGGGGAAGGCTGCAGAATCTTTTTTTCCCCGATGATTATTAAACATTAAAGAACTAATCTTCTTACTGGGATGCCCGAGTTCAACCTCCCCATGGGTCTCATCTAAGTCTGAGAATTTGGATGAATGAAGGAATTATCCATGACCAAATATTCCTTGAAAAATATTATGATAAAAATAATATTTCTGTTAGAAAGAACAAGCCATGTAGAATCTTAGTAACACGGAAAAAATTATCTGCCCTCAATGAGCATACAATTTAGATGAAGAAAAGAGATAAACAAATACATCATTTCTAACATTACCGAACATTAATGGCGTCTCTGTGTCAAGCACTGTGCAAGGAAATATGAGAGATATGGATACACAATTCTCAATAAGGATGTTTTCATCAGCCCATTTGGACATGGGGAAATTTTCTGCTATTTTATTAAAATTCCAGTATCAAAATTGCTGCAATAGACTGTCCTGTGTCACTTCACAATGTGGTTTCTGTTATCAAGAAGCTTAGAGTCATGGAAGACTGAGTGCCAATGTGTTGGTGCTTTATAAGCATTATCAGTAATCTTCACCACAACACTTTGGCGTGGGTGCTATTTCCTTTTTATAGAAGAGGGAACTAAGGCTGAAAGAGTCACACATTAGGTGAGTGACTGTATTTGTCAGCATTCTCCAGAGAAACAGAGCCAATAGAAGATATATAGATATATATATATATATATATGGATTTATTATGGATTTGGCTCATATGATGATGGAGGTAGAGAAGCACCATGATATGCTGCTGCCATTATAAGTTCTGGAGTCTGAAGGCCTAAAAATCAGGAGCTCCCATGTATGAGGGCAAAAGAAAATAGATGACCTAGTTCAAGAAGAGAGCAAATTCCCCCTTCCTCTGCCTTTTTGTTCTATCCAGAGCCTCAAAAGATTGGATGATGCCCACCCACATTGAAGAGGGAAGATCTTTTTTACTCAGTCCATTGGTTAAAATGCTAATCACCTCTGTAAACACCCTCATAGAAACACCCAGAAATATTGTTTTACCAGCTACCTGGGCAACAGTTAGCCCAGTCAAGTTGACACAGAAAATTAACCATCATGGTGATTGAGCCGGTATTTGAATTCAAGTCAGTCTATTCTTTTGGGTCAAACCAGTTGGAATGGTAGGAGCAGCAGCTAGATTGCAGTGGGTGGAGGAGTCATTTGTAAGCAAGGAGACAGAAAGGAGAACATAGGTGACTCTTTCCCAAACCTGGCTATAAAGTTTCAGAGAGAAATGTGTCACAAATATGAGGGTCAGGGGAAGTTTGTTGTTCTGGCTTGTTTTGTTTGGGAGTGGGAGTGTTGAAAGAGAACACAATGCCTGCCCTCTAGGAATTTACAGAGAGATCTACTCCTCAAATTTGCCATACAGAAAGCCATCATAGGCCAGATGCTGATTGAGGACCCAAAGGCCAGATGTAGACACTAATTAGTCTAAACAATCTTCTTTGGTATTCAGTAATCCAAAGAAGAGACAGCCATCATAAGAAAATTATGAAGGAAGCAGGTGTGGGAGACCGGAAATAAAAAAAACTATGTCTTGCAGATCTCTCCAACATGGTTATATAGCATTCACAGCTTGCCATTTTCAAGGACTATCCTGACATCTGTCTATGGTAGGCAAGATCTTAAGATGGCTTCCAAGATTTCTGCTCCATGGTGTACATGTCCTGCATAATCCCCTTTCAGTGTAATTGGAACCTGTGAATATAATGAGATATTGCTGCCATGATGATGTTTCATTGTATGGCAAGGGAATATTATCCTAGATGGCCTGACCTAACCAAGTAATCCCCTCAAAAGCAGAGACTTTTCTCTACCTGGTTACAGAGGAGGGAGTCAGAAAGATTTCGTACACTATTACTGCTATGAAGATGAAGGGGACCACACGGCAAGCAATGTGGGTGACCTCTGGCTGACAGCCAACAAGGAAATGCACTTCAGTCTTACCACCTCAATGGACTTAATTCAACCAACAACCTGAATGAACTTGGAAACAGATTTTTCCCAGACCTTGCAGATGAAGGCCCAATTGATATCTTCATTTCAGCCTTGTAATACCCTGAGCAGAGACGCCTGCTGAGCCATGCCCAACAGAATGGTGAGCTAATAAATGGCTGAGATTTTACCTCCATGTTTCTGATAATTTGTTATGCAGTAATAGAAAAATAATACAACCTCTTCTGAGAAGCTCTCCCTGACTAACTCCAGCACGGCTATAATCCCCAGAGCAGGAATCATGCCTTATACATCACCATGCTTTGTGCACAGTTTGACGCAGTAAAAACACTCAATAGATGAAAGCTGACTGCTAGAAACAAATCAGAGCGTAAACATTCATTTCAAAAAGTAATTCTTGGCTGGGCATGGTAGCTCTCGCCTGTAATCCTAGCACTTGGGGAGGCCAAGGCAGGAGGACCACTTGAGGGTAGGAGTTTGAGACAAGCTCGGGCAACAAAGTGAGTCCCCACCTCTACAAAAAAATTTTTTTCGAAAAATAATTCTTGCTTTATCAAATGATGGGGGAAGTGCTTTCTGCGAATGAATGATTGAGTCAATGAATTAGTGAGTACCTCTTGTACTGAAAATGAGTGAATGTCTACACACATAGTCATAAGAATTCAACTGTTATGCAGAGTGAGGCAACCTCTAAGAATGCTGGCATTGCAAGTTCAAACAGTACTCAAATTGGTGACGGAAGCTCTGCTTCCTATGCCATTTAAACCCTGGTTTACCTGAGATGATATAATATTTGCATAATTCAAACAAGCTTTTCCATAATGAATTTAGTCATCCTAATCCTTCACTGGTTATCCTGAAACATTCAGATTATTTATACCGCTTTATCTTCCTCATCTGTCAACAATTATACAGATGTAGCAGCTAATTTTCCTTGCACTGAAATAGAACTTGGAGCTATATGTCCAAAGAGGGTAATATGAATGTATAAATGCTGCAAGAAGAATAAGGCTTCAAGTTCTGCAGGGAACATGTGACTGCTAATGATTTATTTTATACTGACATACCTACACACATAAGTGCATATACGTATGCATGTGTACGTGCGTACACACACACATTTTACAGTTTACAAAGCCCTTCCATATCTATTGGGTTATTTGAGTCTCACAACTCTCTGAGGCAGACAAGGCAGAGATTTGTATTTCCATTTGTAAATGAGGAAACAGAGGGTGAGTGAAATTATTTGCCCAAGTTCACATAGCAAACCAGGCGAATTGCTGAGGGAGCTAGGTCCCCAGTGTCTACTGGTGCTGCCTGTAATAATTACTTAGGAATACTTCTGAAGAGCATTTGATGAATACCTAGAAATGTTCATGGGACTAACTTATAGTTCTTGGCTAACAGAAAGCCCTTTAAAATGATTTTTTAAAGTCAAATAATGTCCTAACCAAAAATGTGAAAATTTGACTTCATATCATCTCATTCACTCCAAAAATATTTATTGAACACCTACAATGGTCACTGTTCTTGGCTCTAGAGATGCAGTGGTGAACAAGGCAGTCATGGTCCCTTCCTTGTGAAGTTTGCATGGCCCAATCATTCACTGAGTTACATAGATATGCCACCATTGACTTCAATTAATCAGCACACACTCTTTCCTCCCTGACTCCCTTAAGTAGAAGTAGCTTCCATCTGCTGAAAAGGAGAACCATTATTGGGCATACAGAGGACTTTGAAGTTTTTTGTGCCTCATCTATTTTTCAGAAAGGTGCAATGGAATGCTTCTGAGGTATCCCACTGAAAACCCAGTTCTCCCCCATTACCGATATTAATTCCTGCCACATCCAAGTTCCAAATCAGATCAATGATGTTCCTGGCAGCTGCCAAAGAAAGTATAGGTCCCAGGCATATATGAAAAACAGCATTCACACAGCAAGGCAGACAGGGCACTGTTGTACAGCGCACAACACTGTGAGCCAGTGGTTCAAGACACTGATTGGTATAATTGAGGTAATTAACATTAGCTGCTGCAGTAGACACACTCTCCCCCATCTTTAATCAGTGTTACAACACAACAAAAATTGTGTTACAGCCTGATGAAGGTTAAGCAAATCTCCTTGGCAACTTTCCTCCAAATGACTCAGAGATCCCAGCTACTTCTATAGTTCAATGCCTCCATTTCAGAGGTTTTTAGCTCACAGCCACATGGATGAAGAAGAGAGCAAGAGAAATGACTCCACCATTTCGAACTGCCTTGGACTGAAATGACATATCACTTCAGATCACATTCCCATTGGTAAGAACTTACAGTAGCCCTCTAAGAGAGGCTGGGAAATGTACTCTTCTTGGGTGCTCAGGAAGAGGAAATAGGGTGACAAACATAGCATCCTCTTTGCCACATGTCCCATGGAAGGAAGTGAATTTTCCATCCATTTTCCCTTGGCTGGTTTTAGTCAAGGCCCTATTGCTACATGGGTGACTCACTCAAATTATTCCCAAGGCAAATGGAGAAAATATTGCAAGGGCATGCTTGGATTGGAACTGGCCTCAAAAGGTACCAACAACAGAGATAGGTACTGTCTCTAGAGCTCAGTCAGGGGCTGCCATCTCTTCTCCTGGGTGTGTCTGCTTTATCCTGCATATTTGCTGCATTTACCTCTCTACCAATCTGATTTCATAACAATCCCATCTTGTACATAGCATACAATGGCCTCCCTAGCCCTAAGTCTTTCTGATGATTTTTCAGCTCAGCTGCTCTAGAACAGTTTCCCAGATTCTTATAAAATTCCTGAGGGCATAAGTCTAGTGCTTTAGCTCTTTTTTTCAAACCAGGCCATCCAAGCCACTTAAGTCCCTGGCCAAGCTACATATGAGCCACCATTAGGCCAAGGGCCCACCCCTAATAACATAGGATAGGCCCATGAGGCTGGGACACATAATCCACTGACCATTCAACAAGGTTATGGAACAGATAGTTTCACTTGAAGGTTATCCTGCTATGGCATTGCAGATAATGATTGACATATTTAGTATAATGATGTCTTTAGGACAATGGATCTATCTGACCACAGAGCAGAAAGCTCCTCAGTGCCATAACCATGCAAGGCCAGCAGATTATCCCACAATTAGCTTGTGGGAATATTATGTATTAGCTCACTTGGTCTCCAGTTTACCATCTTTCTGATGTACCTTCCTATGCAACAGAGGTCAAAAAGCCAGAAACTACATTTCCCAGTCTCTCTTGTACCTGGGGTTCTGGATACAAAACAGATTCCTCCAATTGGATGCACTTGCTTGGAGTTGTGAAGGCAGAAGTAAAGCATATGTCATCTGTCTGCCCTTTTATTTGTTTTCTGCTGGCAAGCTAGGTCTCAAAGACATGCGATTTTTCTGTACTGGTGAGCCGTGTCCACTCTCTAGCTTCCTGGGTGTCGGTAAGCAGTTGTAGCAGAAACACTAGCCAGAGTCCATGTCCCATTACCCAGTCACCATCTCTGTGGAGGTCAAGAGGCACTTGGGGTAGAAGTACTGGCAGTGGCAGCTTCCTAATTCCATCTTGCTGATTCCTGGATCACAGCAACGGCAGCACATTCTTGAACTGGGTGGTTCCATCAGTGGCCTTATAGGTAGTAGTTCTTCAGATGGGCCAGTTCTGTCATGTTTTAGGAGTCATTTTTGGATGTCCAGAATACAGCCCACTCCTTCATCCCCTCAAATAATTTTTCAATATGGATTCCCTGTATTAAATAATTTCTGATTAGTATACCTTGAGTGCTTTCAATTTCTTGCCCTGAACCCTGACTGATACACCAACAAATGTACTGTCCTCATATGGAGTGGGAAACAGAGGAGCCTAAAACTCAAAATCTATTCATCAACCCAGTGTTGACATGTGAGATTCTGGTAAAAGTCTCTAATTGGAAGATGCCCATGCATCATCCCTACCCTCACTCCTCCCCCGATTTAACTCCAAAAATGTAGACAGTTTTATCAATCACCAAGGAACTTTAAAGTGTGCTGCAGCAAATTTCAAAGTCAAAAAAAAGTTGATTTTAGATTCAACTCAGCAAACAGCGATGGAGTGCCTCCCCTTTGCCAAACACTGCTGTAAGGGCGGATGATGCAAAGATAAGAAAAAATCAGCCTCTGTTCTCTGAGAGTATACTTCCTCTGTGTTGGAGAGAATGACTTTAATACAAGACAACTCGTGATAAATACCAAAGAAGAGTTCTAGTCAAAATACAATGGGAACACGGAGGAGGAAGAAAGAGATAAACTCTGCCTGGAGGGGGACAGAGAATGAGTCCTAGATGACGTGTCAGCTAAGCTGGGTCTTGAGTAGGATTTTGTCAAAAGGAACAAGACTGCTCTTCCAAGAAATCCACTAAGCTCAATCTTCACTTTTTAAAAAAGTCCATATGAGTGTATTTTTCACTGTGTCTTTTTTTCCTACCTTTACTTTTCAACCAAAAGTGCATGTGAACCACGTCTACATCTTGGGGCAAGCAGGGAGTGAAAAAAAAATCATGGAGATGAATTGCACTGTGGAATTTGTGAGTGGGTGCTGGCAGTCCACACTGGGGAGGCAACCATTATAGCTAAGCACTTACTGAAATTACTTTCTATCAGCAAGAGAAGATGTAATCAAGTTAAAGGATGCAGGCCTTGGGCAAAATAACAAAGAAAGAAACCATGTGTGGAAATTATTTTCTAGGGGCCTCTCAGCAAATCAGGAGAAATTCTAGGAAAAGCAGGATGATATAGTTGAAGAAGCAGGGCATGGAGCACCAGAAGGACTTGAATTCTGGTCTTGACTCTGACGCTAGTCAGGTCTGTGACTTTGAAGAGCCTCTTCGCTGTGCTAACATTTGATGATTTATTTATTTGCCTCTGGACAAATAAATAGGGAGCAAGTATAGCCAGCAAACACTAGATTCCAGAAGATTAAAACCCGAGAGACTGAGGAGACCCTAAATGTATTTACCCCAATCCCAATCCTCACCATTTCTACCTTCTTTAAAACAAGAGTGGCCCAGGAATTCACTTTATTAAAATTTTTCTCCATTGAAACACTGGCCTGGAGAATTCAATATGTGGCTTAACCCCAATTAAACCCTGTTTGTCTGTTTAAGCAAGTCAAACTCTTTGTAACGTCAGGTCTTCAATTGTTAAATGGCAACAGAAACAAATCCATGGATAATGTCATTAAAAGTGGGAAAACAGAAGTCCAGAGAGATTTAATGATTTACCTAATGTCGAACAGCTAGTAAGTGTCAGGGCTGGTCCCAGAAACCAAAACTATCTTGCTCCAGAGCCCAAGTTCTTAGGCACTACCCAAATAATATTGAAATACTAAAGCACTTACTACTGAATCTCTTCAACTTCTTCATGAGGTATGACTAGTTGGCATTTCTATTTTTCAGAGGAGGTGAGTAAGACTTACGGATTTTATATCAGTTTTCTATTGCTGTGTAACAAATGACCACAAACTTAGTGACTTAAAACAACATTCACTAATTATATCACAGTTTTTACAGGTCAGAAATCTGAGGACAGTTTACCTGGGTCCTCTGCTCGGGGTTTCACAAGGCAGAAATCAAGGTATTGGCCAGGGTTGGGCCCTGAGGCTAGAGGTTCTCTTTGAGGCTATGTGGTTGCTGGCAGAATACATTTTCTTGCAGCAATAGAACTCAAGGCAGCTTCCTCTTCAAGGCCAGCATGGAAGAGAGTGATTTCTTCAGTCTCTTCCTTTAAGGAAGGTCTAAAAGCTTTTGCACAGCCAGGGAAACTATCACTAGAGCGAATAGACAGCCTACAGAATGGGAGAAAATATTTGTTCTCTATACATCTGATAAAGGGCTGATAACAAGAATCTATCTAGAATTTTAAAAAATCAACAAGAAAAAATCAAACAACCCCATCAATAAATGGACAAAGGAAATGAACAGAAACTTTTCAAAAGAAGACAGAATAATGGCCAGTGAACATATAAAAAAATGCTCAACATCTCTAATCATTAGGGAAATGCAAATCAAAACCACA
>NW_012150596.1:1577039-1611039 GCF_000956105.1 Propithecus coquereli | reverse complement strand
GTATATGTATACAATGGAATATTACTCAATTATAAGAAACGACAGTGATCTAGCACCTCTTATATTTTCCTGGATTGAACTTGAGCCCATTATCCGAAGTGAGGAACCACAAGATCGGAAGAATGGGCTCCACTTGTACTCGCCATCAAATTGGCACTAACTAATTAACACTATGGTGCTCACATGGCAGTAATATTCTCCAGGGATTAGGGGGATGGGGGGGTAAACACACAACTAAAGGACACGGGGAGCATTGTAGGAGGGAAGGGCATGCTTCTAACCCTCACTTGGGTGAGGCAAAGATATAAAATGTAACCAAAATGTTTGTACCCTCATAGTACCCTGAAATTAAAAAAAAAAAAGGAAGGTCTAGAGGGTTCACCTGATTAGGTCAGCGTCACCCAAGATAATCTTCCTTTGGATTAACTCAGAGTTAACTGATTAGGGAACCTTACTTACCTCTGCAAAATCCCGCCACCTTTGCCATATCCTGTTGTTTAGAAGCAAGTAATAAGTTCCACCCACACGCAAGGGGAGGGGTTTACAAAAGGGTATAGATACCAGAGTGTGGGAATTACAGGGGCCATCTTAGAATTTTGCCTAGCATAAAGTTTAATCAACATTTCCAATTGAAGTTTTCTATGTTTCTATGAGAGGCACCCAAATTATTCAATATTTCTGGAATCATAATTGTAATTATTGTTTATAACCCCTGCTAAAAACAATAGCTCTGTTTTCGTTGCCATTTAACAATTTAAGACATAAAATTACAGAAGCAAGTGCTGACAGAAATACTGCCTACCTTTCAGGGTTGTTGAGAGGATTTCATTAAATTCAATAAAATATGTGAAAACCCCTCACATAGTAGTATGCACAAAGTAGGTGCTTAATGAGTAATGGCCATGGTAGGGAAGAACAGAGAGGCCCATCCTGCTGCTGGAGACTTCTCAGGCCTCTGGAAAGACCCCTCTGGGGGCAGACCCTCACCCGCTACATCCTTTGACCTGGAAACACAAGGTGAATTCATTATGCTGACTTCAGGGGCTGTTTGGGGACTGAATAGTGAGAAAATATCTAAAACATTTCTGGAAAAAATATGCTAAATGGTAAATATAAAAATAATACATCATCCTTTTGAAGGCAAGGCATGAGATATATGCTAGTTGCTTCTGTCAGACAATTTGAATGTTAAAAAGCATATTTTAAACAATCCCATCAAAAAGTGGACAAAAGACACGAACATATTTTTTTCAAAAGAAGACAAAAGACCAACAGACATATGAAAATGACCAAGAGACAATATCACTAATCATCAGGGAAATTCAAATTAAAACCACAATGAGATACCATCTTACTCCTGTCAGAATGGCCATTATTAAAATGTCAAAAAAACAACAGATGCTGGCATGGATGCAGAGAGAAAGGGAACGTTTATACACCGTTGGTGAGACTGCAAATTAGTACAACCTCTATGGAAAACAACATGAAGACGCCTGAAAGAGCTGAAAGTAGGTCTATTCGAGTCAGCAATCACACTACCAGGTATATACCCAAAGAAAAAGAAATCATTTTATCAAAAAGACATATGCACTTGGATGTTCAATGTAGCACAATTCACAATTGCAAAGATATGGAATCAATCTAAGTGCCCATCAATACATGAGTGGATAAAGAAAATGTGGCATATATATACACCATGGAGTGCTACTCAGCCATAAAAAGAAATGAAATAATGTCATTTGCAGCAACTTTGATGGAACTTGAAACGATTATCCTAGGTGAAGTATCTCAGGAATGGAAAAAAAAAACACCACATGTTTTCACTAAGAAGTGGGACCTAAATGATGGGCACGCATGGGCACAAAGAGATGTAAAGAACATTGGAAACTAAGAAGAAAGAAGGATAAAAACTTACCTGTTGGGTACAATGAACACTATCCTGGTGACGGGCACACTGAAAGCCCTGACTTCAGTATTATACAGTGTATCCATGTAACAAAAACATTCGTACCCCCTTCATATTTTGAAATTAAAAATAAATAAATAAATAAAAAGCATGTTTTGTTCCTTAGTCATGAGTTTATCTTCTTTAAATTGAATAAGGTAGATAATAAGATCCCTTTTGTTTGCATCTGTTTGCATAATAAAAACTATCATTTCAGCTCCCATTTTGTGTGTGTGTGTGTATGTGTGGTGGTGAAGAGTAATGGGGTGACCCGCAGGCCTTTACATATTCCTCCATAGTCTCTCTTATTTTCTTCTTATTTTTCTTCTCTTATATGCACGGCTACTTCCCAGCTCTATATTATTTGATTGTCCCAAAGCAGTTACACAAAGGGAGCAGTGTGGATGAATGCCTCAATTAACAAAAAGAACTTTTGAAGAATCATGTTACAATCTTTTTGTGTTTTATATTCAGTCACTATAACTACAAGAAGGAGAAAGAGAAACTCCAGCAAAGGACACTGTCCACGAGCCAAGCCCTCTAAGTAAGTTTCCATTACATGAATAAGTGTTAATAAAATCAAATTTAGCCAAATGAATTTCAGGTGATTTATTTTGGGTTTTTTTTTTGTTTGGTGTTTTTTTTTGTTTGTTTTTTTTTTTTGTCTAAAGTCAAAACCAAATTAATTGCCATTATTATTTCTAAAGTCTTTCTGTGCAGTACAATGCATGACTAGATAGATGTATTATACTACATAAAACAGTGCCACTTTCCATTAATCCTGGCTTGTACCAATCCTTGTACCATTCTGGCATATACAAGTCAAATGTAAGGGCCTAACCCAAATGCTCACGATTCTTGTAACTGGCAAACTCAATTATGTGGAGTTGCTGAATGTTCTCTTAGCTGTTCTCTTAGCTTAACCTGTCGTACTTGAGAACTGGGGCAACCTCTACGAAAGCTTATCCAGTCCTCAGGTGGTGAGATACATGGCACAAAATGATGTGAGGGTTGGCTAATTCTATCAATGCCAAGAGGCAGTCTTTTTTTTTATTCTTAATAACTTTCTTTTTTTTTTTCTTTCAGCGTATTACAGGGGTACAAATGTTTATATTACGTATATTGCCTTTGCCCCACCTGAGTCAGAGCTTTGAGCGTGTCCATCCCCCAGACGGTGCTCACTGCACCCATTAGGTGTGAACATACCCATCCCTTCCTCCCCCCTCTCACCTGCCTGACACCCAGTGAATGTTACTACTATATGTGCACATAAGTGTTGATCGATTAGTACCAATTTGATGATGAGTACATGTGGTGCTTGTTTTTCCATTCTTGTGGTACTTCACTTAATAGAATGGGTTCCAGTTCTATCCAGGATAATACAAAAGGTGCTAGATCACCACTGTTTTATTGTGGCTGAGTAGAACTCCATGGTCTACATATACCACATTTTATTAATCCACTAAGGTATTGATGGACACTTGGGTTGTTTTCACATCTTTGCAATTGTGAATTGTGCTGCTGTAAACATTCGAGTGCAGATGTCTTTTTTATAGAATGTCATTTGTTCTTTTGGGTAGATGCCCAGTAATGGGATTGCTGGATCAAATGGTAGATCTACTTGTATCTCTTTAAGGTATCTCCATATTGCTTTCCACAGAGGTTGTACTAGTTTGCAGTCCCACCAGCAATGTATGAGTGTCCCTATCTCTCCGCATCCATGCCAACATTTATCGTTTTGGGACTTTTTGATAAAGGCCAGTCTCACTGGAGATACGTGATAGCTCATTGTGGTTTTGATTTGCATCTCCCTGATGATTAGAGATGTTGAGCATTTTTTCATATGTTTTTTGGCCATTATTCTGTCTCCTTTTGAAAAGTTTCTGTTCATGTCCTTTGCCCATGTTTTAATGGGGTTGTTTTTTCCTTGCTGATTTTCCTGAGTTCTATATATATTCTAGTAATCAACCTTTTATCAGATTCGTAGCATGCAAATATTTTCTCTCATTCTATAGGTTGTCTGTTTAAAGAGGCAGTCTTAATAATTCATATATGGTAGAATTCACTTCAAGAATCGGTTATTTAGTCACCCAAAAATGTACCTCAAGAACCAGTATTGTCAATATTTGTATGTCTATGTTGATGCAATTTGGCATAAAACTTGTTCATTTCTACTCTCCCTTGAACACAGCAGAGAGAACTCTCACAGTCATGTATGGCTTTCAGTTTCTTCTTCGAAACAAGAGTAGGACAATAGCAAGGAATTTGTCCTGAAAAGGACTTTCCTCACCTCCCAAGTGGTCATTTAGCAAAATGTCTTTCAGTATTCCACATGACTTCATCACCTCCCCTTTTATCAGACTCTTAAATAAGTCCTGAGGAACAAGTTTGTAAAATCAAATGCTTTCCTTTCTGCCTCTTTTTCTTACTGGTACATTTATTGTTCATTAACATACTACTATGCTCCAGGAAAATTTCCCAGGTATTTTAAAGATGCTATATTTTTAGCTACTCAATTCATAAACAAAAGTTGTTTATTTTAGCCAAATTTTAGATATGAGGAAATTGAAGCTAATAGAGACTAAATAGCCCCCCGCCCTGCCAAATCCCAGAACTATTCATTGGTAAAGCTAGAACTTCAACTGTAGGTGTTCTGATCATAAAGATAATACTTTCCCTATGATACTATATGCAAAAAGTAACACCATTCTTTACTGTTCCCCACCTATGCATTTTTTATGTTTTCCAGCTTTTTTAGCAAGACAGCATGTGGTGGTGGGAACCAAAGGTATTTGGAAGTAGACAGTGCAGGAAATCTTGGCTTTTCATCTTTTTCACTTATCATTGGTTATTTATCCAAACTGCATCACAACAAATGGTACCCATAAGATAATGACAACTAAACAACAACAACTATAATAATAGCTAACAATTTCTGAGCACTTACTATGTACCAGATTCTGAGTTAAGCACTTCATTCACATTATTTCAGTGTTTTGCATATTAGAATAACCTGGATGTGTATTAGAATCACCTGGTAGCTTATAAAGACTACAGATGCTTGGGCCCCAACACCGGAAACTCTATATCTGTTACATTATCTCATTTATTTTGAGGATAATGAACTTTTTGAGACAGGAACTATTTATTAGCTCTTATTTACAGATGAGGCAAGTAATATTAAAAATAAGTAGATTAAAATCGCATAACTAGTAAGAGAAGGGCTAGAATTTGAACCATGTCTGTTAACTCAAGAGAATGAGATCATAGACTTCCCAGTCAGTTGCATCTGGGATTGAAACTTGTTTCCCCTTTAATTCTGTGAGCTTGGGCAAGATAATTATTTTCTTTTGATAGTAATTGTTCACATACCGAACTAGGATGACAATAGCATCCTAACAAAGTTGTAAGAATCACCTAAGGCACCAAGATGGTTTTTTTCCCCAAGTGGTGAAAAAAGAGTACAGACACAGTCAACCTCCTCAGGGGGAAAACCAGGAAAGGAAGCTGTGTTCAGCACAATTACAAGTCCACATATTTCTTTTTTTTAATTGACAGGTAAAAATTATATATGTTTATGGTGTATAGCATGATGTTTCGATATATGTATACATTGCACGATGGCTAAATCAAGCTCTTTAACACATGCATTAACTCACATACCTATCATTATTTTGTGGTGAGAACACTTAAAATCTACTCTTTTAGCAATTTTCAAATATACAATATATTGTCATCAAATGTAGTCACCATGATGTACAGTGCAGTTTATGAACTTATTCCTCCTGTATAGCTGAAATGTTGTGTCCTTTGACCAACATCTCTCCATCCCCAACCCCACCCTCGGCCTCTAGTAAGAACCATTCTACTGTCTGTTTCTATGAGTTCAATTTTTTTCACACTGCACATGTAAGTGAGACCTTGTGATGTTTGTCTTTCTGTGACTGGCTTAATTCACTTAACATAATGTCCTCCAGTTCCATCCACATTGTTTGTTGTGAATGACAGCCTGTTTTTCTTTTTAAAGGCTGAGTAGTATTCCAAGAATTCCATTATGTATATGTGCCACATTTTCTTTATCCATTCATCTACTCATGGACACTTAGGTTGATTCCATATCGTGGCTGTTGTGAATAATTCTGCAATGAACGTGGGAGTACAGAGATATCTCTTCAACATTCTTATTAATATTTGATATCCTTTGGATATATACCCAGAAGTGGGATTTCTGCATCATGTGTTCATTCCAGTTTTACATTTTTGAGGAACCTCCATACTGTTTTCCATAAAGGCTGTACTAATTTACATTCCCATCCACAGTATGCAAGGGATCCCTTTTCTCCACATCCTTGACAACACATCTTATCTTTTATCTTTTTGATAATAACAATTTTAACAGGTAGGAGGTGATACCTCATTGTGGTCTTAATTTGCATTTCCCTGATGATTGGAGATGTTGAATATTTTTTTCATATACTTCTTGGCCATTTGTATGTCTTCTTTTGAAAAATTTCTATTCAGATCCTTTGCCCATCTTTAAATTGTTTTTATTTGTTGTTGTTCATTTGTTTGTTCCTTTTTTTTCTTACTATTCAGTTGTTTGAGTTCCTTATATATTTTGGCTATTAATCCTTTATCGGAAATATCATTTGCAAATATTTTCTCCCATTCTGTAGGTTGTCTCTTCACTCTGTTGATTGTTTCCTTGGCTGTGCAGAAGCTTTTTAGTTTAATGTAATCCCATTTGTCTATTTTTGCTTTTATTGCCTGTGCTTTTGGGGTTATATCCAAAAAATCATTACCCAGACCAATAATATCATGTAGCTTTTCACCTATGTTTTCTTCTAGTAGTTTCACAGTTTCAGGTCTTATGTTTAAGTCTTCAATCTATTTTGAGTTGACTTTCATATATGATGTGAGATGATTCTTCTGTATGTGGATATCCAGTTTACCCAGCACCATTTGTTGAGAGACTATACTCTTTCTGTGTTCTTGTGTCTCTCATTGTGTGTTATTGGTGTCTTTGGCAAAAGTCAATTGACCATAAAAGCATAGATTTATTTCTGGGCTCTTTATTTTGGTTCATTGTTCTATGTCTCTGTTTTTATGCCAGTACCATGCTGTTTTGATTACTATAGCTTTTAGTAATGCTCAAATCTGGTAGGGTGATGCCAATTCACATATTTTTAACAGCAGCTTCTTCATTATTTCTGGGAATGCACATGTACTTGAGGGATATAGTGACCGGTGTTACCAAAATTCCCAGGGGAAAGTTTATATACAGTGTAATGCACCATAAAGGTAACCCTAGCTGAAGAAAAAATAAGATGCCTAGAAAGGTTATTATTATTAGTCATATTCAGTAATACCTAATTCTAATATTAATAAGAAACCCAATGACAATGAATATTAAAAAGAAAGAAGTAATCATTAGGAATAGTTCTATCTCTATAACAAAGTGGTTCTTAATTCTATTATTTTTTAATGTCCCACAGAAAGAAGAGAATATCAAAATTGATCTAGACTGAGAAACTGAAAGAAACCTTTGAATGCTAAATTCCCACCTAATGGGTGCAGTACGCACTATCTGGGGATGGGTACATTTGTAGCTATGACTCGGATGGTGCAAAGGCAATATACGTAACCTCAACATTTGTACCCCCATAATATTTTGAAAAAAAAAGAAACTTTTTTCTACTTTAAAGTAATTTGGCATCTTGGAGGTATAGAAACAGTTATTTTCTTCTGGGCTGTTTGGGGACAGCTCTTCCCAAAAGAAGAATGCTCTGGTAAGGACAGATTAATCTTTAAGCCCCCAGGCACACACATCTATGGACCCATTCCTCAGAGGAGGCCCTAATTTCTGATAACTTCCTGAAGTCTAAGAATGCAGGATAAAAAGGAATGAGCACAAAAGAATCCAAGGAGTTGTGGAGCAACCCAAGGAGGAAGGAAGAAAGTAGAAGGGGTTGAGTACAGGTATTTTCCTAACTCACAGCTGTTGACCACGGAACGTGGCTGTCAGTGTGATTTTTTTAAACTGCTGCTAAGTAGGCCAAGGAAGTTACACAATGTGAAGTGAAGAGGTAGAGTTTCATGGAATCATTGTCTCATACAGTAGGAGAACTGCAAAGGACCTGAAAGGCCAGGTGTTTGAGCCCCTACATTTGACAGATGAGGAAACAGTGGTGCAAACATAGCAATGGACTTGCTCGGGGTCACAGAGCAAGTTAGGAGCAGAGTTGGGGCTTGACATAAATTGAGAGCTCATGAGGGCAGAGAATGAATGTTCTTCTTCTCTGCAGTCTCCAGTGGGCCATGTTTGGTGCTTTGCCCGTGGATGGTCAGTGAACAGTTGTTGATTGAGTTGCACTGACTTCAGATGTTTTGACTTTATGACTCGCATGAAGTATAAAGTTATGCCCAAGATGTAGCATATGCTGAAAATATGTGGGAGGATGAAGAAAACTGGATACATAGCTATACATAGTCTAGATACATAGCTATAATTCTTAGGAAAATATTTTAAAGGAAAAATAGAGAAAACTATATAGGAATAAAGCAGTGCTACTCAAGTGTACGGGTGCTGGTGGAAAGGGGCATATGTCTTTAATATAAAATTCCCCCAAGGCATGCTATTTTTTAAAGTGTCCAAAGGTCATTCTGATTCACCATCCCCTTCACCACTATAATCAGAACTACTGGAATACAGTGTTAAAAGATAATATTGCAGTCATGAGTTACTAGATTAAAAAAAAATTTTTCTTTCAGTAAATACTTGAATAGGAGTCATTGTTGAGTTTGTATCCTTGGACAAAGACAGCACTGATAGAGAAATGCCAAGAGTGCTGGCCTGAGCCCACGAAAGAAAATTGAGTAAAAATGTTGACATTAATTTAGCACTACATAGATTTCATCAAGGGCCTGTGTGATTCTAGAAAACCAACAGCATCATCTCCAGAGAAAACTAAATGCAGATGTATGCACAGAATTTAAAAGCAAAAGGTCCCACGTTTTAAAGGAAATGTGAAGTCAGGCACCAGGACTGCCAAAGAGTCTGCACTGTCACCTCCAAAAACTTTGCCGCCTTTACAACAGGGCACGTTCCTCTTTGTCTTTGTCTGGGTAATGTCCCCTAGACTTGGAAGGCCTTGAGGGAAGATCTGCTTGCTTCATCTTTGGGCCCCCACAATGGCACACAGATGGAACACAAGATATACCTGCTAAATACAGGCTTCAGTGGCTTCCCAAACCCCTTAAACTGGCTTCTTCTCCTGTCATTAAAAAAAAAAAAAAAAAAAAAAAAAACTACCCACTAGTAGAAGATTGATAGCTTGGGAGAAGAGAAGGGCAGTTAGGGATCAAGACACAAACGGCTTTGCATACCAAAGAGTTTGGATTTCATCCCAGTTATAAAGGGAATCTGTTTAAGGGTTGAAAGTTTAAGTGATCTGATTTATGCTTTCAAAAGCTCCTTCTGTCTGCTGAGTTGAGAATGGACTGCAGGGACCAAGGGTGGACACACAGAGACTGGTGAGGAGGCTACTGCAGCCATCCTGGAGTGAGATGATGGTGGCTGGAATTAGGGTGGATCATACTGAACGAACAGGAGAAGAGATACGAACAAGGCAGTAGAAGTGGACAGAGGTCAGGTCCTGTAGGGACCTCTAGGCCATGCTAAAGACTTTTGGATTTTATTCTAAGTGCAGTTAAGAAGCTGCTGGAAGATCGAGAGCAAGATGTGCCTTGGTTTATATTCTAGAACTGCGGTCCCCAACCCCGATCAACTGCCTGTTAGGGACTAGGACGCAGAGCTCCGCCAGCCCCACCGTTCACCTCCCACCACCCCATCAATGGAAAAATTGTCTTCCATTAAACTTAGGAAGGGGGATGCACAGAAAGAGGTGAGCAGTGCAAGCAAAGCTTCATCTGTATTTACAGCTGCTCCCCATCGCTCACATCACCACCTGAGCTCCACCCCCACCTACCCAGCCCCCGTCCGTGGAAAAATTGTCTTCCAGGAAACCCAGTCCCTGGTGCCAAAAAGGTTGGGGACCACTGTTCTAGAACATTTTTCTGGCTACCATGTGGAGAATGGACTGAAAGCAAGAATGGATATAGGGAGAAAATTGAAAGAAATCATGAAGTGGAGGTGAGTTGCTCACCGACTTAAGAAAAGCAGCTGAAAAAATAAAACTCCTTTTATGATGTGTGGACATACTGCAAGGCATATTTTCTCATTTGATTTGAACATAAAATTTTAATGGTTTAATAGGTGTGTTTTGTCATACCAGCAATTGATGGACCTTGAAAAATGATGTTTGGGGATGCTGCTACCAACTGGCATCATTCTGAAAGAGAAATTCCAGAACAGTATTCTAACATATTCCCTCACACAAACCTAAATCCAGAAAAATAACCTGGTTCATTTTCTATTCATTTGCCCTCACTCCTTCCAAGAGGTTGTAATATAGTTCATCTTCAGAGAGCTTCTTGTTTGAGTTTATTGAGAAAACACCCACCTATGAATTAGACCAGCCTACATTTCCTTCCCCTACAACCTGCTGGAGCCTGGGTCTTTGTATATATTTTAGGCATGTGGCTTTCCACCCACCTACTATTTTCCAGTGCAGTGGTTTGCAAACAATTGCGAGTGGGAGTGGTGTGGAAAAGGGCTTCAGGATCCACAGGAGGGAAAGAGAAGGACAGCTGTGCAAGGGGTAGAGGTACAGCTGGGCAGCCTGGGTGATGAGTGACCTCCCCTCCCTGCCCCCAGCATGTCAGGACTTTCACTGACAACACTCTGAAGCCTGCAAACACCAACAGGAGAGTGGAGGATGAGCACTGGCTGTTGTGTAGAGTTTGTCCCATTGGAACCTTCAGACAGAAAGGTTTCTAGAATCCTGGCCAGCAGGGCTGAAATGGCAGAAGCCAGGCAAAGTTTGATCCATTGTCTGGAAAACGGGTCAAGGGAGAAACCGGAGATGGGGGAGTAGAAGGGATGTGACTCCCAAGGGCAGCTTCAGTGGCAGAGGTGGAAACACAAAAGATAATGAATGACCAGGGAGAAATTTCAGAGTTTGAAATCATGGGGGTGGTAGGAGCAGTTTGGAGAGGCCTTTAGTGTGGTGGCACAGTTGGAGTAAGGGGAAGGTGAAGGTCAATGACAGTGAGAGGAAAGTCAAGGAACTCAGGGACCCAGGTGTTTGCGGGGTCATCACGAGGACACACAGAAGTCCCCAAAGGTTCTGGCAAAGGACAAAGGCAGAAAGACTATGAGCCAGAAGCCAAAGACTTAGAGACTGGAGGCAGTGTGCATGCTCCAGATGCTTTTGAAGGGGGCCAGAATGTCAGGTGGTAGGGCACAGGGTTAAGCAGATCTCATTATGAAGGAAGCACTAGCTCTTTTCAATGGGGGTGAGAGAGACAAAGAAAGTAGGACTAAAATTTGGGCCTTCTCTCTGTCTGTGGGAGATGTCTGTCTGGAGGGCTCGTGGGGGGCTGGATGAGCAGGGCTGAGCCACCCACCCACGTGTCTCAGCTCAGAGTGAAGTCAGAGGTGAAATAACCACCATCAAGCACTGCTCTAAGCACTCTCCAAACAGTGCCCCATTTGGTCCTCCACAGCAGCACCATAAGGTAGGTGCTATCTTCAGCCCATTTTACAGATGAAGAAATCGAGGCAGAAAGATGTTAAATGGTTTGCCTAAGGTCCTACAGCTAGGAAGTGGCAGAACTGGGATTTAAACCCAGGTCCGACCAGTGCCAGTCCCTGTGCTTTTCACCAAAACCTCCTTCCTGCCTGTCCGGGGCTGGGTTGGGCTGCATGATTGCTGCAGACCCTGTCTGAACCCCATCACCCATTTCCCTTGATTCCTGGGGACACAGAAGCTAGCCTGGCTAGGAGGTGGGGTTCTGGGGGACTGAGGTTTTAGCAGGGAGTGCTGACTTGAAACAGTGGGAGAAGGGCACTGAGGCCAAAAGAATGACCAAGGCTGACAAGCACTCGGTAGAGGTCAGAGCCAAAATGCCAGGAATGTGTTCAGAGTGTCCAGGGCCATAAGACAGAATGTAACAGAAGCTAGCAGGGACCAGTAGAGGTGGGGGAGAGAGGGAGGTTCCTGAGCCCAGAACCCCCACTAGTGCTTGCATCATTGATAGAAGTGCTGACCATTCACTAAGTAGCACACAAAGGGCTTTACAGTGTGACCTCTTTTCATCCTCACAACAACTCTGAAACGTAAGCACAGCATTTTTCCCACTATTGCAGATAGGAAACTGAGGCTCAGAGAGATTAAAGGACTCAGCCAAGGCCACACAACAAGGGAGTGGTAGATCTGGGAAGCAATTCAAATCTGTCTGACTCCAGAGCCCAGGCTTCTACCAGCCACCCTTTAAGATGAGTGTGTGGCAAGTATACATTGGTGAGAGGTCACTATGAAGTCCCAGAGGCAGAGTGGCCAGATATTTCCAGCCTTGCCAAGCAAGCATTCCATGCCTGTAATACCTGCAACAGACAGGTCAGGATTCTTCTATCCCTTACCAACATTTCTCCAGGTAATTAAGTTCTCCCTCCCAGGGGAAAAAAATTTTAATTGCTACTTCTAATTTATAATCAACAAAAACTTTCAGAAAAATCTACAGAGTTTAGTTCTAATTTTGCATAAGTGTGTAAGTATAGCCTTCAGGAATACTACAGAGATTTTTATTCATTTATCTCCTGTATCTACACATTTACAGACTGTGGGAAGTATAATTAAAAATAAGGTGTCATAAAAATAACAATTGAAAGAATTGACCAATATTAGAAAGATTTTACTTTTTTTTTTTTTTTGAGACAGAGTCTCACTGTGTTGCCCTGGCTAGAGTGAGTGCCGTGGCGTCAGCCTAGCTCACAGCAACCTCAAACTCCTGGGCTCAAGCGATCCTCCTGCCTCAGCCTCCCGAGTAGCTGGGACTACAGGCATGCACCACCATGCCCGGCTAATTTTTTTCTATATATTTTTAGTTGTCCGATTAATTTCTTTCTATTTCTAGTAGAGATGGGGTCTCGCTCTTGCTCAGGCTGGTCTCGAACTCCTGAGCTCAAACAATCCGCCCGCCTCGGCCTCCCAGAGAGCTAGGATTACAGGCGTGAGCCACCGCGCCCGACCAGGATTTTACTTTTCAATCCTGTTGACAATCGAAGAAGAAGAAGAAGAAGAAAAAAATACCTATGTCAGAAATTCCAAGAATAAATGATGATAACCAGTACTTGGCCAAACACTAAATGCACCACCAGGCTAGGTTGCGTAGAAGGATGTGGTCTCAGAGAATGAGGCTAGACTCGCTAAAAGTTTTATTTTCAACTCAGCACTGTTCTTGCTGGATGACCTTAGGCCAATCGCCATGCTGGATGTTCTCCATTTGTCCCTCCCGGATCTGCTTTCCACCCTTCTCCTCCCTGCTGTGTGCCCCAAGAGGCTGACCCACATGGACTCTGGCTTCCAGTTGGGTTTGGTCAATGACAAGTACTGGCAGAAGACTGAAGGGTGGAAGGACCAAGAGGGTGGTATATCGATTCTCCTGGCTCCCTTACTATCTGGGCCACAGGTCATCAGTGCCTGCATTCCTTTACCAAAAGCCACATCTCCTGGTACAGTCCTCCCACAGCCACACCTTTCAGTGGGTTCTGTGTCTACTCCCTCCCCCTTGCTCCTTCAGGCTAGAGGTGGTTACTGCTCCCTGATGTGGCTCCCTGTTGTGGCTAGGGTCTTTCATCATCTCTCATTAGTTCCTTTTACCCTACCAACAAACACCTTTGTGAGCAGTCCCTTCCTAAACTCCCCTCAAATGACCCATCTGGGTGCACCATCTCTTGCCTGCCAGTGCCATGATAAATACACTCATTTAACCTCTGCGGGTCTCAAATTCTCTGTTTTAGTAATAGCACTTTGTCCTCCACCCATCCCATGGAGATTGAATAACTCACCAAATATTTATGGAATGCTTATACGTGCCAGATGCTCAAAGGAGAAATAAGAAACGTAGATGGTGCTCTTCATCCTTCTAATAGGAGGAGATAGTCCTTCTATTCCAGGAGGGGATAGGGCTTCATTCCATCCCATCCCACTCCAGCTTTTCCATCAGGGAGCTCAGAGCCAGGGGTGGGCAGGACTGACTCACCAAAGAGCACCTGCCCACCCAAGGTAGGGTTCCTGCCCAAGAAGCTCGGACTCTGGGATAGCAGGTTCAGGGAAGGGTATAGAACAGAGGTGTTGTGAAGGCTGGAGACAAACTTATGGGACTTTTGTGTGATAATAATAAATATAATTAAATATGAAAAAGGAATGCAGACTATTCAAGGTACAGGTCCTGCACTTTCACTTACATGAAGAAATATATCTAAAGACCTAAGTATTCAACCCGGCATACAGTAAACATTCCGTTAATGGTGACAAAAATCATGACCACAATAATAGTAATGACAGCAACGGCTAATACTTACATGAGGATTACAACATATTTCAAAGCCCTTTGTAGGTATTAACCTAATGCATCATCACAACAACCTTATGAAATAGATCTTGTTATTAGTCTTATTTTCCAAGTGAGGAAACTGAAGCATGGAGAGTGTATTAGTTTTCTGTGGCTGCTGTAACACATTGCCACAAACTTGGCTTAAAACAAGACAAAATTTGTTTTTTCCATTTTTTGAGACAGGTTCTCACTCTGTTACCCTGGCTAGAGTGCTGTGGCGTCAACATAGCTCACCGCAACCTCAAACTCCTGGGCTCAAGTGATCCTCCTGCCTCAGCCTCCCAAGTAGCTGGGGCTACAGGTGTGCACTGCCATGCCTGGCTAATTTTTCTGTTTTTTGTAGAGATGGGGTCTTGCTCATGCTCAGGCTGGTATGGAACTCCTGGTCTCAAGTGATCCTCCCGCCTTTCAAAGTGCTAGGATTACAGGCATGAGCCACCGCATCTGGCCAAGAAAAAAGTATTCTCTTGCAGTTCTGGAGGTCAGAAATACAAAATCCATATCACTGGACAGAAATCAAGGTGGCAGCAGAGCCACACTCCCTTGAAACGTTCTAGGGGAGAATCCACTCCTTGCCATCTTTGGTGGCTGCCATAATATCTTAACTTGAGGCTACATCACTCCAATCTGTGATCACTCCATGATCACGTTGTCTTCTCTTGTGTCTGTTTCCAGTCTCCCTCTGCCTCTATCTCACAAGGATACATGTGATTATATTTAGGGCCCACCCAGGGTAATCTCCCCATCTCAAGATCCTTAACTTAATCACATCTGCAATGTCCCCTTTTTCATATAAGGTAACATTTACAGGCCCAGGTGATTAGGACCCAGATATTTTGGGGGCCATTATTTAGCCTACCATGGAGAGGTTAAGTAACTTGCCCAAGATCACACAGATATCTATTATTTTTAATTCTTACTATATGATTTGGGACAAATTACTTAACATTATTTGTGAAATGGTAGTGAAAATCCCTGCCATGTGGTATGCAAATGAATAATTATTAAAATCTTCCGGGAGAATGTGAAGATACAAAGACAGGGCTTCTGTCTTTTCAGCTTTGTGACTGCCTCAGGTCCATAATAAGCATTCAGGACAAGTCTGTTGAAGGAACAAATAAATGCATGAATGATAGCACAATTCGTTCATGTTGACCTCTGTTCACAAAGCCCTTTCTATCCATCTTCTCATTTGACCTCATGATGGGCCTGTGAGGTGGGTAGTGTGGGCTCTATTATCCCAATTTTATCCAGGTGAAACAGGCTCAGGAAGGCTAATAACAATAATAATATCAGCCAACATCATGGCATGCCAGGTACCATGCTAAGCCCTTGTCCAATGTTGCACAGCTAGCACATTACATGGGGTAAATGATAGAGATGAACAGGTGAAAGACTGGGTTTTTCAGTGCTCAGGGCCCAGGCTATGCAGGAGGTGCCTCTAGTGACCAAAGGCCCTAAATTTTCCTCCTGGAGAGGTCTGGTGAACCCCATGTTTATAGGATGTCAGGCTATATGTTCTACTCTGGGGTTAGAAAGTTTTGTGTCAGAGACCTCAGTATGAATGTAGGTTCCATTGTTTGACTTAAGCTACTTCACCTCTCTGAACCTCAGTTTCCTCAACTGTAAAATAAATATGGTAATGGTTTCTACTTCAGACAATTGTTGGGAGGATGAAGCAAGGTAGTCTGTGTAGGTATGTAGCGCAGGGCCAGGCCATCATGTAGGGTTCAGCAGCTGCTATTGCTACTGCTGTCACTGTTATTAGCATTGTTGTCATCCATTTGCTAGCCAACTTGAGTCTGGAGAGTTCCACTGCCTAAGTGATCTTGGATAAAGGAGGTGATTTTCCAGTCAAAGCTCAAAAAGACTTGGTAGTTGGTACTCCACCCTTTCATTCCTTTTCAAGGTTGCCTTTATGGTTATTTAGTTGACCCATTTTCCCTCAGTTCAGATGTCTTCAGGGGTTGGGAAAAAAGTGATGCCACACAGAGGCGCTCCAGTACTAGATGGACTCTCTTTTCTCCCTCTCCTTGGCCTTCTCTATGCCCAACACACTCCTGCTGCCCAACCAGCCCCCAACCTAGACATCACCCAGAGTACCACAGGGCCCTGACCTATGCTTTCCTTTGGGAAAGAGCTGCCTTGAAAGCTTGGACTGCCCAAAGGAAGCTAAGTTATCCCTGATGCCTGTGTGCCCTCTGCCTGAGGACAGGCCTATAGCCAGCCACCTCTATGTCACTTGGGTATTTGGCATGGGCATAGCTCTTGAAGGCCTTGTTTATATCTTGTTCACCAACACTACACCACCCCTGCTGTTTCACAGAAGATGAGGCCTCCACTGGGACAAGTGAGTCACCTTACTCATCACTCCACACCATCACCAGGCTGGCTAGGGACCTAGCCAGCTGTATAATCTGGGAAGCTTTCCAATTTCATCTTTTTAATAAAAACCCAAACTGCAAACTCAAAGCTGGCTGCTGGGGGAAAGGGCTGCCTGTACAAAGCTACCTTTGAAAGCCTTTCTGACTTCTTCTTCTTTGAAATTGAATATTGCATATACTATGCTTTATATAACATAAAAATATTACATATCAATAATAGTAATGACAAATATTTGCTATGTAGAAGATACTAATAAGCACATATTATATACATTATCTTATTTAATAGTCACAATGACCTTATGAACCATTTTACAGTTGAGAAAAACAGAGGCACTTCTCTAAGGTCACATAGCTAGTAAAAGGCAGAGCTAGAGTGTAAACCCAGGCCTGTGGGATTCCAGAGCATGTGCTGTTGGTGCTTAACCACTGACATCAACTGAGATGACAGTCATTCTTTGTTCTTTTTCCTCAAATGATTTTTCAAAACCACTTGCAAAAGAACCCCAGTTTCCACCAGAGGCAGACACTGAATCTTCTGGGGCTCTGTTGCTCTTTCTCATCTCTCTTCCTGTTACCTTGCTTACAAATTTCCCCTCAGAATCAGGGCCATGGCTTCTAGTTGTGCAATCTGTCAACTGCACAAGGCCACGTGGCTGGAAAGTGAGGCAAAAGGAGCATGAAAAACAGCCTGCACCTCTCACCAAGCCACTTTTTCTCAGGATTGCACCCAAATTGAGGGGCACCTTTTTCTAATTCACACAAAGACACTGCATGGGCTAGTCCAGTTCCTGCTCAGAACAGGTTGTGCCATGAGCCGTTTGCCACTAGACTTGAGCTCTTCTGGCTTTTAGGATTGGCAGATTAACCTACGGTGGTGTTGCATCCATCCATCCATCCATCCATTCATTCAAGAAGTATTTACTGAGCTTGCACTATGTGCCAGGTATTATTTTTTTCTTTGTCCATTACTAGAATTTTTTAAAATATTTTTTATTTCAGAATATTACAGGGGTGAAAGCACTCTGGTTACATACATTGCATTTGCACCATCCAAGTCAGAGCTACAAGCATGCCCATCCCCCAGAAAATGCACACTGCACCAATTAGTTGTGAATTTACCCATCCCCTTCTCCCCCCCCCCACTTGCCCAACACCTGATGAATGTTACTTCCACATGTGCACTTAAGTATTGATCAATTAGTGCCAATTTAATGGTGAGTACATGTGGTGTGCATTTTTCCATTCTTGTGATACTTCATTTAGAAGAATGGGCTCCAGCTCCATCCAGGATAATACAAGAAGTGTTAGTTCACCATTGCTTTTTTATGGCTGAGTAGAACTCCATGGTATACATATAGCACATTTTATTAATCCACTCATGGATTGATGGACACTTTGGTTGTTTCCACGTCTTTGCAATTGTGAATTGTGTTGCTATAAACATTCGAGTGTAGATGTCTTTTTATAGAATGTCCTTTTTCCCTTTGGGTAGATAATCAGTAATGGGATTGCTGAATCACATGGTATTTCTACTTGTATCTCTTAAGGGTATCTCCATATTGCTTTCCACAGAGGTTGCAGTAGTTTGCAGTCCCACCAGCAGTGTATGAGTGTTCCTATCTCTGCATCCATGCCAACATTTATTGTTTTGAGACTTTTTGATAAAGGCCAGTCTCACTGAAGATAAGTGCTATCTCATTGTGGTTTTGATTTGCATTTCCCCGATAATTAGAGACGTTGAGCATTCTTTCATATGTTTCTTCTTTTGTCTTTCTTCTTTTGAAAAGCTTCTGTTCATGTCTTTTGCCCACTTTTTAATGGGGTTGTTTGATTTTTTTCTTGCTGTTTTACTTGAGTTCTTTCTAGATTATGATTATTAGCCCTTTATCAGATGTACTGAATGCAAATATTTTATCCCATTCTGTAGATCATCTGTTTGTTCTTGTGATAGTTTCCTTGGTTGTGCAGAAGCTTTTCTATTTGATCAGGCCCTGTTTATTTATTTTTGTTGTTGCTGTGAATGCCTTTGGGGTCTTCTGCATAAATTCTTTGCCTAGGCTGATATCTATAAGAGTTTTTACAACATCTTCTTCCAGAATTCTTATGGTCTCATGCTTTAGGTTTAAGGCTGTTATCCATTGTGAAGTGACTTTTGTTAGAGGTGAGAGACGTGGATCCTGTTTCAGTCTTCTACATGTGGCTATCCAATTTTCCCAGAACCACTTATTAAATAGGGATTCTTTCCCCAGGGTATGTTTTTGTTCACTTTGTCAAAAATCAGATGGCTCGGCCGGGCGCAGTGGCTCACGCCTGTAATCCTAGCACTCTGGGAGGCCGAGGCAGGCGGATCGTTTGAGCTCAGGAGTTCGAGACCAGCCTGAGCAAGAGCGAGACCCCATCTCTACTAAAAAGAGAAAGAAATTAATCGGACAACTAAAAATATATAGAAAAAATTAGCCGGGCATGGTGGCACATGCCTGTAGTCCCAGCTACTCAGGAGGCTGAGGCAGTAGGATCGCTTGAGCCCAGGAGTGTGAGGTTGCTGTGAGCTAGGATGACGCCAGGGCACTCACTCTAGCCCGGGCAACAGAGTGAGACTCTGTCTCAAAAAAAAAAAAAAATCAGATGGCCATATGAGGATGCTTTTATATCTGGGTTCTCAGTCCTGTTTTGTTGGTCTATGTCTCTGTTCTTGTGCCAGTACCATGCTGTTTTGGCCACTAATAGCCTTTTAGTATAACTTGAAGTCTGGTAAATTGATGCCTCCCAATTTGTTCTTTTTGCTTAAGGTTACTTTAGCTATATGGGGTCTTCTCTGGTTCCATACAAAGCGTAGAATTATTTTTTCTAGATCTGCGAAAAATGATGTTGGTATTTTCATAGGGATTACATTGAATCCATAGATCACTTTGGGCAGTATAGACATTTTAACAATGTTGATCGTGGTGATCCATGTGCATGGTATGGTTTTGCATCTGTTTATGTCCTCTGCTATTTCCTTCCTCAGTGTTTTGTAGTTCTCCCTGTAGAGGTCTTTCACCTCCTTAGTAAAATATGTTCCTACGTATTTTATTTTCTTTGATGCTATTGTGAAAGTTACTCTGATTTGGTTCTCAGTTTGACTGCTGTTCGTATATATGAATGCTACTGATTTATGTACATTGATTTTGTAACCCGAGACTGTGCCGAATTTGTTTATCAATTCCAGTAGTCTCATGGAAGAATCTTTAGGGTTTTCTAGATATAAGATCATATCATCAGTAAAGAGCGATAGTTTGACCTCTTCTGCCCCCGTTTGGATGCCCTTGATTTCCTTCTCTTGTCTGCTCTGCCTAGGACTTCCAGCACTATGTTGAATAGAAGTGGTGATAGAGGGCAGGCTTGTCTGGTTCCAGTTCTAAGCGGGAATGTTTTCTGTTTTTCCCTGTTCACTATAATGTTGGCTGATGGTTTGTCATATATAGCTTTTATCATTTTGAAGTAAGACCTGTTTATGCCTATTTTTTAAGTGTTCTTATCATAAAAGGATGTTGAATTTTGTTGAATGCTTTTTCTGCATCTATTCAGAGGATCATGTGGTCTTTGTATTTACTTCTATTTATGTAGTGAACTACATTTATAGATTTGCATATGTTGAAGCCTCTCTGCATCACTGGGATGAAGCCCACTTGGTTATGAAGGATTATTTTTTTGATGAGCAGCTGAATTCAACTTGCTAGCATTTTACTGAGAATTTTTGCATCTATATTCATAAGGGATATTGATCTGTAGTTTTCTTTTGTTGAGCCCTTTCCTGGCTTTAGTAACAGGGTGATGTTGGCTTCGTAAAACGTGTTGGAAAGGATTCCTTCTTTCTAGATGCTATGAAATAATTTCTGCAGGATAGGCACCAGTTCTTCTTTGTAGGTCTGGTAAAATTTGGGTGTGAAACCATCTGGTCTGGGAGTTTTTTTTTAGGAAGACTTTGTATTACTGCTTCAATTTCAGTGCTGATATTGGTCTGTTCAGGAATTCTATTTCTTCCTGATTGAGCCTAGGGAGGCTATGTGTTTCTAAGAATTTGTCCATTTCCTCCACATTTTTAAGTTTATGTGCCTAGAGATTTTTGTAGTATTCAGAGATGATATTTTGTATTTCCATGGTATAAGTTGTAATTTCTCCTTTTTCATTTCCAATTGAACTTAGTAGTGTACTTTTATTTCTGCTTCTGGTTAATCTAGCAAGAAGCAGGCCAATTTTGTTTATCTTTTCAAAGAACCAACTTTTTATTTCATTAATCTTCTGTATAATTCTTCTCTTATCAATTTCATTTAGTTCTGCTCTGATCTTGGTTATTTATTTTCTTCGGCTGTGTTTGGGATTGGTTTACTCTTCCTTTTCCAGTTCTTTGAGTTGATTCATTAGATTGTTAATTTGTGATCTTTCTGTCTTTTGGATATGGGTTTTATGGCTATGAATTTTTTTCTCTCAGGACTGCTTTAGCTGTGTCCAACAGATTTTGATAACTTGTGTTCCGTTTATCATTAAGTTCAAAGAATTTTTTGATTTCCATCTTAATTTCCTCTTTGATCTGATTATCATTCAGCAGTAGGTTGTTTAGTTTCCATGACTTTGTGTAGAGATGAGTGTTTCTGTTGGAGTTTATTTCTAATTGTATTCCACTGTGGTCTGAGAAGACGCATGGAATCATTTCTATTTTTTTGAAACTTGTTGAAACATGTGTTTGGGCCTAGGATGTGGTCAATCCTAGAGAATGTCCCATGAGCTGATGGGAAGTATGTATATTCAGTGGTTTGGGGTAGAATGTTCTGTAAATGCCTGTTAGACCCATTTGTTCTAGAGTTCTGTTTAAATTCATTGTTTATTTGTTTATTTTCTGTTTGGAGGATCTGTCCTGCTCTGTCAAAGGGGTGTTGAAGTCCCTGGCTATTATGGTGCTACTGTTCACCATTTTATTTAGATCAAGTAGGATTTGCTTTATGAATCTAGGTGCACCTGTGATGGGTACATAAATATTTAGAATTGTTATGTATTCTTGTTGAATTGTTCCCTTTACCATTATATAATGACCATCTTTGTCATTCATTACTTTTGTTGATTCGAAGACTAAGTTATCTGACATGAGAACTGCCACACCAGCATTCTTTTAGCTTCCATTTGTGTGGAATATTGTTTTCCATCCCTTCACCTTGAGCCTGAATGAGTCCTTCTGGGTTAAATGTGTTTCCTGAAGATAATAGATACTTGGCTTATGTATGTTTACCCATTTGGCCAGCCTATGTCTCTGTAGTGGGCAGTTTAAGCCATTCACATTTATTGAATGCATTGATAAGTGGGGTGGATTTCTCTTCATCCAGTTCAGTAGAACTTTGTTGCTTTGTTTTAGCTCTTGAGCCATTGTGATATCAGGCCTTTTATCTTTAGCTTCTTGGTGATTTTGCACTGGGTAGTGTTTATTGTGCTTGTCTGTGAATAGTGCAGCTCTGAATACTTCCTGCAGGGCAGGTCTTGTCTTGACAAATTCCCTCAGTGTTTTCTTGTCTGAGAAAGACTGTATTTCCCTTTCATATATGAAACTTAGTTTGGCAGGATACAGAATTCTAGGCTGGGCATTATTCTGTTTGAGAAGACTGAGAATGGGACCCAATCCCTTCTGGCTTGTAAAGTCTCAGTTGAGAAGTCTGCAGTTAGTCTGATGGGTTTTCCTTTATAAGTTACCTGCTGCTTTCACCTTATGACTTGTAAGAGCACCTCTTTCATATTTATTTTTGCCAGTCTGATGGCCATGTGTCATGGTGTTTGCCTCTTTGTGATGAATTTCCCAGGAGTCCTTTGAGCTTATTGTATCTCGGTATCTAGATTTCTAGCAAGGCCAGGGAAATTTTCCTCAGTTATTCCCTCAAATAAATTATCCAACCCTCATGTATTTTCTTGTTCACCCTCTGGGATTCCTATGATTCTTACATTAGGCCTCATTACATAATCCAATATGTCTTATAGGCTTTGCTCATTCTTCTTATTTCTCTGCTCTATCTCTGTGACTGACTTGTTTAATTGAAAGTTGTTGTCTTCAAGCTCTGAAATTCTTTCTTCTGCCTGATCTAACCTGTTCTTAAGGCTTTCCACTTTGTTTTGTAGTTCCTTGTTGAATTTTTCATTTCCAGAAGCTCTGTTTGATTTTTCTTTAGTAACTCAATTTCTTTAGTGAATTTTTCATCTGTTTCCTACATTGTTTTTGTGGCTTATTTGTGTTGGGTTTCTATCTTATCTTGTATTTCATTAAGCTTCCTTACAATCTATGTTTGAAATTCTTCATCTGTCATTTCAATATTCTACTTTTGACTTGTATCCATTGCTAGGGTGTTGGGGTTCCCTTTTGGAGGTGAACTTTTGCTCTGCTTCTTCATGTTTACAGAGTTCTTTTGCTGATTTCTTTACATCTGGAGCAGCTTTTACTTCTTACTTTTGGATTTTCTTTTGTTTAGTTAATGACATGCCCAGTTTAATCTCTGAGTCAGTAGGTGATGCTTGTAGGTGAGCATCAACCTCTATGATTGAGTTGGTAAATGTTGTAAAGGTCATGCAAATTGACCTCCCTGTCAGTAGGTGGTGTTTGCTGGAAAGAACAAGCTGCAATGTTGATTTTGGATCCTGTGACCAATTCTAGTCCCTCAGGCGAAGCACTCTAATGCCCCAGTTGGTGGGTGGGGCCCTGGAACTTCCAGGTGAGTCCTGTATTCTCTACTACAGCAGAGGTGATGGGAGAGTGAGGCTGGGCAGGGTTAGGTTAGGTGAGCCTGCCCTCAAGCTCCACAAATCTTGGCTAGGGATCTGCAGGGGTCAAAAGTCCATTCCCCACTTCTTGGCAAAGCTGCCAGTGAGGGTCTGAAGTGGCCCCACTCCATCAGAATGTCTGTGTGTGGAGGTGGGGCTGTCTGAGACCTGAAACCTGGCAATCTGGAGCAGGCCTCACTTCTTTCAACCCTCCCCTATTTCTTGGTTTCCCCCGGGCCTCTGCCAGTATGAAAGACCTCAAGATAGTCAAGCTCCCTCATGACTGTGATGCAGTCAGGGAGGTTCCCTGCCCAGAATCCTGGCCTGAGCTGGGAGTGCAGCTCTCCCAAGGGAAGGGGGTGCCCCACCAGCACGTTGCAGCTAGGACCTACATTCTGCTCTCCCCCTGATCTGCCCCTGCAAGCACCCACACCTTCCAAGACTAGATCACAGATAACCCGTCTGTACTCCTGGGTACTGGACTCGAGGCCTGGGCATACAGGATCTGGTCTGCAGGCCAGAGATCAATCCCCGATCATGCCAGGGATAAGGATGCCAGTCCTGTGTCACCCATGGGGTGCCTAAAGTAGCTCAATGTCCCTCTGCCTTGGGGCCTGTCTTGCTCTAATGGGGCTTCCAGGCAAGCAACAGCAGGGTGGGCTGCCAGGCAGGGATCTCCCAGTCTGAGCACCCCTCAGTCCACTGCAGAACCCCAAATGGAATGGTCTGAGCCATGCTCCCTGTGGGAGCCTCCATGTGGTGGATCAATTGTCTCTCTCTGCACCTGTGAGTGGGGTAGGGGTAGAGGACAAACAGAGACTGGGTGGAGGAAAGCCAGCAATCAGGTCTTCTCCAACCTTCTCTCTGTGAGGCAGTTCACTCAGAATGATGGGGCTCTGGAGTCATGCAGAAAACCCCAGGACCCACTGGATCCCTGTGACTCCTGCTGTCTGGGTTGGAATTGAGAATTGTCTGTGTGGGGATGAGCAAGACAGAACCTGAGGAATTGAACCCCCCTGGAGAGGACAATGTCGCCAGGAAGGTTGAGAAGTAATATGGTGCTTGCTATTTGGCTCGGGTCTGTGGGATAGGAGGCCCCCTGGGGGGCGCTGGGAGCCTGCTGTTCTGTTCACAAGGAGCTCCCCGCTCACTGGCAGCAGCAGTCTCTGGACTGTTCTGGACTCTTATGGGTAGAAGGACTCTCCAGCTGCTCAGGAGCCTGCAGATGGCGGCAGACTCAACCTAGAGGAAGGGATCAGGGCCAGGCAGGCAGGAGGTGGCTAGGGCCTAGGGGGCGGGCTCAGGCGAGCAGGCCACAGTCTGCTTCTTAGGCGCAAGGGTCTCCTGGATGCCAGGTCAGATGTGCTGAGGTCACAGCCCTCCACACCCTTCCCAGAGCCCTCCAAATTGGCTGCCTGAGGCCTCTCAGGGTGGAGCCTGCTGTGCCCCAGCACTAGAGTCCCAAAGCTGGGACTAGGGTGGAGCCAGAAGCAAAGGCTCTGACTCGGGGCTCTGAGGCTGAGGCCGTGCAAATAGCCGTTCAACCCAACCTAGGGGGTGGGATCAGGACCAGGCAGGCAGGTGGCTAGAGTCTGGAAAGTGGGCTTGGGTGAACAGGCCACAGAATGCTTCTTGGTGTGCCAGGTATTGTGCTGGATGCTGGGAATACATGAGTGAATAAGATCCTCATGAAATTTATAGTCT
The DNA here is from genome assembly GCF_000956105.1 of Propithecus coquereli. Taxonomy (NCBI): domain Eukaryota; kingdom Metazoa; phylum Chordata; class Mammalia; order Primates; family Indriidae; genus Propithecus; species Propithecus coquereli. The sequence goes on along the minus strand of NW_012150596.1, from coordinate 1,585,710 downwards.
AGTGGACACACATAATAAAAAAGTAAACAAATAAATTCAAAATTACAAATTATTAACAGCTGTGCAAATGAAAATAGTAGAGAATTATGGGATAGAGAAACAGGGAGGCCCTATTGCCAATTGTGTGGTCAGGGAAGGCCTCTCTCAAAAGGAATATTTAAGCTGAGATTAAGGGATAAATAGGATATATCCAGGTGAAGAATGGAGAGAACCTATTCTAACCAGAGGGTACAGTATGTATGAAGTAGGCTGACCAACTGTCCTGGTCTGCCTAGGACTGAGTGATTCCTGAGGCATGGGACTTTTAGTGCTAAAACCAGGAAAGTCTTGGGGAAACTGGGATGAGTTAGTAAGCATAGTGTGGAGGCCCTGTCATAGGAAAGAGCTTAATGTGTTCAAGCAATTGAAATAAACTAACAGGGTCCTTAGCTTAGCTTGTAATAGGGAAAACATTTGAGTTAAGGATAATGGACAGGTGGGAACCACATCATGCAGAGCCTGGGACACCATGGGAAGGAGCTTGGAGTTGTTCCAAAGAAAAACCACTAAAGGGTTTAAACAGTGTCATAACCTCATTTGAAGGGCATTTTTAAAAGATCTGCTGTGTCGAAGATGGATAATAAGAGAACAAGAATGGAGTCAAGGAGGACAGTTAGGAAATGATGACAGTGATCAGGTGAAAAGTGATGGTGGCTTAGATCAGGGTGATGGTGGTTGGGGTGGTGAGAAGTAGTGGGATTCAGGATATAGATTAAAGAGAGCACCAGGCTGGGCACAGTGGCTCATGCCTATAATCCCAGCACTTTGGGAGGCCAAGGAGGGAGGATTGCTTGTGGTCAGGAGTTTGAGACCAGCCTGGGCAACATAGTGAGACCCCATCTCTAAAAAAAAAACAAAATAAGAAAAACTAGCCAGGTGTGATGGCACTTGCTTGTAGTCCCAGCTACTTGGAAGGCTGAAGCAGGAGGATCGCTTGAGTTCACGAGTTTGAGGTTACAGTGAACCATAATTGGGCTACTGCACTCTAGCCTGCATGAGAGAGCAGGGCCCCATCTCTAAAAATAAATGAATTAATTAATTAAATAAAAATCTTAAAAAAGAGAGCACCAGCTAGACTCCAGTTTGCCTACTGCAAACAGCCTTTCCCCACAGGCATTCGTCAAAAACAATCAGTGGCAATTGTTTAACAAAACAGCTTCCTTAGGGAGTATATGAAGTTTGGGGCAAACAATAGACTAACCAAAATGCTTAAAAGGAAAAGCTGGCAAATGAGATGTCCATAAGGGTCTTTGAAGATGTCTGACATATTCCTGGAAATGTAGAGGGCCACGTGCATCTGTAGGACTGTGCATATGCATAAGGTTGTGTACATACTCGGGAAAGACCTGGGAAGACCCTAGTGTCCCACTTCTGGCTGACCTTGAAGCTTTATGCAAGCAGGAAGTGAAGGCTAAAGTGGAGTTACAACTGCCTCCTGGAGTGTTGAAGGTATGCCTTAACGTGTACATGCAGCCCCTCAACAAAGACAGGGAGACTTGTTCGATGGAAATCTCTGTCCAACCATTAGCTGACCACCAGGATAACCAAAAAGAGACTTTGGGTGGCCACATGACCAAGAATACAGACTTCACAGGATTTGTTCAGAAAAGTCACTAAACAAATAACAAAAACAACAAAGAACAACAATAACAAACCTTGATGGGGAGAGTTAGAGGAAAATCAGAAGACTCCAGTGTTATGGGAAACCGGAAAGGAAATTATTTGAAGAAAGAGGCAATGTTCAATTGTATCTCATGCTGCCAAGAGGTCATGTAAGATGAAAACAGAGAAGTGACCATCGGATTTTTTTTTAACAGGGAGGTCATTGATAACTTTGATAAGAGCAGTTTTAGTTAAGGATTTGAAGCTTGATTAGTGTGGATTGGAGGAGGTAAAGAGAGATAGACAGGGAGTATACACATAACTCTTCCAGTTGACTCTTTTTACCACAGAGGCCTTCAGGTTGCATGAAACCGAGGTAGGTGAATAGTATGAAGGCCATTGAGTGTCTTTAGATCTTCTCTGTCACACTCTCCATAGTCTCCATTCTACTTGCTGCCTCAGATTCAGAAACTACTAAGCTAGCTGGGTGCCTTTGGTTCAGGTCCTTCGCCTCTTTGCATCTTACTTTAATCATTTGTAAAATGATGAGTTGGAGCTAGGTTAACACAGCCTGAAGTAAATTCATGACATATTAACTGCAACATTTGTTTAGTTAACATAAAGAATTTTTTGGTCTAATATGACTGGAGAACACAAGGATAAACAAAGTTAAATAGATATTCTTTTTGTAGGATTTCTCAGAGCCTTTAATAGTCTAATGTAAATTTCACATTTCCAAGAGTGGAATATAATATGTATCATGTCTCTAATGTAATTAAGCAAAGAACTCTTATTCTCAGATGATCTATAAACAGCCTGTGAAAATAGTATTCCAAGAAGCATGTGTTGAGAAACACTGGATCTCTAAGGGCTCTTCTAGAGATAATCTCCTTTGACTCTTATACTAATATAGGTATAATACGTTTATTATTTTATGCCCCAATCAGTCCAAAGTATCAAAATTATTATAATAACAACAGCTGTTATTTTATTGGGTGCTTAGTATGGATGAGATTTTGTATAACATGCTTGACATGTATAATGAGAAAAAAAATCACCTTCCATCCCATAAAAACAGAGAGGTGGAATGCAACTTGTCTAAAAATTTTAATTAAGTTCTTTTAGGAAGTCATTTTCAAGCCTCAGCCAGACCTTTGCTTACTGAAAGAAAAGCCAGTGCTAAGCTTTAGGGTTAAGGGCTAAAGACAGCTGAATTGCTCTGCATCAGGAAGTGGAAAAAATTGGTTCCTTTGTTTCCAAGAGAAGGAGTACGGAGCCGAGAAAGGCAAGCTGGGTAAGTTGGAGGAATGGCCAAAGGATTTTGAAGAATGTTTTCAATTTTAACCTGTTTGCTCTGCTGCAACAACTTCTACTTCCTTATACTTTCTGTAAAGTATGCTATACACACACAGGCTTTGTGAATTGTTGCTTTTGTTGTTAATGTTTTAGGGGTAGTGGTGTTGTTGCTGTCAAAATCAAAGACGGGGTTTGAATTCTAAGTTTAGAGCTAAAAAAAATACAAATGGTCATAATATGAAGAACAGTAAAGGCAGAGACAGAGGTTACCATACAATTGGAAACCCTCAGAAATTTGCAGACATCTTGGGGAGGGGGAATAGGAGTTTGAGCCAATGTTATTCAGGTCTTAAAGATAAGAAGACTTCAGCGGCTCACATCTGTGTTCCACAAGCAGGCTCTCACCGAATCCTCACAATAGCCCTATGAAGTAGGTGCTGTTATTTACTCCTACTTTTCACCTGAAGAAACTGAGTCAACTCAGGCTCAGAGATGTTAGGTGACTTGTCCAAGGTCACACAGCCTGGCAGTGGTAGGGTCATGATTCTAGACCAGATCACTTTGAATCTAAAGCTCTTTTACTCAACCACTTTCCAAACTGCCCCCTAAAAGGGATTGCAGGTAGAGTGGGTATGAGGCAAGATTCGGTATCTCTTTTGAGATTTTGCTCACTGACTAAGCCACACATACCCAGGCTGCTAATGGATCGATCCTCAGGCAGGCAGCACAAGAGTGCTCAGGTTTCTTCTGGGGAAACTGTGGGCATCCCAGTGCCCGCCAGACACTCGAGCCATTACCTCCTGCTCCTAAAAAGAAACCAGGTCCCCTACCATGCCTTTAGTCTTCTAGACTGAGCCACATGTCAACTCCCTGATGCCCCCAGGAAAAATTATAGTAAGTATCATGTGTCCTTCTCCCCTACTAGGCTAGACACTCCCCCAAGAAAAGAGATCCAGCATTAACCTTCTCCATATCTGCAGTGTCTAGCAAATGCGGGGCCTGGCAAATGTTCGCTGCATTGCAATTACATTTTGATTCATGTCAGGTGGAGACCCTCCTGGGAAGTGATGGCACCCATCCCCACCCCAGCTGGCCTCACGCCTCACCTCCCCAGGCTCACTGCACTCTAATGACAGCTGGCAGAAGGGTGCTCAGCCTGTTCATATTCCTTTTGCTTTTTGCAGAGAGCCTTATTTTTCTTGGTGGGGCAAGCAGGGTGGAGATGGAGTGCAGACTAATTTCATCTTATTTTTAATCTGCAGGGGCCTAATACTCTGAAATCAGCTCTTCAGCCTGAAAGGACAAAGCTACCCTAAATAGAAAGTCAGCCTGGTATAGCCAAGTGTCATTATATTAATATGCAAAGCTACCAGTCAGCTAATCTCCACAAACCATTTGTTTCCTTAATTGCCCTCTTAGGGCAAAAGTGAAAAAAAAATAGGGACGATGAATAACAATTTTATTTAATTCACCCTTCCCATTCTCTCCAACTCCACTTACTGATGCAGTTGTGAAGCTGGCAATTTTCAGCTTCAACTGTCTAACCACCCCTCACCCAGACTCCCCACCCCAGCCTCCCCCACCCACGTCAGCATCTGTCTCTGCACCTCTGAGTTCTGTCCACTGACCCCACTCAGAGCAATCTCTTAGGACTTTGAGCCTCAAGAAGTTACCCAAAGGGGTGAAGAACAATCATAAAATGGCAGCAGGGAATGCAGTTTAAGTCTTGCATTCCCCACGGTACAGGAGAGCATGTGATTCAGAGCACTGGTTCTGAGTTAGCAGGCTGCATCTGAACCCTGGCCCTACCACTTACTAGCTCTGTGGCTTTGGGCAGGTCACTTGACCTCTCTGGGCCTCAAATACCTCATCAATACAAATAGGGCAGGGTTAATCCAGGGTATAAGAGTACCTACTGCATAGGGCTGTTGCAAGGATTGAACCAGATCATGCCCCAGCATGTAAGGACATGAAAACAGAGGGTGCTACTCATGTTAGCTGTGGGTTTGTTTTTTTTTTTTTACAGTTATGTCAGATAACTGCAAACAGTGTCTTCTTTCCCATTCACTGCACAGCCAGACCACAGAAATTAGGGCAGCTGGTGGTGTGTCACGTGGTAATTTGGATGGCAGCTAAGAAAAGGGGAGGAATGAACATGGTGATTTCCATGAACCAACCACCTAGGTCCTTATTATTCCCCATCTCCAGTTTCAGGAACTTCTCTCTAATCCCAGCCCTAACCGCTCAGCAGCCAGTAATTTTCTAGTAGTCTATTTAGATCTTAGAGTATCAAGCCCAATAAAAAGGCAAATCCAACAGAAACTCCCTCAGAAAGGGCTGCTCACTTGTGCACAATTTACCACCCCCCCCGCCAGTTCACACTTGGAGGGTAGCTGGGCCTTGATAATGGGGCGCAGACCCAGTAATGTGTTATGCCCCCAGCATCGTGTGCACAGGTGCACAAACCAGGAGCTCAACATCAGAAAAGGTCAGTGGAGATCCTGGAGGCTAAGGTTATGCCTGAAGCTATTCTATGGATGCCTGAGGAAGTGCCCTAAAGTTTCTTCTTAAGGTTTAAACAACGTCATCCTGAAAAACAGCCCTCTTCATGAGACTCTGCCACTGATGGAATGAACAGTTTCCTCAAGTGGGAGTCAGGTGGAAGCCGTAGTGCTCGCCTCGCCAGGAGTGTTGTAAAGATTAAATGACACAAATTTTGTTATCAATAAAGGTTGATTTCCCACCTTTTCCCCCCACTCATCCCATCCCAAGCAAGGCCCTGAGTAAGATCTTGGAACAAGTCCCCACTTGTCTGCCCTGAAGTCAGCAGTCCTGGATTGATTCCTGGGTCTACAATTTGTGAGCTGTGTAGCCATGGGCAGGTGACTTATTCTTTCTCCTAGTCTCAGTTCCTTTATCTGTAAGTCTGAGCAAATACTGACACTTATCTCCCAGGCTTTTGAAAATTAAACAAGATAATTCCCATAAAGAGTTCTGCATAGTGCTTGAACATGGCAAACACTCAATGAAAGTTTGCTTACAGTAAAATAAAAGCAAACATTACCATTTGTTTTTTGTGTTCCTTCAAAATTACTTCTGGGATCTCCAAACACATTCGCTTTTCCTTTCAGTAACTTCCTGAGAATTTCCTATAATTTTTTTTTAATTTCGGAGTATTACAGGGGCACAAACATTTTAGTTACATGAATTGCTTTTGTGCCATTTGTATCAAAGTTATGCGTGCCCATCACCAAGACAGGATGCACTGTACCCGTTCCTATCATTTTTATCTGCACCACTGTGTCTACTCTTGCCAACTCCTAGGTGGAAACAAGTGAACCCACTCCACTGTCACTAGGTCTCTCAGCCCTTCCTGCTCCAAGAGCCATGGTCAACACCGGCATTTTGGCTGCCATTTCAGATGCTGCCACAGATCTTTTCACAATGTGGAATTGTAACCCAACCCTCCTTCAAATTACTTCACAGGGTTTCATTATTGGTCCCCAGGGAGTTGGCTTAATTATAATTTTTAATGGTGCACACATTCATACGATTTCTGTATTAGCTGCCATCTCCTTGAGTGCTCTTTAGTATGTAATAAACATTATTCTTCACTGAAGCTGAGATCCAATTTCTCATCTTCAACATATTAGGATCACTTAGAAACCACTGATTACACTAACATAAGGAGGCTCAGCTGAGACCTTGTAGTTGAGGACAGAATGTTCTCTACCCTGCTTCCAAGTGAGGCAGACACCCCCAAGTCCATAAACTCCAAAATGAGCAGCAAAGTGAATCTTCTGAGAGAGGCAAGCTCAAATCCTGAAACCTGTTCTTGGAGGAATGGGATGGGGGCTTTGCTGTGTTATTCACAGGTACCTGTGGTCTGTGAGTCTGGAGGGGATACGTGTGCACTCTGAGTGTGACATTCCCCATTAGGATGATTCGGCACCATCATTTGTGGACACAGGGCAGTGGTGATTGAATTCTGTCCCTGAATCAAAGAAAGCTGCCAGCTAGAAACTCAGATTATGAAGAATCTGCCAAGCCCATTCACAAAATATGAAAGGCTGAAAGCAGAGCTACTGCGTGTGACCCCTGCTGGGCCACCAGACTCTTCGGTGCTCGTAGAAAGGCCCTCTTGGTGACATTGCTGCATAGGACAGGAGTAGGACTTTTTTAAAGGTAAAATTCACATAACATAGAATTAACCATTTTGAAATGTGCAATTAAGTGGCATTTAGTACATTCACAATGATGTACAACCATCACTTCTATCTAGCTCCAAAATATTTCATCATCCCCAAAGAAAACCCTATATACATTAAGCAGTCACATTCCAATGCCCCTCTCCCTCCTTGTTCCGAGCCCCTGGCAAACACTAATCTGCTTCCCTTCTCTATGGATTTGTCTATATTGGATATTTCATTTAAATAAGATCATACAATAAGTGACCTCTTGTGTCTGGCTTCTTTCATTTAGCATAATGTTTGTGAGTTTCATCCATGTTATGCAATGTATCAGTACTTCATCCCTTGTGTTCGCTGAGTAATATTCCATGGTACGGATACAACACATTTTGATTACCCGTTCATCAATGGACATTCGGATTGTTTACACCTTTTAGCTATTGTGGATAGTGCTGCCATGAACATTTGTGCACAGGTATTTCTTTATCTATTTTCAATATTTTTGGATATATACCTAGAAGTGGAATTTCTGGGTCATATAATAAATTTATGTTTAACTTTTTGAGAAACCACCAAACTGATTTCTATAGTTGCTGCACCATTTATATTCCCACCAACCATGTACAAAGGCTCCACTTTCTCTACAACCTTGCCATTTCTCACTTTCCTTTAAAAAAAAATGATAGCTACCCTAGTGGTAGTGCAGTGGTATTCCGTGGTGGTTTTGATTTACATTTTCTTAATGAGTAATGATGTTAAGTATCTTCTCATACATTTGTTGGCCATTCATATATCTTCTTTGGAGAAATGTCTATTCAAGTTCTTTGTCCATTTTTAAATTGGGTTGCTCTTTATATATTCTAGATAACAGACTCTTAGATATAAAATTTGCAAATATTTTCTCCCATTCTGTAGGCTATCTTCTCTCTTCTCTTGATCTTGTCCTTTGATGCAAAAAAGTTTTTAATTTTAATTTTGATGAAGTCCAATTTATCTATTTTTGTCTTTTGTTCCTTGTGCTTTTGGTGTCATACGTACGAATCCATTGTCAAATCCAAAATCATGAAGATTTACTTCTATGTTTTCTTCTAAGACTATTATGGGTTTTAACTCTTAAGTTTAGGTCTATGATGCATGTTGACTTAACTTTTACATAAGGTGTGAGATAGGAGTCCAACTTCATCATTTTGCATATGGATATACACAGTTGTCCCAGGACTCTCAGTTATATTCTATTGATTTGTATGTATGTGCTTATGCCAGTCCCACACTGTCTTGATTACTGTACCTTTGTAGTGCATTTCAAAATTGGTAAGTGTAATTCCTCCAATTTTTTTATAGGTTTTTTTTTGTTGTTTTTTTGTTTTGTTTTGTTTTGTTTTGTTTTGGCTATTCAGCGTTCCTTGCAATTCCATATGACTTTTTGTGTTTTTTTGAGACAGAGTCTCTCTCTGTTGCCCAGGCTAGAGTGCTGTGGCGTCAGCCTAGCTCACAGCAACCTCAAACTCCTGGGCTCAAGTGATCCTCCTGCCTCAGCCTCCCGA
>NW_012150596.1:1535443-1576989 GCF_000956105.1 Propithecus coquereli | reverse complement strand
AGCTCACAGCAACCTCAAACTCCTGGGCTCAAGTGATCCTCCTGCCTCAGCCTCCCGAGTAGCTGGGACTACAAGCATGAGCCACCATGCCCGGCTAATTTTTCTATATATTTTTAGTTGTCCAGGTAATTTCTTTTCTATTTTTAGTAAGAGACAGGGTCTCGCTCTTGCTCAGGCTTATTTCTATTATTTCTATTATTTTCCATTTTCTATTACTTTCTTATCCTTTGCGACGACCCCTGCCTAAGGGACCCAATTTTTTGCTGGTAGCGTAGCTAATTCCCTGCAGGTCTCGAACTCCTGAGTTCAAACGATCCTCCCACCTCGGCCTCCCAGAGTGCTAAGATTACAGGTGTGAGCCACCGCACCCAGCCTCCATACGAATTTTAGGGTCAGCTTTTCTATTTCTTCAGAAAAGGCTGTTGGGATTTTAATAGAAATTGCATTGAATCTGTTGGTCACTTTGGATACTATTGCTATCTTAACAATATTAAGTCTCCTAATTTGTGAATACAGAATGTCTTTTCCTTTATTTAGGTCTTCTTTAATTTCTTAGAGGGAGCAGAATTTTGATACTCAACTTTCCTCACAGACTTTAGTGAAGGTATGTTGAGGTGAGCTGGAAAAGAATCAGTTGAGTTGGGACTGGCACCTTCTTGGATCAACACAGGCTAAGCTTAGCACACACTGCCAACAGGAGGGAATAGGGATGAATGTCAGAATGTTAATGATGTTGGCAATTTTGAAATGGAGAAAAAGAAGCCTGGAACGGAAGAGGAGGTGTCTGAGAGATCATGAGCTTGGCATTCAGCAGATGCCAGCTGCCTTTTGTGGTCTGTTCCAGTGCAATTGCTTTCAGACTGGAACCTGGTCCATTAAGGCTGGTTTCAGGTAAGACTCATGGTGAGAATATAACCATATCTCTACATGGAAGCTCTGGAACATTTTCCTAATTATAGCTAATAAACAAATTGGACACTGTCCAAAAGAGATCTAATGAAGGGTAAAACTGTTCTTCCCATTTATTCATTCCTGTGTAGTACTGAGGATGGCAAGCTGGATTTGGATGTGAAGGCAAGATGGTTCCCAGGGTCTTCTATTCCCCCAACATTCCCCAGAAAGAGCACCTTATGAACCAGACATCCAAAATCCCAGGCTTGAATTCCAGCTCTGCCACTTAACCTGCTGTGTGACCTTGGAAAAATCATTAAAATTCCCCAAGATTGTTTGCTCATCTGTAAAATGACAGATATCTGCCTAAGTCACAGAGATGTCACGATGTTCAAACAAGAGACATAAAAAAGTACTTAGGAAACTGATAATAGCAATTTGAATGTCAGGAATCATTGCCATCCCGACCTGAGGGTTCCAGTCCTTGGGGGAGGGTTTTTACCCTCAGGGGACACTGACAATGCTAAGGAGTGGATCTGTGTGTGTACAGAGCTCAGACTATGGGAATCAGACTGGAGGAAAGTGAGAAACAGAGAAATTCCTACTCTGTCTGAACTCCAAGGGGGGAAATTATTGTATAAAAGAATGAAAGAAAGAAAGAAAGAATGAGTGAATGAGTCAGGGTAAAACAAAGTGAGCGGTCTAGTATTTTGCTTTAAAGAGGACTAAGATACAGCAAGCAGACAAGTACATACTGAGTGCCTATTGCATGCCAGGCATCTCGTGGAGCTCTGGGGACTGCCTAGTGGGATGTATAAAGCTCCATAGGCTATGGGGTGTTGAGTCTGGTTTGAAGGTCAAAGATTGCTGAGGTGGGTACAAGATGATTAAGACTTGGTCCACATCCTTTAGGAGTTTCAACTCAGTAGGGGATGTAGAATATGTGTATATACAAATAACAATAATGTGCAGCAGAAAGTTACATTTAAAAACAACTAAAATCCATTTCATGGAAAAATCTGGGAGCAGAAGACAGCACGCAGTTGTTTAGAAAGTACCCATGCAGATAAATCAGTCCTCCTGAGTCTTTTTGTTTCCTTGTTACAATAAGGCAGAGAGGTTGGAAAGACATTTAGGGGAGGTTATTTGTTTTTGAGTCCATCAATGCCCCTGGCCAAGGTTGGGTGGATAAAATGTTTGCTCGCATTTCTGTAGGGTTGAACATGTAGAGTCTCTCGTTAGAGATGTCAAGTTAGATATCAGTCTCCACGCTAGATCTGAGCTGGCAGAGGGGTTGTGGGTAGGACTGCCTCTTAATTTACTCCTAGCCTTCCCACTTACAGCAAAGTGTAACAGAAAAATCATGGTCTCTGTCTCTTACCAACAGCTCTATGATCTTGGACTTTGCTCCTCTGCCGAATGCGGGTGATAAAGATACTTACTTTATAGGTTGGTTGAGAGAACATAGCCTAGTACATGGTATATAACAATCACTTACTAAATGAGGTGGCTCTTACTACGATTATTTAGTGATTGGGCAGCTGATTGTTAGTGTCATCTTGGGATCAGAGGAAAAACCTAGATTTATTAATAAATTCTCCTGGTATCTGAATGAATTCCTAATAGAGCAGAAACTAGGTGCCCAGCAAAATTTTGTTTGGACTCTAATTTCTTAGTCCCTCAAGATTTCTGATCACCTGAACAGCTGGTCAAGGTCACAGAAATATCTGGGGGCAAAGGGCGACTTTTGGTGCCCATCTCTTCTGTGGTTTTTAGATCTATCTTTGAGTGAATGAGAGAGGAAAGGAAGAAAACAAAGAAATATGTTCAGAAAAAGTAATCAATTACCAATATTTCTGCGATGACTCTTATGCTTAAAGTCAGAGCTCACTTTTCCCCAAATATTATTATTCCCATGTTATTCTCTGGATCCTTTCACAGCTCACTGAGATAGAGGAATTAAGGTATTCTCACTTTGACACAGGACACCAAGCAGAGGTTTCTTGGGAGTGCCCAGATCAAATAGTATGTTGGTCAGTCATGTCTTGGAACCTTCATTCTTTCATTCATTGAACAAATATTTACCAAGTGAGTATTGTGTGCAGACCACTGTTCTGACATCCTAGTTGGGGGGTGAGGTGGGTGGAGGAGACAGAAAATAAACAAGTAGCAATATAAAGAAGAAGAGGCAGATTAAGAGAAATATAGTGTGACAGCGATGGAATCCCAGTTTCGTTAGAAATGATCTGGCTGCTGAGATGACATTTAAACAGAGACCTGAAGAAAACGAGGAATCAAGCTATGCAGCTAGCCGAAGGAAGAGTCTTTCAGGCAGAAGTTGCTGTAAGTCACTCTTCAACAACAATTCTATTCCTCTGTTGATCCAACTCCTAACCTTTTATCTTCCTCTCCCTTCATCAGCCCCTTCCACAATATAATAGGTTATGTTTCTCTTGACCCTCAGCACTTGCTCCTGTATGTCATTTGCACTCTCACTCTGGCTCCTCTATCTCTTGCCACTCTGGGTACCCACCTCTCCTCCCCTCATCAAGCCCCTATACCTGGGATCTAATCCCCTCACTTGGCTGACACCCCCTCTCCCACATGGGATATCAGACATCAGCACACCACCTTGTTTAGTTGTCAAACTACTAAGTACATCAAAGAGGTACCTAAGACCATAGGGATAATGTTTAGCCTGTCGAGGAAAAGAAATTATTTCTAAGCAGTACAGTAGCATGATTTTGTGTACAATTCAAACACTAATTTAGAAATGCTTGCCCTTGATGGGAACAAAAGGAAAAGATAAATACAGACATGGCACAGACAAGTGACTGGTTGGTTAGCAAGCTGGCTGCCTTTGGGATTCTTTTGTATCTGTTCATAATAAGAAAGGCCACAGAGAAGACAACTGCCACCAACCTCACTACTGCCCCACATAACACATAACAGTGCTGACTTTTACAGGGCAGACTTCCATGGGAGTACACAGGAGGAATAGCTTATAGTCAAACATATTTTCAACAAATATTTATTGAGTACCTACTATAGGCCAGGCACTATTTACTAGACTGACGGCACTCAATAGAGCCATGTAAAAGACAGGAAAAATTCCTCACCTCTGGGAGATTTCCTTCTAGTCACTAGAGCCCAATGGAAGAGCCAGAGAATACATATATAATAAAATTGATATATAAGGTAGTGTCCGATATTGAAAGTTACAATATTATGAAGAAAATTTAAGAAGAGTGCAAAAACAGAGGTAGAGGTGTCAGGGATACTATTTTAGATATTTAGAATGGTCTACATAAGATACTATATTAGATATTTAGAATGATCAGAGAAGGACTCTCTAAAGTACTGTCATTTGAGCAGAGATCTGAGCAACACGAGGCAAAGAGTCATCAAGCGTCTAGGAGAAGAGCCTTCCAGGCAGAGAGAACAACAGCAAGTGCAAAGGTCCTGAGGTGAGAACAAAACTTTGCATGGAGAAGCAGCGTCAGTGGGCTGAGCAATAATTCTCAGTGGGTCATCAATGCCCCCTAGAGGGCATTTTGAAAATGTGAGGGAGCAATTTTTATTTTTTAATTATTCCAATGATTAGAGGACCCTACTTGGAGTAGAGGAAGGTAGTAGGAAAGAGTATACTTCATTTTGTTTGGAACTTTATCAAGAAATGGTCACCAGGTGAGGTTGTGGAGAAAAGGAAATCCTTGTGCACTGTTGGTGGGAATGGAAATTAATACATTTCCATTACGGAAAACAGTAAGGCGGCTCCTCAGCAAACTAAAAATAGAACTACCATATGATCCAGCAATCCCACCTCTGGGTATATATACAAAGGAAGTGACGTGAGTATGCCAAAGAGATATCTTCACCTCCAAGTTCATTGCAGCGCTATTCACAATAGCCAAGATATGGAATCAATCTAAGTGCTCATCAATGGATGAATGGATAAAGAATATGTGGCATATATACACAATGAAATGCTACTTAAAAAAAGAGAAAGAAATCTTGTCATTTGTGACAATGTGGATGAACCTGGAGGACATTACACTAAGTAAAATAAGCCAGGCCCAGAAAGACAACTACTGCATGATCTCCCTTATATGTGGAACCTAAAAAAGTTGAACTCACAGAAATAGGGAGTAAAATGGTGGTTACTAGAGGCTGAGGGGGTAGATAGCGAAGGGGAAGATGTCGGTCAAAGGGCAGAAAATTTCAGCTGGACAGGAGGAATAAGATTTAGTGATCTATTGCACAGAATGGTGACTGTAATGAATAATAATGCATTGTATATTTCAAAATTAAAAAAAAAGAAATGTTCACCATTTTGGAAAAATAAATCACATCACTGACAGCAATGCAGTTCTGTGTATTTGAATATCCCTAACAACGTGCTTATATCAATCAGCATTTGCAGCTGTCACTCTCAATATGATCTTTCATTGTAGGTACAAAGCTTCTTACTACTTCATTATATCCTTGGGTGTAGCTATGTCCCAGAACTTACATATTAAAATATATATTAACTTATTATAAATTATTTCCTTGTTTTTATGTTATTTGGGGGGCATTATATATCTATAAATGTATACCTAGGCAAGTTATATTATTTACACATTTCAGGATAATAAAAGGGACATTAAAAGTATTTGTTATCAAAAGAGGATGCCAGTAGTATTAGGGATGAGATCCTTAGAGGTATAGTAGAGTAAGTGAGGGGAAGAGTGGTGAGAAATAAGGTCATAAAAATAACAGAGGGGCCAGATCATGTGATGTCTTGTAGGTCATGGCAAGGACTTTGCCTTTGACTCTCAGATGAGGAGTTGATGGAGGGTTTTGAGCATAGGGGGTGACATGATATGACTTTGGTGTATGGAGAACAGACTTTGGGTATGGGAGTGGAAGCAGAGGGATAGTTTCAAGAGATAATGGTGGCTTGAACCAGGTTGAATCCAGTGGAGGTGGTGAGAGCTAGTTGGACTCCAGATATGAGTTTTGCAAACAGAGCAAAGAAAATACCTGGAAGAGGTAGACTTTGTGCTAGGCCTTGAGGGGATGTGAGAAGACAACAAGTGCAAAGGCAGAAAGGTGGGGCTGCACGTGGTATGTATGTCTGTGAGTCACTAAGAAAATCTTAAGAAAGTAAGACTGGAACAGAGGCTGAAAGAAGACGATGAAAAGGAAAGAATGGCCAGGCAAAATGGCATCATATCATCTTCAGAGGCAAAGGGCCACTAATGCCCGAGCAGGAGAGTTCTGGCATTGGGCCCTTGCAGGCTTTGGAGCAGGACTGTCAGCTGCTTGGGAGCAGGGGCCCTGCTTCCTGCACCTGCCACTGCGCTCCTAGCACAGCACTTACATATGGTAGGATGCTGAATGGATGAAGTAATACGTGATAGACCTTAGGGACGTTGGTCTCTGTAGAAGGAATTCTAATTGCAATTATAGGACAGGATTTATAGGACAATTCAGTGTAGTCCTAAACTTGGTTGGAAACATGAAAACAAGAAAGGCAATTAACTGTAGAAATGTACAAGAAACACAGGCTACTTGAAGGCTGAATGTGCTTTGCCACTTCCTCAAAGATTGCTAGTCTTTAAATGCCAGGAAAGAGCTTTCTAGATGATCAAACACTTAGGAGTTTCATTTTACAATTCTTTCTCCTCATCAGATATTGACAAGGATTTTTTTACTTGACCAAACTTTATTCAGGCTCCTGTACCTTCTGCTAGGCCCATCTGTGTACTTCTGTATAAAATCCGGTTTTACTAATGAACCCTGCTAAGTTAGTTTGGTAAGAATACCCTGCCCTGAATGTCTGACTACCCTCAATATCTGATCAGGTTCCTCATTCCACACCGCCATGCCCCCCACTCCCCACCGCCCCATGATACCTGATCACTTGGCCTGCCTTCAGCAAAAATCCTGGTAGGTCAGTTGAGCCAGAATCTCATTTACCCCTGTTGTTTCCTCTTAGTAATTTTCTATCCACAAACACTTCCTTGCTCCTTTGCTATAAATTCCGACTTGCCCGTGCTGTATCTGGAGTTGAGCCCAATCTCTGCACAGCTGCACAACCCCACTGCAGTGGTCCCTATGTCTATCTCAATGGTCCTGAACAAAGTCTGCCTTACCTTGCTTTAATAAGTGTCATTGAATAACTTTTTCTTTAACAAAATCAAAACAATCATTTTTTTCTTAGCTCCATTGACACAGGAACAATACTAATAACAGAAATTGACTGTGAGACTCTACTGAACTTTAAGAAAAGCTCTGCTCAATGAAATTATGGTCAAAAGAGTCTACTGTTCTCCAGATTCCTCAAAAGTATGAAAAGAAACTAGCTGATGACTGAATCATTTACATAAATACAGAGCAGTGCTGCTGCCGTGAGCAAAGAACTGAGTCAGGCAGTATCGCTTTCCTTAAATACATCAAAACCCTCTTCTATGAGGTTTGCTAGAGTTTCATCAAGCATTTGAGCTGCTGAGATCTTATCATCCAGGCACCCTTCTCTCAGGTTCCTCACTTTGGGGCTTAAGGGCTCAACGACTGCGTTTTGGCAGTGCCTCAGTGCTGGAGAAAAGCCTACTGAATGCATGTATCCAGGCCCCACTGCTTTCACTCTTGGTACATTCTCTACCACCACCACCACCACATAAGTGGGTGGGAGGGGAAAACTGAAGCCCTATATCGCAGTGGCCTCTGACCACAACCTTTCCTCCACTCTCGCATCATGTTTCTGGAACCTCCTCCCCGAAGCACAAGTTCATCAGCCAGTGGGGAACCAAGAGACTTGGCTGCAAAGTAAGGAGCCCTTAGGGTTCAAGCCATATTCAGACGGGGTGAGTTGTGGGTGTACAGCCTTGTGAGTGAAGTCAGCATGGCACAGAGAAATCATCCACTAGTCAACCCTTCAGCTCCCATTGCTGCTGCTTCTCCTTAACCACAGCATAGATCCCAAGTTTGGGATTTTGTAACCTATTCATGTTGGCCCTGAATTATAGGCCCACAAAGTTACAGATCAAAAATGCTCTCCTGCATGTGTGTAACAAACATTTTTTTGAGTTTTTGTGCATTCTGTGCTAGGCTCTGGGAATATAGCAGTGACCAAGATAAACTTATACTCTCACAGAAGAGACAAGAAATGAGCAAGTGTGATGGCCACTGTGAAACATCAAGAACACAGTGCCATGGTCACAAGTGCACAGAGGGAAGTAAAAGTCATTGGAAATCAAACACAGAGGAAGGGGAAGGAGCAGAGGGGCAAAAACCCACCTAACAGGGTACAATGAACACTATTCGGGTGATGGGCACATTTATACCTCTGACTCAAGCCACGTAACAAAAACATTTGCACCCCCCTAATATTTTGAAATAAAAAACAATAATTTTTTTAAAAAAGAACAGAGTTCCATGGGAGCCCCAAGCATAGGAACTGAACCTTGTCTAGGGTTCAGGGGAAATTGCCGTGAGTGAGTAAGGCTTATTCTAAGCCTTGAGAGATGAGTAGGATTCAGACAGGTAAAGAGAAGAACAATCACAGCATGTTATTATGGGGGTGCACTAAAAACAGGTTGTAAAACATACTAATCCCAAATTTTTAAAGAACTCTATATATGGGCTTAGAGTAGAAAATCAAGAAGGATATACTTCAAATATTAACAGTGGTTATCTCTGGGTAGTAGGATTATGAATTATTTTTAGTTTCTGCATAAAATTCCATATTTTCCAAAATTCCTACTATCACCATGTTTACATCTGTAGGCAGAAGGTAAAATTTGATCTTATGCAAGGCAAACCTATCTCTGCCCCAGATACTCCAGCCCTGATCCAGCGGCTGTGTCCTCCTCTGAATTACTTCCAAAGAGCTCTTCCCTGGGCCCCCAGTGGCCAGCCAAAGAACTATCCCGTCACAATTCCTCCTCAATTTTAGGCTCACCCCTGGTCAGTTAATGGAATCCTCTCCTGGGAGCCCCTATGCAGCTCCACATGCTACATCAATCATCCTGTCACCGCTCCTGTCTTCTTACATTTTCTGAGCCCCAATTTGTTTCAACTGCTCTATTTTTCTTTCCGCCCCCTAGAATTGCCATCAGATTCCACCAGCGGGCTTGTCATGGAGATTGCCTGCAAAGTAATTCTTGAATGCTACAAACATTGTTAAAGTCTATTTTCCATTATGAGCACTTCCGGCTCAGCTGAAGAAGGCTGCTCTCAAGTCCATCCATACATGAATTTGAAAGATTTTTCTCTGTAATCTGTGGCCCACTAAGGGGATTTGCTCATTTCCTCGTTATCTCCTCCAGCTAATATTTCACTTCTCAGGCAGTAGGGGATTTGAAGCCTCACTGCTGATTCTATGTGATGCCACAGCTACAGACAAGAGTAACACCAACCTCAGGGCCCACAGGCTAATACATTGGGATGTGCAGAAGGTGGGTTGCCTTTCCTCCTCTCCTTTTGCAGATCAGGACAACCCAAATTCAACCATTCCACTTCTCTGGTTTCAAGCTGCATTGAGGTGTCTGGGAAAGTTACTTGGAACCTCGAGGGAATAGGTAGAGGGAAGGTGGGAGCAACAACATTCCTCTCACTGGCACATCTCCTGCCATATGCCCACTCCCTGGTGCCAATCCCTTGTGTTTTCCAAACCATGTGTTTGACAGCTGCACAGCTGCTCAGCAATTAAGCCTAGTCATCTCAGATAATCTGCAAAGGGACAGAGAAAAAGACTGTCTCCTCCTGTTCAGGCCGTGTTCTTAAAAGTTGTATAAAATTATTTTATGGGAAGTCAGCAGGCAAGAAAGGACAAAATGCTAAGTGAGTTTTAGAAACTGTTCTCCAAGAGTTTGTCATAGAATCAAAGAGTCTTAAAGTTGGAAGACATTTTCGTAAATATCTTCAGCATGACTTATGATGCTAATTTGCTGTCTCTGAAAGATAAAAACAAAGTTATGGTCTGTTGAGCCCTCACTTGATAAATAGAGGTGTTTATCAGCCTTATAGCTAGGCAATAGGAGGCTACTTCAGAGGCCATGAGATGGATAGCCCATAATGATATCTACGGGCACAATCAACTGCAGATAAATCAGCCAAGTGAAGTCTTACTGCCCTTCAGCTGGTTAGCATGGAGACTCAACATCACTTCTCAGCAGTATTCAGCCCAATCGACCCCTCCCATTTTCCAAGGCACCCCCCTCCCACTATGGTCTTGTCTAGTCTCAACTTCCTTTCCTTCTTCAGAAACCCTTGGGGATGATGTGGAGAAGAAATCGAAGTGAACAGATGTGTTCATATAAGGAATTGACTGTTCCAACTGAAACTTCACAACTTTATGACAAAGTGCAACAAGAGGTTTGGTTTGTGTTCATGGTTGAGATTCTTGTGTCTTTCATGGAAAGGGAAATCAACCTCACATGTGTGCCTAATGTTAAATGCTCTTAGAGTTGTAACATTTAAAAATTTGACAACCTCTATGGAAAGTAATATGGAGATACCTCAAAGAGCTACAAGTAGAACTACCATTTGATCCAGCAATCTCTTTACTGGTCATCTACCCAAAGGAACAAAAGACATTCTATAAAAAAGACATCTGCACTTGAATGTTTATAGTGGCACAATTCACAATTGCAAAGATGTGGAAACAACCCAAGTGCCCATCAATACATGAGTGGATTAATAAAATGTGTTATATGTATACCATGGAGTTCTATTCATCCACAAAAAACAATGGTGATCTAGCACCTCTTGTATTCTCCTGGATAGAGCTGGAACATATTCTACTAAGTGAAGTATCCCAAGAATGGAAAAACAAGCACCACATGTACTCACCATCAAATTGGTATTAACTGAACAACACTTAAGTGCACATATAGTAATAACACTCATCGGGTGTCTGGGAGGTGGGAGGAGGAGGGTATGGGTATATTCACAGCTAATGGGTGAGGTGCACATCGTCTGGGGGATGGACACGCTTGAAGCTCTGCTTGGGTGTGGTAAAGGCAATATATATAACCTAAACATTTGTATCCCCGTAATCTACTGAAATAAAAAAAAATAAATTGTTTAGTACCTTTGGCCAAGGAATTTCAAGTACTTAAAATATTGGCTGATTCATCCAGCGGTTTTATTCTAGACCTGATGAAATCTATTAAAGCCAAAATTGAAGAATGGAAATCTAAGGGGGCTGTTTTCAGACCCTAGAATGGTTTTTCCAGTGAGTCGCAATCTTTTCCAGGAAGCAGGAGTATGAGGCATGAAGGAAGAGTGTGTCAGAATCTCTGAAGAAGGGGACCAAGGCAATGTGTGGACTTATAACAATATTCCTATGATTTTTAGAATATCAATTCTAGGGTGTAAAGCTCTAAAAAATATTCCTGACTGGAGAGAATGCACAGAAGATACAGTAAAAAAATATTACAGGGGGACTGAGTGATAAAAAGGAAATGAACACTGCCTAGCCCAGTTTCATGGCCTTGATACAAGGAGAACCAGGAGAGGCCACTGACGGGTCAGCACAAATCAATCCACACCACTGGAAACAATCTCCCAAGTGCAGCCCCTTCTGACTGCTAGAACAAGCAGGGCAAACTCCCAAGTCCAGGTCAGCTGCTGGAAACATAGCTATACTGTGTTATCCTTGAGGGCAAAGGCTAGGTCTTGCCCACAACTCCATCCCCAACAGCTAGAGCTCTGCCTGGCACATAATAGCTTCCCAGTAAATAAATGTTTCTTATATAAACACACTGTGAAAAGAAATGAATCAGCAATATCTCAGATGTGTGGTGGATCCAATTTATATCATATTTTTCCCCTCTTTGTACTCACGAAACTTGTTTGAAGAGCAATAGATGATATAGAAAGAAAATGTAATCCCTTTGTATTTCATCTACCCAATAATACAAGTTTAGATCCGGTTTCACCTGAACAAAGTGCCTTGAATAGTAGTAGTATAGTAGGTACTCAAGAAACATAAATATTTCTTGTATGAATAAATGTAGACGTGACTTCAAAGGAAATATGTACTGAGAAAATATCTTGCAAACAGCAGACCAAAATGAATGCTTGATTTTCTATCTTGTTTTCAGCTGCTTGTTCGAAAATGGAGCAGGTCAATTAAGACAAATCAAGTGGGTTAAAAACAATACTGAACCACTTTCAACAAGAAAGGGTGAGCTGCATTCTCAGTGCCTACATAAAGTTGAATATGCTCGGGATTTTTCCTGTCTGTGATCCATTGAAGAACATTGCAAAATCATTTCAGGAGCCACATTATATCTGAAGAGCCAATGGGGGAAAAAATTAGCTGTTGGGAGTGGAAGGAAAACATCAACATCTGTTTGTATTTTCATGCACAATAATACTATTTTCTCAGTGTGAAGTCCAGTTTACATTACTTTCATTATCAGACAAAACAGACTTTTCAACAAATAATCAAATGAAAGGTGATCTGTTTTCCTCCGATGTAAGTATTTACATATAACCATTTGCCCAATCTGAAGAGCTTCCTCATTTCTCCGCTGTACTGTGGGGCCATCTCAGAGATGGTTTGCATAAGTAATGCATTTATTTACTAATCTTCAAAGAGTCTCTATTTTTCCTGCCTTCCCACTGTAGTCATTAGAGGTCACAACCCTGCAGGAAATATGGGCTGCCATGGTAACACAAAATGTCTGCTGCTGGGCTTAGCGTAATTCCTCCCTAATAGAAAAACAACGAGCAGTAAATCCCATCTTTGATAAACTGGCTTATTGTTGTACGGAGCCTCTACCTGGGAGGTGGAGATTCCCCCAGAGCAGTTTTAAATGATACAAATGCAATCCGCATCTGGATTGATTTCTCATTTTACACAAGGAACTGGGTAAAATTGTACCAGGCCAAGTCAAATTCCTTGTCACATTTAAAAATCATTGGCATTGCACTCAGTCAGTCATCTGTTGAGCACATTTATGAGATGCTATGTGGCGCTGTGCTAGGGACTGGAAAAAGAAAATTATTTTTCTAAATCACTTTTAATTCCCATAAAGAACCACAAATAAAATGCACCCACTTCATCACTTTCAACTATTTAGTAATGATAGCTATTTTATTAGTTTATAATCTCATGTACTGAAAGCGAGGTGAGAATGTTTGGAGTTAGACATTTGATAAAGATATTCTAATATTGACCTTAAAGAGAAATCATATACAACAAGAAAAGACTCTCTCACTTATATTTGAGAACAAAAGAAATGTCAAGTAAGAAAAGGAAGAGCTGCTACCCAAGTGTTTTGTTCTGAAAGGGAAGTGTTCAGAAAAACATCCTGAAAGTAGCAATGATTACTTAAACAAAATTACACTGCAAATGCTAAAAATCACAATTCTTATCAAAGTGCATGCTCATCAACATGTATATATGCCTTGGAGGGCCAGTCACGTGGTCACTGTCTTAGACATTGACAGGAACACTCATTGAAGAGATGATTGTTTCTCTCTCAAACAACTCTGCTTCTCTCTTAAATCTCTAAGGTAGACTTGGAATCTGCTCTTTGTTTCTACTGCTTTTCATTACACCCAAAAAACTTACTCTTTACTCCACCCAGGCCACTGGCCTGTTCTCTGATTATACCATACTTGTTCTGCCTCCACATCACTGCACACACTCTACCTCTTATCTGGAATGTCTCCCCCCTTCCTGTGTCACTAACCCTCCCCATCCAAATTCTATGACTCCTTCCTGGCCTATTATCATAAATTTGGGCATTTAATGACAATCTGTCATATATACTGCTTGCCAGTTATTTCCAGTATACAAGGAAATTGTAAAGTCCCTGAGAGCAAGCATCAAGAAAGAGTGTCCCTATGGCTTCACTGTCTGCCACACTCTGATGAAGCAAGCTGCCATGATGGAGAGGCCCACGGGGCAAGCAACCAAGGGTGGCCTCTGACCAACAGCCAGCAAAGAACTGAGGCTCTCAGTCCATTAACCCTCCAGAAACTGAATTCCACCAACAACCACATGAGCTTGGAAGCAGATCCTTCCCCAGCCCAACCTTCAAATGAGATCCCGGCCTTGGGTGACACCTTGATGGCAGCCTGTGAGAGACCCTGAAGTGGATGACCTAGCTAAGCCATGCCTGAATTTCTGACCCACAGAAACTGAGATTACAAATGTGTATTTATCTAAGCTGCTAAGTTTTGGGGTAATTTGTTACATAGCATTAGATAACTACTACCATAAACCTAGCCACTAGGCTTATAGCAGGACTCCATAAATACTTGTAGAATCAGAGCTATGTAAGAGAGAATTATATTTTTGATATATTTTCCAGCGACTTAAATGTTTTGGAAAAATAGCATCACACTTCTTGTTAGATAAAAGTAGGTTATCTGGGTCAGCTGCCAACTTCAGAATATGGAGAGTGAAGTTTAGGGCATCCATTTCTCATTTACCCCTTCATGATGTCTACCAAATATTGATAACATTTGTTGAGTTCACACAGGACTTTCTGACAAGCATCCTCTTGAATGGACCAGTTTGCCAGCTTCTGCTTTTGATACATCCCCACTGCCAGTAGAACTAAGTCAAACTCCTTAACCTGTTGTCCAAGCCCTTTCATAGTTGGACCCAAACTATCTCCACAGCCTTGTTTCTTACCACATCTCCTTTTCAGCCCCATAGTCGCCAGAGTAAAAACACAAATCTACTCATGTCCTTCTCATGCTTAAAGCCCTCCAATGACCTTCTATTGTTCTTAGGACAAAGACCCTGCACAGCCTGGCTCCTGCCCACAGCTGTAAACTTACCTTACACTACCCTTACCTGAATGTTCTCCTCTCTAGTCACAATGGCCTGCTTTCAGTTCCATGTACTATGTTCTGTGTTGCCACAGAGCCTTCGAGCATGCTGTCACCTTGTCACCTGGCTAGCTCCTATTCATCCTTCAGCTCTCATCTTAGCATCACTCCCTCAGGGGAGCATTGGCTGATTTTCCAGACCAGATCAAGCACTGCATTTCACATTCCCATGGCACCATGTACCTCTCCTTCCTAGATCTTGTTATATTTATTTGTGTGACTTATTAATGTTAAGTCTCTTTCAACCATTGTAATGTCAGTTCTATACAGCTGAGCCTTTTTCACTGCTGTATCCCCAGCACCTGGCACATATTATGTACCCAATCTATCACTCTATTTATGTATCTGTATACATATATATGAATATTTTAATTAACTTATTATTTTTAATCAATGGACAACATTGTATATATTTATCATGTATAACATGATGTTTTGAAGTAAAAGTACATTGTGGATTGACTAAATCTAGCTAATCATCATATTCATTACCTCACATAGTTATCATGTTTGTGGTTATAACACTTAATATCCACACTCTCTTAGCATTTTTCAAGAATACAATATATTGCTATTACCTATAGTTACTACACTGTACAATAGATCTCTTGAACTTATTCCTTCTATCCAACTGAAATTTTGTCCCCGTTGACCAACATTTACCTAACACCCCCCCTTACTCCCTATCCTCTGGCAGCCAATATTCTCTCTACTTCTATGAGATGAACTCTTTTAGATTCTACATGTAAGTAGAATCTACATGTAAGTAGAATCTACAAGATCATGTACTATTTGTCTTTCTGTGCTTGGCTTATTTCACTTAGCATAATGTCTTCCAGGTTCATCCATGTTGTTGCAAATGACAGAATTTCCTTCCTTTCTATAGCTGAATAGTATTCCATTGTGTATCAATACATATTTTTAAAACAAATGTTGAATGGAAGTCACTTCTCTTCTTTTAGCTTCAATTTTCTCCCCTATTTAGTGAGAGATAATGTTCTATCTCTTCCAGTTCTGACTAATTTGTAATTCCAAGATAGACAATATCCCCACATTCCACCTCCAACTCCTACGACAGCAACTTTTCTGGGCCACTGTACTCCATTCACTGAGACTACTGAAATAGAGGGCAGATCCTTGGTCTACTTGGTCTAGCTCCAGAAACTAAATATTAAAATTTAGAAGAAATATCAGAGCGTGCAAAAATGTTTCTCTTTTGTAGTCAAAAGAAAATCCAAAGAATTAAAAAAGATTCCACATTGATGAAATGTATGAGTCATTTATTTATTCACTTGAGTGTTTGTTTATTTAAATCTGATTGTAGCCTAGGAGCTGTCCACACCTTTCCTGGGGTAAAAAGCTATTTGTGAGTACAGCCTCATGTTCTGACGGCTTTAGCTCAACAGAAACTCAGTAATGACATTTATAAATCTCTTTTGGAAGGCATCACTGAGAACAGAGCTTGAAAAGAAAACAGAAATGGAACTTTAGGTCATCAATTCCTTTAATGTTATGCCTGGAAGCACCTAAGAGATAATCTGTTCCAAACTCCTCACTTTACAATTAGGGAAACTGAGGACTAGAGAAGGAATGTAACCTGCCCAAAGTAACAAAGTTAGTCAATTCATCTACCAAAAAGACTTTAGTGCAGAGCTGAGACTAAAAACCAAGATTCTTGACCTTCAATTTCTTCACTCAATAAATACCATTTCTTGTTCTCTCTCTCCCTCTCCCTCTCCCCCCCTAATAAAAATGTGATGATTTTCTTCTGGATCTGTTCCCACCCTTCAATAAGTATTTACTTGTATGCCTTGCATTTAGGAAATTTTAATCAAATGAATACTAAAGAGAGACAAATAACTAAAGACTAAATTTCTGACTGTTGTGATGGGAAAATTGAAGTATAATGAACCCATGAAATGCAGGAAAGGAATCCAGAAAACTTCATCTCCAACCCTTCTCCAATTCGCAAATCCCACAATTATATATTTGGCATATAATTTCCTCCATAAAACTTCTGTTTTCCTCCTAAGAACCATCACGTTCCTATAAAGCCAATCACTCCATCACACCAGCCTTGTAGTGTGTGCAATTCAAAGTTATGCCTCAGCAAAATTACAAATTACTACATGTCATGGGCCTTTACGACCCACTCATAAATACTTGAAGCTGTGAATACTATATCAAAAAAATACCCAGGGTCTACTGAGTCTTTAAAGCAACAGCCTCACCAAACCTGGAGAGGTATTTGAGTTACTGGTCCTAATTCAAGGGAGATACCATGTTATGCCAGTGTGAAATTTGGAAAACTACAGGCTCATGAGTTACACATGAAAGCAGAGACTATATTGGATAGGTCTAGAAATGGGAGAGTAAAGAAAATCAAATCCATCCTGATCATGGAAGAGCCTTGCCTCTCCATCCGGTCTGATCATTGGAGTCTATTTTGTCTGCAGCTATGAGTTGAACGGTTTGTACCTAACAGTGTCATGCTATACTGTGGAGATTCACAAAGAAATATCTCAACTAGGTCTCTGCTTTATAAGAGCTTAGAGTAAAGCTGAGGCGTCCAGGCAAATTCACTAGAAATTGGTAAATATCAATGCAAGGGAAGAGAGGATATTTAACAGCATTTAGTGGAAAAGAAAGCATTTGAGCAAGGGAAGATGAGGTGGGCTGAAGTGGACTTGGAAGAGTCCATGGAAGAGCCCTCAAATGGTCCAGGGTTTGGCTGCAGTCACCCTGACGATCAAGGAGGAACCCAAAGAGTCTTTTGCCTATTTTAGGTTTTATTTATTTTTTGATCTCTTTGGAAGGGAAAAGAATCCCCAATATCACCCAGTATGGGAGCTTCCACATAGTGGGGGCTCAATAGACCCATTTTTGGGGAAAATTTCACTGAAGTATAACTTACATACAGAAATGTACACAAATGATGTGTTCAGTTTGATGAATTTTCAAAAAATGAACACAGTCTCATAAGCAGCACTTGGATCAAGAAACAAAACATGACCAATACTCCAGAAGCACCTCCAATTCCCCTTCCCAGTCACTGCCTCCCTGCCCAAAGGTTAATCAGATTAATGTTGCCTGGTTTTAGACTTTCAAAATGGAATCTTGTAGTATGGTAGTATGCTCTCTTTTGTGTCCGGCTTCTTTTACTCAACACTGTATTTGTGAGATCTGTCCATATTATTGCATGTAACTGTGTATATAGACCACTTTGGAAGCAATTTGGCAGTTTCATGATGGTTGAGTGTAGTTATCGTGTCAGGGACACATGAAATCATCCACTCACTGCTTCTGGGAACAATCAAATGGAATAGATACTCAACAGTGAAGAAAGGAATGAAGGAAGGGGAAGGGGAGGAAGAAATGGGGCCTCTATAGCTGGGCCCTTGAGGGAAATTGGCAATTAGGTGAAAGGTGAAGGGGATAAGAGGTCTGAGTGGCAGACCTGATTGAGATTAACATAAACCATTAGGTTACCCAGAGACAAATAGGAGTGGCACTTGAAATTTACATAAATGCTATACCCAGCCGCAATCAAGTTTCTGTAGGAAGAAGAAAATTGACAAAAAATCTTGTAACTTGAATTGAGGAGAAACAATGGTGGCACTAAATTGTCTTTGTCTGGCAGAAAAGCTGAGGAAAGAAGGGAGATTTTAGAAAAGATTTTTGTCTAAGTTGGCGCTAAGGTAACCAGTGGATGGTGGGATTTAATGCCCTCCCCTTTGAGGAAGAATAAATCTATGTGCTCTTACAGTATTCCTGCAAGCTATTCATTCTCTCCTCTCAGATTCTCTGGCTTTTCTGAGCAAGAGAACACGGCATTCATTCAGTAAACATTTCTCATCTTTGTGCCAGGCACTGGGCTCGGTGTACAGTGCTGAACTAACTCAGCCTCTGTCGTCATGGAGCTCACAGTCTGTCCATGTGGTTAGCCAGCCACCACCCTGACACAGTGCAACAGCAATCTGGCAAAGCCTCAAACCACATAGCATCCCTCTAGAAGGTTTCTGCAGAATGCAAAGCTGCCCCTGTCACCTTCAGCACTCCTCTACACTCCACCTCTACGCAAGGAATCCAGTCTAGGGAGAACATTACACATCCTTCAGACCATTCTGTGCTGCCTGTTCTGCACCTTAGGAGAAAGTGACTATTTTCCAGGACCTGTAGGAGGTCTGAGAGGAAGGAGACAAGTGCTGGGGAACTAAAACAGCTCTGTTTCTAGAAATCTCATGGATGGGAAACCACTACAATTCAAGAGAGGGCTCCTCTAGGGTGACTTTAATATCTTTCCCTGCCTCTCTGCCCTAGAACATAGCCAAATCCTGGGAACACACATTCTTATTCTCTCTTCTGCCTCCCTCTTCCTGGACATAATGATATGGTGTAACTGGGCATAAAGTCCATGGCTGCCTACTTGGGGAAAACTACAGCAAGTTGTTTGGGACTTGAAATCTAAGCTAGCCGGGCACAGTGGCTCGCACCTGTAATCCCAACTACTCGGGAGGCTGAGGTGGGAGGATTGCTTGAGGCTAGGAGTTGGAGACCAGCCTGGGCAACATAGCAAGACCCCATCTCTACAAAATTTTTTAAAAAATTAGCTGGGTGTGGTGGTGCGCACCTGTAGTCCCAGCTATTTGGGAGGCTGAGGCAGGAGGATTACTTGAGACCAAGAGTTCGAGGCTGCAGTGGGCTATGATTGCACACGGCACTCCAGCCTGAGCAACAAACCAAAACCCTGTCTCAAAAAAAAAAAAAAAACCCACAAGAGCAGAAGAACAGGATCCACTTGTATTCGCCATCAGATTGGTACTAACTGATCAACACTAGGGTGATAACATGGCAGAAATATTCTCTAGGGATTAGGGGGATGGGGGGCAAATCTACAACTAAAGGACACGGGGAGCATGGGAGGGAAGGGCATGCCTTTAACCCGCACTTGGGTGAGGCAAAGACATAAAGTGTAACTATAATGTTTGTACCCTCACAATACCCTGGAATAATAAAAAAAGAAAAGAAAAGAAAAAAGAAAAATTCAATTGAAAAAAAAAAAAAAGAAACAATGGTGATATAGCACCTCTTGTATACTCCTGCAAAGAGCTGGAACGCATTCTACTAAGTGAGATATCCCAAGAATGGAAAGACAAGCACCACATGTACTCACCATCAAATTGGTATTAACTGATCAACACATAAGAATAACATCTATTGGATGTTGGGCAGGGGGGAGGGGGGAGGGGGAAGGAGGGAGGAGGGGACGGGTATATGCATACACAAAGAGTGCAATGCGCACCACCCGAAGAATGGACATATTTGAAACTCGGACTTAGGGGGGGAAGGGAGGGCAAGGGCAACATACATAACCTAAACATCTGTACCCCCATAATATGCTGAAATAAAAAAAAAATCTAAGCTTGATCTCTGTTGAAAGAGTTCTAAGAAACTGTGTAGACTGGGACTATTCCTGAAGACAAGTCTGACTGGTGGCCAGCACATAACAATAAGAGCTGCTATTTTTGTCCTCTTTCCTCATGTCCACCTTTCACCTCTGTAAGGCTACGGTCCCCACCCTCTGGGCTGCAAACCAATACCAGTCCGTGGCCTGTTAGAAACCAGGCCACACAGCAGGAAGTGAGCAGCCAGGGAAGGAGTGAAGTTTCATCTGTATTTACAGCCAGTCCCCATCGCTCGCATCACTGCATAAGCTCCGCCTCCTATCAGATCAGCAGCCGCATCAGATTCTCACAGGAGCGCAAACCCTACTGTAAACTGCACATGCGAGGGATCTAGGTTGTGCGCTCCTTATGAGAATCTAATGCCTGATGATCTGAGGTGGAGCTGAGGCAGTGATGCTAGTGCTGGGGAGTGGCTGCAAATACAGATTCTCATTAGCAGAGAGGTTTGACCGCACAATAAATGTAATACCCCAAACCATCTCCCCCACTTCTGTCTGTGGAAACATTGTCTTCCATGAAACCGGTCCCTGGTGCCAAAAAGTTGGGGACCACTGCTGTAAGGTATAATAGCAAAATTATGAAACGCTTATTATGGGCCAGACCCTGTCTAAAGACTTTACCCATATTAACCCACTTAGTTCCCCAGTAGCACCTATGAGGTAGGTGTTAATATTAAATATTACCCCCTTCCCATTTTACAGATGAGGCAATGAAAGCTTAAGCACATTGCCTTAAGTCACACAACTGGTAAGTCAGGCAAGCTGCAATTCAAATTCAGGCTGTCTGATGCTATAGTCTGGGCTTTAAGCAGAGCCCCACACTCTCTCCTATGTGCAGTGTCTTTTTAAATTTGTGTACCAGTCCTATGGGGTAGAAGTTATTCCATTTTACAGAAAAAGAGACTATGGGTCAGAGAGGCTTGATTAGGTTCCCACAGCTAGCACATAGCAAGACAGGATTTGATGCTAAATCTGTTTCTCTGTAAAACCTCATCTTGAAGCCAGTAGAGCAGCTTAAGTAACTCAGAGGTTCAGAGATAAGGTGAGGGGATTTGCTCTGCCTGACCTGAGTAAGGCTTCTAGCCTCAAGTTTTCATCCCTTCTTCCCTCTTCATTCAACGAAGGGAAGTGAGGTAAAAGTCATCTGAGACAAAGATGAGCAATCAAAACTGTGAACTAATTTCATGAGGCATGGGGGAAAGGGGGCCCAATATTTTTATTTATCAAAAAAGGAATATGGTACAATTGTTAAAAACATGGTCACGAGAGTTCAACTTGCCTGGGCTTGAATCTTGATTTCTATCACTTGCCAGCCATATGACCCTTGGGAAAGTCACTTAACCTCTCTGAGCCTTGGTGTTCTTATCTGTAAAATGAGCATGACAGTTCCTACAACACACAGCTGCTGGAGAAATTAAATAAGAATTAATAAAAGCCATTTATTGCAGTACCTGGCTTAAGGCACATGCCCAGTAAATGGCCTCTAGTATTAATTTTAGTTCTCCTTTTTGCCACTTTCCTCATGTTCCTTTCTTAGGCACAAGGTATACTTGGTGCTTAGGCTGCTGGTCCAGTTTGCACTTGAAAGACACGCAGATATAGAGGTCATCAAGATGAGGACTGGGAGGCAAAATGCTCAGACATACCAAAGCCACTTCCAATTGCAACATGAATTTCCCAAATCTAAAATCATTCTCACATTGATTGGCTGGAAAATGAAGATTTTAAATAAAAGAAAAAAAAACTCTAAAATAACCTTTATTTTTGAAAATGAAAATACGCTAAAGTTCTTTGTAGCTCCTGAGAGCAAGCTGTTCCCCTGGTCTTCAAGGGTGCTTAGCGAAATGACAAATGATTACACATAAAGACAGCCAAAGGTTCCCAAGATAATCTCTTCCCAGAAAAAAATTTATATTGAATGTTTGATAGCTTCATGGGTACAGAAGGAATTCTACCTCCTTGCTGACTTACAGATAGTTAGCTAAAGCGGGTGGGAGGGGCCTAGGCAGGCCAGGGCTTGCTGTAGCTGGCCACTTTGTTAGTTCCAGTAGCTGTAACTTAAAGCTATTTTGGCTTGTTTTGCAGCAATGAAGAGTGGTTTTGTTCAGGCCTGCTTGTCTCTTGTCTCTTCTCTGGGGATGAGGGGTGGGCTATGGACTGACTACACTTCTAAAAGTGTAGTCTCATACACACCTCATGTCTTTTTATAACACCAGCCAGAGAAGGTCGCTTCCTCTTCTCCCTGCCCCCTTGAATCAGAGTTGCAAACACCACTTAGGGCCAAACTAAAAATCAAACGTTACTGATAATAATAATTTTTAAATGTGATTTATTATGCTGGCTACTGGGCAAAGCATTTTATCTGCATTAGCTCATTTAATGTTCACAGCAACCCTATGGGTTTGGTCCCTGTTACGGCTCTTCATTTCATACATCAAGACACTTAGGCCATACAGAGGTGAAGTAGCTTCTGAAGTTCTCAGTAATTGGAAGTGGCAAAGTTAGGGCTGGCACCCCATTTATTTGACTAAAAGTAGAATGATGCTTCTTTGGGGGAAAAAAAAAGAACTTTCTGGATTCTGGTGACTGCTGCCATTTTGGAAAGTAGTCAATTTGTGAATGTACTATAGCACTGAGTGACCATTCTCAGCATCTCTCAGCAGCTCCTACTGGAAACAATTTGCAGAGGGAAACTCCAAAAACCGAATGTGCTGGAGAATAAAAATGAAATGGCTTTTTGACACATTTTAAAAACAAAACAACGTTTATACATGCCATGTTCATGTTGTCTCAGTATTAAGTTTACAAAAATATCTTATGATACTAAAATAAATTACTGAAAAAGTATAAGAGCAGAAAGCACATACATAAAGATTATAGAAACACAAAAGTGTTTCTGTGGAAGAGAAATTTTAAATGAATTTCAATGAAGTGAAAAACACCAGAGCACTGAATGCCTTTATTGGAGACGAGCTACACTTGAAGAATTACTTTGCAAGCTCCTGAATTTCAAGTTCTAATAGCTGTCAAATAGCATTGTCATATTGTGGAGGAAAATGTGCTCACTTTCTGCAGATGTGCCTATTTCTGGCACTCACTAGCTGAAAAATCACTTGTAAAGAATTAGGTAAAGGATAATATGAAAGGCCTCAGGACTCAGGAAGTATTTTCTCCTAGATTTTATTAAATCTAATGAGTCAGATCAGTTTGGAGCCCTCTCATTTTGTGTATAGTATTTTCTTAAAGGATCACTAACAAGAGGGAAAAAATACAATATTCTGTCCCCTCTGCACCTCCAAAAAAAAAGCTCTTAAAAATAGAATTAAGTCCCTTTCATAAGCATGCCTGAGGTAGCCATTTTATTTGCAACCAAGTAGTTGGCTTGAGCCCAGTTGAAAAGCCTAGTGTGCAGCCATGCTGAAGGTCTCTGATTTTGAAATGAGAGCCTGATGAGGAAATCATAATGGCCTTTCTAATCCCAAGTCAGTCTGAAAATGTCACAGCTTCCGTGAGAACTCAAACTGGCTCAGCACCTATTGCATGCAAGACTCACTATTCTAGGTGCTGGAATGGGTACAAAAATGATAAGGCCCAGTCCTTGCTCACAAGGAACTTTGTCGTCCAGTGAGAACACATGGAATTCACAAAAAGGGAGTCAGACGCCTTGAATAAATCTTTCTGGGCCTCCATTTCACACTCATAATGTGACATCAGGTAATATTCTCTAATTCTGTGAATGTGAATACCTCAGAAGTAATACAGACCATAACTGCTGGAAAAGTCCAAAGGAGGATAAAGGCAGCTAATGGATGAATATATATATATATCCTCTAACCCCCTCCATCTTCCAAACCCATACATGGCATTGTACTGACTGGCATCTTTAAATTGGTAAATTATTTCCAGAGAGAAAAACTTGGGAAATTGAAAATGGCACTTTTTTGGCCATGGGCACAAGGAAGCTGACACTTCACATGATTGCTCTGAGTAATTGACCCAGGCTGGAGTATTCAGTCCATAAAGGCTGTGTCTGCACAACTGTAAACATCTACCCACACATCTAGAGCATCAACTCAAAGATACATTTTACCCACAGTTGTTTGGGATCTTATAGTTGCAGGCTTCAGATCAAATGAGAAAAAAACACATTTTTGATTTTCCATTCAATTAGGAGTTAATAGGATTTGCAATTCTGAAGTCTAATGGAGTTGATTCCTTTCTTACAACCTAATTTATAGAACTTTCCTACAGATCAGCTTAGTAATAACTCTAGTGATAAAGAAGCTGTCATGCCCTCCCTCCCTAGCAATTTCCTGAGGGCACATTGTGTACTAGTCATTGTCCTAAGATCTGGGGAGGCTCCAAAGAGGAATGATACTCTGTGCTTGTTCTTGAAGATTTCTCTGCCTGGTAGGGAAGACAGTGATCAGACCAGGGGTTGTCAAACTTTTTTCAGCTTAAAATGAGGTCTCATACTTGAGAAAGATTGACAATTATTGGTTTGTGAGGGACCTTAAGCTCAAATGTTCACAGGACCAGGCAAGTAACAAGGCAGAAGTTCTGCCTTATGGGATGAGAAAGTCACGACTCAGTACCAGTGAACACTTGCCGTGCAGAAATAATGATCTAGGATTGCCAAAGCTTTTGATTGTCCTCAAAAATCCAGAAATCCTGATTTTTTTTAAATGGGAAATTTCTCTCAAGTTTTAAATGTTAGAAACTAATCTTAAAAAAAATATTTCTGACACTGTGCAAGGGCCAAACAAGAATTATCTGTGAGCCCACTGCAGAAGTCTGCAGTCTGTCAACTTACGATGCCTGCTTTAACAGTGTCATGCTGACTAGGTTTCTGCAACTAGCCACGTGACTTAGTGAAAGTCACTTGACTTCTCTGAGCCTTGGTTTCTTTAACTAGAAAATGGGAATATATGTCTACTTTCTTAGGCTGTGATAAGTACACTATTGAGATTAAAAATGGAAAAATGGTTAAGAAAATTTTTTTTTTAAGTACAAAGCATGGGACTCCAGAGACATACCAGTTTCAGTTGCTTTGTCTAACCAGCTCATTCTAAATCAGAACAACAGCACCAATGGTTTAAAACAGATCCTAAATGTCTCTTGATATTTTTGTAAAATGAGGCCGAGCATTTCTATATAGGTAAACTTATTTGCAAATGCACCCAATTTCCACATGACATAAACACTGGGTTAATGAGTTTTGAGTAAATAATAAAACTACATTCATGTGCATCTGATTTGCCAATTATTTAAAATCATATTAGGCCCAGTCTGATGCAGAGGGCATAATTGGCCTTTCTCAGAACTACAGATTAGCACCTTTGTTCTCACTATTCAAGCCTAGAGAACTCAATTTTATAAATAGAGAGATTGGTATTGTCTCCACACCAGTTCAGGGAAATGTTTAAAATTATGAAGTTTAGAACACCTCTTCAATTTAATCCTAGTCATCCCTGCCCCTAATCACATCACTCAAGCAACACTGACAAATAACTTGCAATTTCTAATAAACAGTTGCATAAAGGCCAGTTAAACTAGAAAGTGCATCGTGAAATTAAAGATTACAGCTCGGCTGAATGACAAGCCAAATCAGTCCTAAAGTTTTATCTCAACTATTCTGTTACCTATTTTACAGAAACAAATCATGTAGCTCTGTATGGTTTTTATAGAATCAAATTTTGTTCTGTGGTTTTAGTTTATCACCGCAAACACCAAAAACCAACTTTTAGAAGGTGCTGCAAAAATCTGGTCAGTATGCATATTTTTTAGTCTCTGAAATTAGCCCTTGTTAGTAAGATTATTATGTAGAATGTCTGGTTTTAGGATAATGTAGAGTTTCATTTGAAAGGAAAATTTTGCTTTTTGATTACTTGCTTTGAAAACTCTTGCTGCCTTAATTCCATCAGATTTCTATACTTCTTGCCTGTCTTTATAATCAAAGAGGCCAGAATGTTCCTTTCTCTTCTCATACAAAGATTGAGCAGGATTATGGAAAAAAATAAATAAAACCTGTGATTGATAATTCCCACAGATTGTGCCTATGTAGGCAAATCGATCTGTAAAAAAGAAATGACATATCTAATGTGAAACCCCTCTATACAGTTTCCAACGAACACATCATGCCAGGGAACAGATCAGGGACCCTTGCAGCTGTGATTTCGATCCTTTTTTTTTTTTTTTTTTTTAATCCGGAGATAGCTTCCCTAAAGGAGAATAGCCCCTTTGGAGACCTTTCTGTGTTTCAGGTTCTTTCATAAGCTCTACTTGGCCACTAATTTGCTTCCATGGAGAGGTGACTTAAAACACCACAAAAATAAGCCATGGAGTATGTGGATAGACTGATTTTTAAGCATTAGTAAATTGACTTTTTTGAAAAATAAATTAAAGCCAGAAAAGGTCTTTTTGGCTTATTGATGTGAAATCTTGTCATAAGAAATGCCAGGCAAAAGAACTAAAAAGCATAAATCAAAATCTGATCTACTTCTTACTATTTTGCTTGTTCCAACCTTATACAAATACCACTATATAAACATTTCTTTAAAATAGAATAATATTTTAAACCCAAGGCAAGACCTCCCAAAGCATAGGCCACAACAAAACGCTGGTCATCAGCATCATGATTAATTGCATTTTGAGATCTTAGCTATTCTGGTTTTCTGTTATTCCCAAAATGTAGGACACCTGATTTAATCAGTCCTATGGACCCTTTGTCAAAATGGTAGGACCTGAAAAGTATTCAGAGAAATAAAATATCTATATGAATATCTATGTATCTATAAAATATTTTGTACAGATATAATTTATAAAGCATTACTCTGAAAAAAGGATTTTTCTCTTTCAGAGACACTAAGGAATATCAATATAGTACAATTACTATTAACTAAACAACTACTATTTTTTTAAAAAAATAGAAAATACAATTTTAAAAATATCCACTTAGATGAAACAGTATTTGTTGACCACATTTTAAATATTTCACGACTACACCAAACATTCTCACAATACTTGTTGGGGAGAACCCCAACAAACAAAAAGCAACAGTAACTTTCCTTCCATGCCTTTAAGTGGACATTTCAGTACATGCTAATCACTGCATTGTTGATAATAAAAAGAAGATATGAAATTCAATAATCCTATTCTATTTTTATTTCAAATAAATAACAATCATAAAAGCTTCTCAATATTGCCATATTTTAAAATAAAATTACAGTTATATCCCAGCACTACACATAACAATTTATTGTACCTGAATAATTACTTCAGTTGAATAAAGTCCATATGCTTCAAATAAACCTGAAAGACATTTGTTTTTTAAATCTAATTCTCCCAGTTAAACAATATACTAATTAGTCACATATTTCATAAAAGTTACAGGGATGTAATAGCAGCTTGTAAATTGCCTTGCATTGCATAATACATGATTTCATAAATCATCACAAAACATAAAACAATGGGCGAGACCTAAGGCTGGGTAAAAATTAAACTATAAAACATGATTTCGAACTAAATTTATCATGTTATCTTTTTTAAGAAGCTATGAGCAGACATCTAAAAATAAAAAGAGAAAATGTTTTCCATGAAAAGACAACTCATTTTGTTTAGATTGCAGCCATCTTTGGAGACAGTGCAGATATACAGAGAAAACAAGATCATACAGCCACTGATTTCCATTTTTAAGAGGAATTATTAGCTAACCAACCAGTTCAGATTTGATTACATATAAAAAGTCTCTTTCACACGGCGGAAGGAAAGGGGCATGCGATCAGAATGATGAGAAAAACAACATAAATAGCACTTACTCAATCACTAACGAAATTAGAAATCGAACTGGTTTTTACTCCTCATAGGTGACATTAAAGCAGAAGAATCAACTACTTGCATTGCATTTATTCACAACCCCATCAAAAAGTATTTTGGCTCTCCCTATTTTCTTCCACTAAATTTCCTTTAGGAGAATCACAGAAATGAGGTGGCATTAATCAAAATGTACGATTTGAAAATCTTTCCAGAAAATGCCTTCTGTTCTCCTTATTTCTTCCTTCTGAATGCTGGGAGCTATGGTAGTCAATCTCTAAGTTAGCTACTATTTGCCATAACCCATAGATGCCCACTTTCTGCATCTTTTCTCAGAAAAGCTGATACAGAAAGCTGATTTTCCTTGTCTAGACACAGATACACAAAAAACAAATATTCTTACCTTTACTGAGTGTCTATATACAACAAAGAAGAGACAAATTTCTATTTTAAAAGACATAATAAACCAAAATTTCAATGAAAAATACTGTGAGTATTAATATGAACAGTACTGCAAGGAGATACATATGTGATTTTTCTTTATATCACTTTTGTCAAGTAAAATATGATTTTTCTTAGCATTTAAACCATCAAACTCCAAAGATATCACCCCATACCGACAGGAGATTCCGTTCAGATTTCAAAATGATCTTATCAGTATACTCGAAATCATGCAATCTACTTTTTAAAACAAGTTTTTAAAATCATGCACATAATAATTTACTAAAACCTCTTCAAACTTCATTTAATTTCATTTTTAGCCTCTGAAAACATCATAACTTCTTTAATACCTTGGTGCCCCCTTTTGGTGTAGCTAGATCAAGGCTTTTTTTTTTCAATTAAAAAATCATATATACTGTATATATTCATTCACAAGACACAATGTTTAACTTGGGAAATGTTGATTCACACTACAGATGGTTCATGGTTATTAGAGCTTTTGTTCTGCCTTTACTATTACCAGTTATTGATCTAAAACATGTGCAAACAAACAAAGCTAACTCTTTGAGTGGGAAAGGAAAAGCGTCCTTTCCCTCAGACAATTGGCATAGCACCGCTCAGATTCCTTGAGTTCTCGTCCCAGTCTTCATGGTAAATAAGTGACCCGTTACCTTTGCTACAGGACATTCAATGGCTCTCTGACGGCTGCATTCAGAAGATATTTTTTGTCCTCGATACATTTATGCTGTATGTCTATCATCCTGAGGAAAGAAAGGCTGGTGAGCATGTATAGATCCCAACATCTATTGACAAACAGCAAGCCCAAGCATGGAGACACAGTCTAGTAAACAAGCTTTGTCAAAAGGGAAAATAAAAGTTAGCATTTCAAAGAGTTTAACTGAAATTTAAGAAAAGGGAAAAAATTAAATATCCTTACGACTTTTCATATGTTAGAGCTGGTAATTATGCCTCAGAAATAAGTTCTTTCCACGTTCAACAGCACTGTGTGAAGAAGACGAGCTGATTTCCAGCAGGGATATTGAATCCTTCCATCTGAAGGACCAATCAAGTGTGAAGTACAGTATAGTTTTAGATTCAATTGAAAGGAAAAAGCTTGACTACTAGTTCATAGCATGACAACTTTCATGGATTAGTTC
Organism: Propithecus coquereli; assembly: GCF_000956105.1. Lineage (NCBI taxonomy): Eukaryota > Metazoa > Chordata > Mammalia > Primates > Indriidae > Propithecus > Propithecus coquereli. Next base: position 1,547,379 of record NW_012150596.1, on the reverse strand, counting down.
AGACCCTATTCTCCTCCCTGAAAGGGTATCACAGCATGAAGACAGTTTTCAATGCACTAAACTTTAATAGCTGAGTGGGGGAGCCAAAGCTTCCCTTTGGTCTCTATAGAAACAGTATAGCCAAAATTTGAGGCAAAATTGAGGTCTTTGGTCTTAGGTGCTGTATCTCCCCTCAGAGGTTTCTTTTCACAAACAGACTTTGGCCCTTATCAAATGTACACTCTTTTGGGGGCTACTGTAAAAAGGAAGAGGCAAAACCTACTCCATTATTTTCCCCTCTGAACTCTACACAGGCAGCCATTTCAATGAAATACCAGCGGGCCAGATGTGCGGTGCCCCAGGTCAAAGCAGGTGGAATCATCTCTAAGGAAAGACTTTGCTCTTTGTTGTGTTGGCAGTGGTCGCTGTTGTGGTTGTTGACGGAAAGCACTTCCCACTTATCTCTGCGACCAGTGCCCTGCGTCTGCTGCACTCAGGCCCGGCAGGCCCCTCCCCTCCCTCCTCTCCCTCTGCCTTCCCTACTTATCTGGCCTTTGGGATTTTCCCACAGTGGCATCCACAGCATTCCCTGAATTGTTCCCCCCACACACACATACTCGCATCATAACTGAGTACATTGTCAGAAGAAAGAGGTGTTTCAACAACACCAAAGGGGTGTTAAAGGTGGCACAAATCAGACACTTCATTCAAAATTTACCATGTTCGAATTTTCTTTGTCAGAATTCCTAGTCAAAGGCACCAAGACCCCCAAACTTAAAGATTTTCTTCTAACAATACAATTTTGTTTCCCACTCACATCAGCTGTATCTGAATCTACCTAAAACATTCTCCAGTTCTTTTCTTTCTTCTTAGTTACAGCTTCATCTCCAGGTTTAGGACTCCTTTACTGATAAGAAAATGCAGGCTCCTCACCTGCCTAAGCAAGTGGACTCCAAATGCGTGGCGAAGAAGATCTAGGATTTATTTCACTAGAGACTTATAACCACCAGAGTAGGATGGGGACTGGGGACATACTCTCATCCCTCAGTGGGGCTGATGGGTTCAGATACTAATGAGAAAATATCTAAAGGACATGAATTAGGGAATATCAGAAATGACTTCCTTCAGAAAATCCTATCAATGGCATGATAGAACTAGCTTGGAAATCTATCAAACCAGCCTTTAGGAGTAATAGGTAGATCCAATTTTCATAGATGGGGTCCCCTTGTATAAAACTTCACATTTATATGTTACCAACAATTCTGCAATACAGTTGTCATCTGCCATTCGGACTTCTAGAACCCTCGGCTTTAGGCACCTGGAAGCAGCTCAAAAACATTTTTAGTAGTGAAGGAGCAATTCATTGGGATCCAGCACCAAACAATACAGCTGAGAGAGACTGCCTGCGGAATTACTCCAAGTGTGAGATGACTACTTGGGTTGCCACCTGAAAGGAAAATGACACTATTAATAACTGGCAATACATTAAAAGGTCATTTTTTACACTTGAAAGCCAAGAATCATTGGAGAAGCAACAGATGATAGAATAAAACAAGAAATGGGCAGGAAGTCATTGGCAGTAGAAACAGCAGAGATTAGGAGGGGTGGGGGTGTCCATGGTAATGGTGGCAGGGACAACAACAGCAGCTCACAGAGGTGAGAAGAAATGATGCCCAAAAGTTTCTTAGGGCACTCCAATCTATTAAGTTTCACAATCTGGAGAAGAGGGGACATTTACTGCACACAGAGCAGACTGACAAACTCATTTGTTCACCCCTGCAGCCCGTTCATATGTAGTTACATCTATGAAGCACCGTATTTAAGAAAACACAGAGCTCATATAGTACCTTGTAGAAATATCTTTGCCAACAACCATTTAAAATTTTAAAGCTGGTGTGTAAATCTCAAAGTACGAAGAACATTTGCCAATCCAGAGAGACTCGTCCCACTGAAGGTGCTATATAGCTGAGATATTCCTGGAATGTATGTGATTTTTAGCTCCATTGTATTGATTGAAATAACTCCTAATGCTTATAATTATTTTTAAATGGCTTAGTATTGAGCCACGTACACAGTAGGCATTCCACGTTGTCGAGTGGATGAAGAAATCCTGAAGATGTGGATAGCAAAATAATTAATAGGGGTTTACTTTAGTCAGGTTCCTTAAATAATTCATTCATTCATGTACTCATTCATTCAATCAGCATTTATTGACTGAGTAACACGCGTGTGCACGTGTGTGTGTGTGTGTGTGTATGTGTATGTTGAGGGGATGCCAGTGTTGACAAAAGTCAACAAAATCCTGCTAACATCCATCAACTTAATATCCATCAGTTGAGCATCCATCACACTAATATGAAAATACAAATGACCAAGAAACACTTGGAAAAATATTCATCTTCATTAATGTTAAAAGAAATGACAGTCACAACAATGAGACACATATTGATAATTACCTGCAGTGGAATTGATGTAGGGAGACAAACAGCCTTTCAGTAAGGGAATTTTCTCAAGCTTAAAAACACACATTTAACTCTTGGGCTCAGCCATTCCATTTCTAGGAATGTATCCTAAGGTAATAATTAAAGATGTGCATAAAGATTACACTACAAGGATTTCACTGCAATATCATTTGTATTAATAAAGAATACGACAATCTGAATCAGGGTCTTGAATACATTATGCTACAGTCATACAATGGAATAACAAGCAGCTGTAGAAATGACTTTCTAGAAGAAAATGTTAAGTGGAAAAATAACAAGTTTTAAAATCTTTATTAATTTGGAGGATCGAAGTAAATCATACTTAAAGTAATTCAAACTGAACAAAATTGAAGAGAGCTGAAATTAAAAGTCCACTGTGAGGGTAGAAAGGCTCTCCAGCAGCTCCAGAACCTGCTGACTGCCAGAGATGTGGTGGAAGGAGTAACAAACCACCCCACCTACCCTTTTTGCTGACTCCAAGCCTCTCAGGGATTGATCTCTGCTGATACCTTGCTTCTTCTTGTGCTCCACAACTTCTGCCCGTGGAATCTCTGGTAGGTTCTGGCACTTTTTGCTCAGAATTACACCCAATCCATGTTTGTTTATTTGTTTGTTTCTTTTTCATCTAAAACTTTTCCTTCTTCCTGAGATGACCTGGCAGCTGGTATCTCTGTTATTTACCCAAAGGAAAAGAAGTCATTTTATCAAAAAGACACCTGCCCTCGAATGTTTATTGCAGCACAATTGACAATTGCAAAGATGTGGAATCGACCCAAGTGCCCATCAATTCACAAGTGGATTAACAAAATGTGGTATATGTATACCATGGAATACTACTCAGCTATAAAAAGGATGAATTAATGCCTTTTGCAATAATTTGGATGGAACTGGAGACCATTATCCTAAGTGAAGTACCTAAAGAATGGGAAAACAAACACCACATGTACTCACTATTAAATTGGAACTAATTGATGGACACACATGTGCACAGAGGGGGAAATCAAGCAGGATGGAGTGGGGAGGAGGTAACAGGTACAATGAAAACTTTCTGGGTGATGGGCACACGTATAGCCCTGACTCAAGCATTACAAAAGTGATCCATGTAAACAAAGACATTTGTAACCCTGTAATATTTTGAAATAAAAAAATAAACATGTAAAGGAAATTTTTAAAAATACAGATTCTATGAATATCTTAAATTTTATATCTAGTTTAAATGTTTTTAAAATGAAATATTAAGAATTAAATTATGAACTATTCATTCTAAAAAGTTAATCCAAGGGTAATTTCATCTGGACTATGTTACATTATTAAAATAAAGAAAACAATGTTAAACCAGAAATTTAAATTAAAAAATAAATACATAAAAGTCCACTGTGGTACCATAAATAAGCACTGTTAGAAGTTTGGTATATATGTTTCAAGACTTATTTTTTTGCATATACAAATGTAGTCAGTAAATTGAACTAACAAGTCATGCAATAAAATTATAAACCACCCTCAATGTTGTCTTCCACTGTCCCTGTCTCTTTAAGTAATAAAACAGTTTTAAATGATTACTTAGAATTCCTGTTCCATGTTATAGACAAAGCTTTCAACTTAAATCAAAGTTAGAGCTACTTCTCCTACCCCAGCTGGAACCTGCTACAGGTGAAGGGCCTACAGCTGGTAAATGGACCATGGCTCTTCTTTCTTTCCCTACCTTAGACCCTCAGCCGTTCTCCCCATCTTATTAATACTAACCATGAGTTCTGACCTTGTTTAGAGTGACAGATAAAATATAGGATGCTCAGTTAAATTGAAATTTGAAATAAACAAGGAATGTTTTTAGTATTAAATAGGTCTCGCATATTGCATGGTAGATAATACTAAAAAGGTCTTCACTGTTTATTTCAAATTCCAATTTAACTGAGCATCCTGTGTTTTTATTTGCTGTATCTGGAAACCCTCGTTCAGAGGCAAAGCAAGGGAGAGAAAAAGAGATAAAGGAGACAGGGAAGTTCTTTCTTGACTGATACTGTTGTAAATTGGCTTTTCACAATCTGGGCCCAGCAGGTGTTTAAAGCTGACTCTTTCATGGATGATTTGTAATTTCTTCTGAGATCCCCACATTGCAGAGGACCACTAACCTGCAGATCTCTCATGCATGCATGGCTCTTGTCTGATCCCTGGGGTACACTCACTCACACATCCCTTGCTCTGACAGCTTTTGCAAGAGCAGGCAAATCCCAGCACAGCAGCAACATTCGTGCCCCTGCTGTTGGAGTACTGGCCAGCTTTCTACATTTTCCAGGTGAGGGTAAGACACCATGTCGCCATATCTGCCCATCTGCAGGGGACACATATCAAGCTCTCTAAGCAGTCCCTTGAAATTCCTCTCTCCTGACTCGATGCAGAGCGAGAGAAGCACTCTCCACCCCTCCTTCTTGGAGTGGAAGGCACACATCACGGGCCTCTTGAAAGAAATCTTCCTCACAAATATTCCCCTAATATCCAACAATCAGACCTTTTTAAACCCTTACTGTGAGTGAACGGGTTAAAGGCTTTGAAACCGGTTATTCGTTCTCTACTTTGAAATTCATACAGAGTGGCCTGTCTCACTAATCACTTTAATATCTATGGTATCTTGATGCCTCAGTCAAAACTTCTAATTTAAGTTTTGTTACACTAACACTCTTACTATCGTTCCTCTTGTCAGCTCTCTCACATTCTTCACAATTGCAAACCTTCCTGACAATCCTCACACCCTGCCCTGTCATCACCATCAATATTTATGATCTCCAGTGTCAATGCTACTTGGCAAGTGCAGTGATTCTCAAAGCGTGATCCCTGGACCCACAGCATCAGCTGGGAGCTTGTAAGAAATGCAAATGGTCAGCCCATCCTAGACCCACTGAATCTAAACCCATGAGGGTGGGGCCCAGCACTCTACATTTTAGCAAGGCTCCACAGGGGATTCTAATGCATGATTAGACTTAAGCATCATGGCTCTAGCCAATGCGCTCTCTCTTACTTTCCAAAGAAGTTATCTCACACCTTCATTCTCCTCATACCCTGTTATCCTTCAGCCACTCCACTTCACTCTCAGCAAATGAACTCATGTTCAAATTCACATAAAAAAATGGAAAGCTTCAGATAGAAATTCCCTAACCTTCCTGCTACCAAATCTACAGACTGACCTGTACCTCTGCCCATCCTTCTCTCCTATTAAAATGGAAGAGGATACCTCCTTTCTAAGGCTAGTCTTGCCATCCATGCTCTTAGCCCCAACCTCTCTAGCTGCTTAGGAACTTTGCTTCATTGATTATTTACCCTCCCACTTAGATAATCTCCATAGGGTTTCAAAACTCCCATTTTAAAAAATCTCCCCATCCAGATTCCTTTTTCAGCAATTACACCAGATCTGGTTTCCTCTTCACAGTCAAAATTCTTGAAGAAGTTGTCTAACTTGTTGTTGCCATTTTCTCATCTCCACTAACTTCTCACTCTGGCTTTTGCTCCCACTGCTCCATTGCAATGACTCTCATCAAGATCACCCATGGCCTTCATGTCACTAAGTTCCACTGGATACTTTGTGGCTCCTATCTTGCTTGGTTTTTAGTCCAACGTTGTCCAACAGAAGTTTCTGCAGAGATGAAAGTGGTGTGTATCTGTGCTGTCCAGTATGGTAGCCACTAGGCACATGTGGCTACTGAGTATTTGAAATATGGCTAGTGTGACTGAGGACTGAATTTTTAACTTTATTTATTTTAAATTTAAATAGTCGTATATGGCTAGTGGTTACCATATTGGCCAAGACATCTCTAGGCTGCAGGCCACTCTCTTCTTGAAGCATTTTCTTCTCTTTGGCCTTTATGTTGCTCTTTCCATACCTCTTTCCATAACTCCCTTTCAGCCTTCTTTGTTGGCTACTTCTTTGCTATTGGAATTTTGAGCATTCTACTGCAGGCCCCTTGATCTTAGCACTTTCTACCCTCGGCTTCAATGACCACCTATAGAGAGAATTAAAAAAATTTTATTTCCAGGTAGAGTTTGTACATGTGTCTTGAGCTGTATGTGTGTAGATTAAACATTTCTCAATTAACAATGAGAAATGCAATTGCATCAAAAAAACGTGTGGAAATAAAATTTATACTTGCCAAATAAAAATATTTCACTTTGCATTTCAAAAAAAAAAAAAAACGTGTGGACAACTTAGTCCTCCTGATACCACCTTTCTGGAAAAGAATTTGGAAAAATGTATTAATTTTTACTTTCACTGGTAGAGTAGGAGACAACCCACCTAACTGTGTCCTCATAAGCAATTTAATTCTGAACTGCCTCAGGTTCACTCACACTGAGCTCACTTCCTGATACATCAAGACAAACAAGCAGAGAACATCTACTGTGAGCAGCTGCCCCAGCCCCCTCCAGGTTTTCATTTGACCTCCTCTTTCCTTCCTGAATCCAGGTTTCCTGGCTTTCTAAGACAGCTTTTTTTCTTACAGAAGAATTTCAAGTGTAAAGTGAACTCTTACCCTTCATGTAGATTCATTCATGATTAACATTTTCCCAAATTTGACACACCACACCTTGCTCTCTTTCTCTCTCTTTCCACACACATGCAAACACATGCACACACATATCGTTGTCATTGTTGTTGTTGCTGGGTCATTTGGGAATAAATTCTAAATATTCTGAACTTTTGTCCCAAGATATTTTCCTGTAAATCTACTAAAAACAAGTGTATTCTCTTGGATAAATCTTGTTAAATGATCGAGTCTGGGAAGTTCAGCATTAACACAATATTATTATCTAGTATACAGTCCATATTCAAATTTTACCAATGATATCCTTTATAGCAATTTTCTTTCAATCCAGAATCACACACTGTGTTTAGTTCTCAGGTCTCTCCTAAGTCATCTTCTTTTTTTTTTTTGAGACAGAGTCTCGCTTTGTTGCCGTGGCTAGAGTGAGTGCCGTGGCGTCAGCCTAGCTCACAGCAACCTCAAACTCCTGGGCTCAAGCAATCCTCCTGCCTCGGCCTCCCGAGTAGCTGGGACTACAGGCATGCGCCACCATGCCCGGCTAATTTTTTCTATATATATTTTTTTTTAGTTGTCCAGATAATTTCTTTCTATTTTTTGGTAGAAAAGGGTCTCACTCTTGCTCAGGCTGGTCTAGAAGTCCTGACCTTGAGCGATCCACCCGCCTCGGCCTCCCAGAGTGCTAGGATTACAGGCGTGAGCCACCGCGCCCAACCAGTCATCTTCTTTTGACCATTTTGGTTCTGCTACCCCATCAGACCTCTCTATTTCAAGAATGATAAGATCATCTTTCCCAGCCTCACTTGTCTGAGACAAATCAGCCTGGTTTTGATAGCCCCAGGAACTATTCCATAAAGAGGCCCCAAGAACTGAAGCGTCGCCCTTCTGTAATATTCTGTAATATTCTTCCCTGTGGGAGAAGCAGTGCTGGCAATGGGTCTGCCCACGAGGGGGCACTGCCCAAGCGACTACGAGGTCCACCTACAGTATCCAGGAGTAGTCAAGGTCAACCCTAAAGCTGAGCCCCACCCTGAGATGAGCTGGGCCACTTCATATACCTGGAAATTGATGGCAGCTTCAAATAGCAGTAAGCAAAATTCTTCCCCCAGATTGAGCACTGTGATGGAGAAGGACCATTAGTAGGTTGAAAATGCCTTTGGAAAGCAGTCTTCTCAGATGGAGTAACTGTGACACTGTAATTCATGTAAGCAGACCACACCATCTGAACAGTCACCATACAGAAGAGAAGAAGCACCCTTAAAATTGATCCTCATGGGCCCCAGACAGCCCTTTCTAAAGCATTCATAGCAAATAGAACATGCCCCTGGACAGTGTGTGTTAATAAAGGCTAGAACAACTTTAAAAAAAAAAATATGTGTACAATCAGACCTCTCCAGTCTCATATAGCTAGCTGCTTATTTACCATTTCTTTACAAGTGTCTCCAACTGAACAACCCCAATGGAATTCCTGAATTGCACTTCCACAAAAGCCTATTCCTTCTCCAACCTTCCCCATCTCAGTAGATAGAATTCTCATCCGCCTAGTTATTAAAGCCAGAAAGCTGATGGAACTCTTCTACTCCCATGGCTCCAACTGGCATGTACATGCTGATCTTCTTCAAACTCATAGCTCTAATTGTGGAAAGTCAAAATAAAATTAGTCATAACACTTCACATTGCCTTAATGAAATATTATTGGGGAATGGAATTGCTGAGTCATATGATAATTTCATGTTTAACTTTTTGAGGAACTGCCAAACAATTTTCCACTGTAGCTGCACTATTTTACAGTCCCACCAGCAGCAATGTACGAAAGTTCCAACTTTCCACATCCTTGTCAACACTTGCTGTTGTCTGTCTTTTTGATTCTGGCCATCCTAGTGGATATGAAGCAATATTTCATTGTGGTTTTGATTTGCATTTCCCTGATGACAAATCAATTTTGAGATCTTTTCATGTATTTATTGGTCACTTGTACAACTTCTTTGGTGAAATATCTATTCAAATTATTTTAAAAGCTTTTTTATTTGCACATAATTTTAGGTTCTCAGAAAAAGTTGCAAAGATAGTACAGATAGTTCCCATATACTCTTCAATCAGCTTTCACTAAACACCTTTCATTAACCATGGTGCATCTGTCAAAACTAAGAAATTATCACCGATAACTGCACTGTTAACTGAACTACAGACTTTATTTTGACTTCATCAATTTTCCAACTCAAATCCCTTTTTTGTTCCAGGTTTCAGTACAGGATAGCACATTGCACTAGGTTGTCATGTCTCCCTTAGCTTTCTGTAGTCTGTGATAGTTTCTCAGTATTTCTTCATTTGTCGTGACTTTGACAGTTTGGAAGAGTACAGGTTATACCTTTTATAGAATTCTCTAAATTTGGTTTTGTCTGATGGGGTTTTCTCATGATTATACTGAGGTTATGTATTTTTTTTTTTTTTTGGAGAATAGTGCAGATGTGAAGTGCCCCAGTAATAGCCTCATACCAGGGAGTACATGATATTATTAATGGTGACTTATCAAAGGTGATGTTAAACTTGATCATTTGGTTAAAGTGTTTGCCAGTTTTCTCCACTATAAAGTTCCTAATTTTCCTTTTCCATGCTCATTCATTGGAAACAAGTCACTAAGTCCAGTCCACCCTTAACGGGAGGGGAATTAATGTCTATCTCTTGGAGTAGGGAAAATTTACATATATTATTTGAAATTCTTCTCTAAGGAAGATGTGTCACTTGCCCTCAATTTATTCATTCATTTAATCATTTATATCAGTTTTGAATCAAGTATATTTATTTTATTTTTTAGGATATAATACAAGACTATCATTTATTTTGCTTCTCAAATTGTTCCAGTTTTGGCCACTGGGATCTCTTTCAGGTTGCTTCCTATGTCCCTTTGGTATCCTCCCTCCCTTCCTTCCTTCTTTTTTTCCTTTCTTCCTTCCTTCCTGTCTTTCTATCTTTATTTTTAACATTTTATGTTACTACATGATGCTCAAGGCTCATCTTGTATTTTCTTGCCCTAGTTCTAGAATCTGCCATTTCTCTAAGCATTCCTTTTACTGAGGAATGATATTCAGAAACCAAGATCTGGGCACTGAAATTGCTACTTGCAACTGGGCTGTCAATTTCTAGGCCTTTTCAGTGAACAGAGCAAGAACATTTATGCATGTACACCAAAGTGAGTATCTTTTTACATATCTATATTTCCATATTTATCTGTCAGTATAAATACATAGATAAGTATATCATATATGTGTATATATAAAGATATGGGTCCATAATATCTCCAAGTCTAATCTAGCACCACAGTGCTCATTTTGGCATCCTTTCTTTGCTTATTTATAACTTCTTTCTTTGACAATAAAAAACCTGACTGTCATTACCTGCAATTTGTTGACTTGTTTGTTTAACCCTATAATGCATGTAAAGTCATTTCAGAATTGTTAATCTGTATCTCCATGAAAACCAAATTTGACAACTAAACTAAAGTGTGCACAGCTCTTTTTGTCTTTAGCCTTACAGTATTCAGGGAAGTTATATATGTCAGCTCCTTTTCCCCCATCCCTTTCTGTGAAGTTACCTCATACATTTGTAGAACAGATAGGTTTTTTGTCACCATCTGCACAGTCTGTGTCTTAGGATCCCCTGACATACTTGTTGACATTTTTTAATTAATGAACTTTATTTTTTAGAATGGTTTTAGGTTCACAGAAAAATCGGGCAGAAAGTACAGAGTTCCTATATATCCCTGACCCCCACACATGCATCACCTCTCCCATTATCAACATCCCCACCACAGTAGTACATTTGTTACAATTTATGAACCTACATTGACATGTTATTATAATATCACCCAAAATCCACAGTTTATGTTAGGGATCACTCTTGGTCTTGGACATTCTATGGGTTTGGACAAATGCATAATGACATGAATCCACCACTTTTTTATCATACAGAGTAGTTTCACTGCCCTAGAATTCCTCTGTGCTCCACCTATTTGCCCGTCCCTCCCTCCTAACCCCTGACAACCACTGATCCTTTTACTGTCTCCATAATTTTGCCTTTTCCTATAGTTGGAATCATACAGTATGTAGCCTTTTCAGATTGGGTTTCTCACTTAGTAATATGTATTTAAGTTTCTTCCATGTCTTTTCATGACTTGATAGCTCATTTCTTTTTAGTGCTAAATAATAGTCTATTGTCTGGATGTGCCTCAGTTTTTCCATTTATCTACTGAAGGACATCTTGGTTGCTCCTAAGTTTTGACAATTATGGATAAAGCTGCTAAAACATCCATGTTCAAGGTTTTGTGTGGAATTAAGTTTTCAACTCATTTGAGTGAATACCTAGGGGCATGATTGCTGGATCATATAAGAAGATTATGTTTAGTTTTACAAGATACTGCCAAACTATCTTCCAAAGAAGCTGTACCATTTTGCCTTCTCACCAGCAATGAATGAGAGTTCCTGTTGCTCCACATTCTAGCAAGTATTTGGTATTGTCAGTGTTTTGGGTTTTGGCCATGCTGTGGTTGATTTTTTTTTAATGTGTACAAATTAAAATTCTCTCTTTGTGGTGTAAACTTCCATGGATTTTAACAAAAGCATACCGTTATTTATTTACCAATATACTACCATACAGAATGGAACCATTAGCTTAAAAATATTCTTATGTGGCCCCTTCATAGTCAACTCCAATCCCACCAATCTCTTTCCATCCCTACAGTTTTGCCATTTCTATAATGTCATATAAATGGAATGATACAATATGTAGCATTATGAATCTGGCTTCTTTCACTTAGCAAAATTTATTTAAGATGAAATTGATAGTCCATTCCTTTTTGTTGCAGAGTAGTATTCAATTGCATGGATTTACCACAGTGTCAGTCCAGATTCTACCAAAGAAACAGAACCAGTATAATATATATATACATATA
>NW_012150596.1:1530868-1534052 GCF_000956105.1 Propithecus coquereli | reverse complement strand
CTGAGGTTGCTGTGAGCTAGGCTGACACCACGGCACTCTAGCCCGGGCAACAGAGCAAGACTCTGTCTCAAAAAAAAAAATATATTAGGAAACAGCAATAAAAATATATAACAATAAAAATACACATTTCAAAAGATATACTATAACAACTACTTACATAGCACTTACCATGTATTAGGTATTATAAGTAATATGGAGATAGTTTAAAGTTTATGGAAGGATTTGTATATGTCGTATACAAATACTATACCATTTTATATAAAAGATTTGAGCATCCACAAATTTTGGTGTCCACAGGAGGTCCTGAAACTAATCCCCCACAGATACTGAAGGATGACTGTATATATTTCAAGAAATTGGCAATTGTGGGGTCTGGCTGGGCAAGTCCAAGATCCATATGGCAGATCAGCAGGCTGGAAACTCTCAGGCTGGTGCAGACAATGCAGACCACAGGTGGAATTTCTTCTACCTCAGAAAAACCATAGCTTTGCTCTCAAAACCTTTCAACTGATTGGACAAGTCTCACCCTGATTATAGAGGTTAATCTCCTTTACTTAAAGTCAACTTATTGTAGATGTTAATCACATCTACAAAAGAACTTTATGGCAACACCTAGATTGATGTTAAATTGAATAACTGGATACTACAGCTTAGCCAAGCTGACACATAAAACTAGCCATTACACAGTTTGTTTTTCCCATTCATCTGTTGAAGACTTCTCTTGAATCAGAATAGAATTCCCCCAGAATAGAGTAGAATAAATACACTGTAGCATATTTGCACAGTGGAACGCCATAACAGCAATGAGAATGAATGAACTACAACTCTAATCAACAGCATAGATGAATCTAACAAAGAAAGAAGCCCTACACAATATAATTTATAATGGACAATTCCACAAGGCTAAACGTATTTATGCCATTAGGAATCAAGATAGTGATTATCTCTGGGGGAGAAGTGGCTAGCAAAAAGCAGAAAGGAGCCTTATAGGTGCTGGGTTTGGTTATTTAATCTGGGTTATGCTTAATTAGTGTATTCAATTTGTAATAATTCAATGTATTATATACCTATGCATGGTTATGCATACTTGTGCACTGTTATGTATGGATGTTGTACTTCAACAAAAATTTCAGAAAATTTCCCTTGAGGGTCATAGGATCTGGGTCACATCCTGGCACTGCCACTTACTGTTCTACTTATGTGATCTCAGGAAATTTAACCTTTCCAATTTCAGCTTGCTCAGCTATAAAATGGGATAGTAACATTTTTTGCAAGAGTGTTGTGAGGATTTAGTTATATAATATATGAGAAAAAGGGATTTTAATTCCTAAAAAGCATATAGTGATGACAGTGTGGAGCTGAGAAGATGCCGATGATAATAGAATGGATTTCACATTTCTCTCTCTACAGAGCCTTGGCACACGGACAAAGACAATAGCCAGAAAATAATATAAATGGTTATAACCTCAAGGGGATGTGACTAATAAAAAGAGTACAAATTAAAGGCAAATGTTATGACTAAAACGTAATTCTATATGGGGCGATCTGTAGCTGCTAATGTACTTTGAATATACTTTTCTGTATTTTAGCTAGATTTCCACATGAGAAAAAAGGTATATTCAAACAATAATATAGGTAATTAAAGGCAAACCTCCCTTTATTTTAGTTTTATGGCTATTTCTTAACAAAATATTGGAATTATAAATAATCAGGTATGTTGAGATGCTCTGAAGTTGATGAGACTGGACCTTAATAATTTTTAAAACTTTGATGGCCAAAAGAAGAGACAAAATGGCTAATTTAAAGTTGAAAGAAGTTTTCCTCTTGTTACTCTGTGAATGGATGCATATTTCTTATTTGAAGAAAATATTTGGATGATGTGGTAGCAACCTTTCAAGATGGTCTCAATGATCCCTGCCTCCTGGTATTCATACCTTTGTGTAGTTCCCTCCCACACTGGACCAGGTTGGTCTTTGCAATCAATAAAATATGGAGGAAACAATGGTATATCACCTCTCAAATATGATTATAAAATAAAATACACAGGCTTCCAACTTCAGTTCTCTCTTTCTCTTGCTATCTGTTGGATCGCTCACTCTGTGGAAAGTCAGCTGTCATGTCAAGGGAACACCCAGATGACATATGGCGAGGAAATAGCCAGTGAGGAACCAACTAATAACCACATGTGTGAGCTTAGAAAAAGATACCCCTTCAGATAAGACTTTAGATGAGAACACAGTCCCATCTGCAAGCATGACTTTATGAGAGACCATAAACCAGAGGGACCCACCTAAGCCACTCCTGGACTTCTAATGCACAGAGTCTATGAGATAGGAAGTGTTATTTTAAGCTGCTAAATTTAGGGGATGATTTCTTACGCTGCAGTAGATAGCTAATACAAATGGTTAATTTCTCTCTGAAAATATAAATCTAGAGTCCTATTTTAGAATGGAGAAGTTTGGGACAATGTGGACCTAAATAGTTTTGCACAATAATGTAAAAAGTTAGTTATCTTCATTACAGGTTTACATCTCTTTAAGGATTCTGATGATATTGACATGAAAGTGAGGAGCAAAGAGATTCTTCTTTTTCTCTGGTGTACAGGGGGAGGATATTGGGACCTTCACTAAAGTATATGGTCAAAGTCATTCCCAGTGAAGACAAGTAGTCTGGCTCCATACCATGGTGATGGGCTAGGGGCTAATAAGAAAGAAAACTAGTAGAAGACTGCCTAGGCAGGGATGGCCTGTGGACTGTAGAAACCACATTATCTTAAATAAAGATTTAAGCTTTTCTTTTAAGTGTTATAATTCCTCTTTGTTGTTCCAAACCATCAATAAACAGCAGGGCCTGTGATAATGATTTAGTCCCAGAAGTATGGGAGGGTGGCCAATGTGACCTACGGATACAGAAATTACTAGTGACAACCGGGACATATTTGTCACTACTCCATGGGGATTCTCAAAAATACTTGTGGAAGAGAATCCAGTAATAGACTAGACTACCTACAATCATGAAATATGCAAGCTCAATTGCGGGGAACGTGGCCAGTGTTCCCTGCAAAAAACCGGGTCCCTTTGGTAGAGTTGCAAGGGATAAGAAAATAATAGAGAGAAATGGAAAATGGAAGAAATAAAAGAATACACTGAGACAAAGATACAGTTTTATAAGTTTATAAAGATTA
>NW_012150596.1:1519616-1530383 GCF_000956105.1 Propithecus coquereli | reverse complement strand
AGAAACGCGGCGCCTCGTGGGATACAGCCGCTACTGCCTTTCAGAGACGCCCTTCCAGTGTAACAGCATTCGAAATGCAAACCAGCACATTCACCTATGCCTTCAGGGCAAAGCTCTGTAAAAACTCCTAAGACATATCCTGTCCCAAAACACGTTTAATACTAATTCATGGAGCAACACTCAATGACAGTGGTGTGTTTTTAAAGAGGAGCATGAACCATGAAGATAGAGAACTTGGAGAACAGAATTTCAGTTCCTACTCCTGCTGGGCACATTTTGTACCTTATTAATTCCTTATAACAAGCCATTAAAACAAGTATTTTCCTCATTTTACAGATGAGGAAATTGAAGCTCAGTGAGGGTGAACAACATAACTAAAACCACATACCTAGCAACGATTTGAATCCAGGTCTGTCGGACTCCAAAGCCTGTAATATTTGTATCAGCCTACTGTCTTTTACATTAAAATGAAGAACTTCTGTATCATAAAAAACACCACAAATGAACAAACGAGAGAATTTTAAAAATATTAATAGAAAAATATTTGCAATCTATATGACAAATAATTAAAACACATAGCATATAAAGAATGCCTATAAATCAGTATGAAAAAGAATTAATCAGCAATGTACAGGACACACAATTTATTGTTTATCAGTCTATCCAGTACACTATGTAATCATATAGTAATTTCTGAATTGGTATGTTATAATTGTAAAGGCGTAGTAGACATTTGGTTTTGTCTACACTTTTATCCTTTTCTCTTTCTGGTATTAATAATAAGTCCTGTATTTTCCTTTGGGAAAAAACTGGGTCATGTGCCCATTCCACCTCTCCTCTTGATGGGATTGTCAGTCATAGAATCAACTCCTTGGAATAGCGATTATCTGGGAGGGGGCACATGACCCAGTTTAGACAAATCACCATCCCTCTCCCAAGATTTTTAAAGTTGAGTAGTGCTACAGAGGATAGAAGTCAGTTGAAATTAAATCATTCTCATGGCAATGCCCTAAAGTGGGAGTCTGTAATTTTTTCTGTAAAGGGCCAGACAGTAAATATTTTAAGCTTTGTGGGCCATACAGTCTCTGTTGCAACTGCTCAACTCTGTCATTGTATCATGAAAGCAGTTATATAGTAAACAAATGAGCATAGCTGTGTTTCAGTAAAACTTTATTTATAAAAGCAGGTAGCGGACTGGATTTGGCATGTAGACTAAAGTTTGCCAACCCTTGCAAAAAAGGGAAAATCCACAAACTCCATGTTATTGATCCCTAGAAGTGCTCTTCTTATGGGTTTTCTCAAGGCTGGATTATTCAGCTTCTCCAGTTCTGTGAGCTACTCAGCACCCTTGCAGTAAATCCCTCTTTTTGTGGTTGTTAGCCAAAATCGGTTTCTGTTGCTTGCAACCAAAGACAGCTAACTGCCACAATGGTTACTTTTCAAAAACAAATGTAGGTTAAAAATCCCCCAATAACCTAGAGGTTTAAGAGTCCCTTTGAAATATTTAAAACCAGCACTCCTCAGAGTATTAGACAATACATTAAGAAGATATCCTTCACTATCAGGGGTGAGTCTGGATGACCTCTTTGCTGTACTTTCTCTAATGATTATTACCAAAAGGCAACCTGCTACTCTTTCAGAACAACTATAGGATGTGGTCCTCCATAAATATTCACCCACACAAATTCAAAGCTTCTTTTAATTTTTGAAGGACTTTTTAAAATTTAAAGCCTCTTCATTTTTATTATTCTAGGTTTAAAATGCCCCAAACCCTGAGTATTAATAAAGTATGCAGCATATAGATTTTTTCTAATATTCTTACAAGGAAGAAGAATCAATAAAACACCATTCAGACCTAAAAGGACAAAAAAATATTTGGTTCACAAGCAATATGTTTCAATAGATGATGCTCCTTAAGTTTAAGTGTTCATTTTCAAGTTGTCCCAAAAGCTCAACCTGAAATGCAGCTGAGGATCCCTAAATACTGCTTCCTAGAACCACAAAAACTGATACTGGGGCTCACAAGCTGGAAAAGAGGCACGCTACTAATAATAGCTGCCACTTGTTGAGTGTCTACTTTGTGCAGAACACCTCAAACATATTCTTTGTATCACTTTAACATCCTTGCAAAATAGAAATTATCATTCCCATTTTATAGATAAGGAAATGGTCTCAGCTACACATACCTAGTGTGTGTCAGATTCAGGTTTTCAACACAGTTCTTTTTGACTCCAAAAACAATGCTTGTGTCACTATTTCACGTTAAAAAATCTCCCATGAGATCATCCTGTACATGGATAGTTAGGAGAATAAGGCACTCTACTTCCTGCCTCTTTCGACTGATTCAGCAGGGAATGTCTAACATTCCTGTCATCTCCAGCTATAGCTTTGTGGGATGTTAAGTCTTGGTTTTTAGTAGACACTCTAGGTTGATATTCCACTATCAATTCTCTCTTTTCTTTCCCAACAGAACCCTGATTTTGATCAGGGGGCCAATCCTCCCTCAGTAGCTGTGTGATTGAGGGGTTCCTGGGTTCAAAGGCCATGAGTTCAAGGGATATGCCTGATTGGTCCAACACAGTGATTCTCAAAGTGTGATCCCTATATGGCAGCATCAGCATCACCTGGTAACAAGCCAGAAATTCAAATTCCTGGGCCACCCTGGACCTACTGAACCCAAAACTCTGCAGATGCAGACTAGCACTTTGTATTGTAAAACAAGTTCTTCAGGTGATTCTGATGCATGCTAAAGTGTGAGAACCATTGTTCTAAAGAGAACTCACTTCCTTGATGGTGATTGCGTTAAGAATGGTCAGCTGACCTGATTCTGGTCAATTATATTTGAAGTGAGGACTGCTGTGTGACTTCCAGGTAAAGTTTGCTTATTCCTAAAAAAAGAGGCATATAAAAATATGGTCCCTCTACATCTTCTGGATATTGTCATATCTGGAACTGTTGCAGACATCTTGCTGCAAACCTAAGGATACAGCCTACACTGAGAATGGCAGAGCACAGAGACGGAAAGATCCTGAGGTTTCCATGACATCACTGAAATGCGAAATCAATCAAATTAAAAATCTGCCCTAACTCTGGTCTTCCTGTTTTGTGAGATAATATCTTTCAGTGGAAATAGACAACAATGAAGCAAGGACAAAATGAAGAGAAAGACGCTGTGGGGGTGAGGTGCGTGGATGACATTTACAGGGGAAAGAATACAAGAGGTCTGAATGTTTGCACAAATCCTGCTGCTCGGGTTCTTTAGAGTCACAAGGAAGAGCTGATTACTGAATAGTGACAGCCATGTATGTTTAAGACCATACAGAAATACAAGGCAGAAGGGGAAGAGTCCCACCAGCTGCAACCTCACCCCAAGCCCCAGTTCTCTCAGCCGTGTGAGGTGCCCCCAGTTTCATAGACAACTAAGGCCATCACTAAATATTACTTAGAACTGTACCTCTCATCTTTATTCTTCACAAAGACAGTATTTGATTGTGTTAGATTGGTAACACTGGGTATAGAGCACCTGGACTGGCCAGAGTTCAAGCAAGCCACTTTAGAGGCAGCAGAAATTCCTGGGGCCTGCACAGCTGGCTGCCTTGCAGTTAATGACAATGATGCCTAGTCCAACGATCTGTGTGACCAGAATAGTGAATGGTTAACAAAACAGGCTACAGGAGCAATCATGTCAAAGTAGGAAGAAACCAGTTGGGGCTGCCCCATCAAATAAAGCAGCCATGTGAAGAGCAGGTTTGGAGGTGTCACTGATTTATTTATTTTTATTCCATCCAATATAATGTTCCTTAAACTAATGGTTCTACTGGTTCTGAATTTTAATGCCCACTCTTGTCTACTGAAAGAAATTTTTAAAAGCTGGCAACAGGTTGGGCCTCAGGCTGGCTGGCACCGCTTCATCACAGCCTAATAGGTGTAGAGACTCAGGAAACATTTAAAAATGCATTTGTGAATTCAACAGAGATGGATTTATAAGCTGTAAAGTCAATGAATTGTCAAGGAAGCTATTAATTTATTCAATAAACATTATTAAGTGCAGAAACCCTTGTCTTCTTACTGAATTTAAAGGGAATGTTTCTAATGTTGCACCATTAAAAATGAGGTTTGCTATATTTTTTGGTAGATAGTCTGTATCAGATTAAAGTACTTCAATTCTTATTTGCCAAGTGATGTTTTTTTTTCCTAATTATGGAAAGGGGTTGAATTTTGTGAAATTTTTTTCTGCATCTATTGAGATTGATCATGTTTTTTTTCCTCCTTATTCTGTTAACACAGTGAATCATATTAATAAATTTTCTAATGTTAAATTCTCCTTTTTCTTCTTGGCTGAAAGAAACATTGGCCATGACGTATTTTTTTCTATTAATATATCTTGCTGGATTCAGTTTTCTGATAACTCATTTTGTATTTCTATGTCAATGTTTGCAAATGAGATCAGCTCATAATTTTCCTTTTTCGTACTGTTTTAAATCAGGCAAGAATAGCATAAGAAAGGAATCAGAGAGCTTTTCTTCCTGTTCAATTCACTAGGAAAGTGAATGAATAAGATTAGCATTATCATTCCATTAATTCTTAATAGAAATCATCTATATAACTATCTGGGTCTGGTGTTGTCTTTGTGGAGAGATATTTTTTAAACAATGATTTTTAATATTTGAAAGACAATTAAGGTTTTCTGTTTATTTTTTGTTTGGATAAGTTATATTTTCCTAGGAATTTATCAGTTTTATGTGTGTTTTCAAATGAATTAGCATAGTTGTTTACAATAACCTCTTACTAACTCTTTCCTTCTGCTACTACAACTTATTCATTTATTCATATTCTAATTTCTTAAATAAGATTCTTTGCTCATTATTTTTAATCTTTCTCCTTTTCTTGTATGAGCATTTAAAATTATAAATTTCCCTTTTAAGTATTTCTTTAGCTATACCCCATCAGTTTTGATATATAATATTCTCATTATGATTTAGCTCTATTTTGAGTTTTCAAACATACAAAAACAGAGAAAGCATGTAATAAACTGCCATGTTCCCATCACTCGATATTTTTTATTGATGTAAAATTCACATAACACAAATTTAACTATTTTAAAGTATACAATTCAGTGACATTTAGTACATTCACAATGTTATGTAGCTATCACTTCTATTAATATTTAGTTACCAAACATTTTCATAACTCCTAAAGGAAATTCTGTGCCCATTAAGCAGTCACTCCCCATTCATCCCTCTCCCCATATGAATTTTTGCACATTTTCTGAGTTTTGATCCATTGTAGTCACTATTCTTGTTAGTGTTCAAATAATCCCATATTTGGCAAGTGGGTGTCAAGTCCTTTCAAGTTGGTCCTGTGTCCTTTTGGCATGACCCTTTTCATCTTTGATAGCTTATTTGCTTTATCTCATGACAGGATGTACAAGGTTCATATTGTCCATTCTTTACTCCAGACCTGAAACGAGTTATTCCTCCAAGGAGCTCTTGATGCCTTCTAGTGGGAAAATTGGAGACCACAATATGGATGCTAAGGGTATTCACTGTTACTGGGATTTCATTAGTTCTAGGACTTTTCAGTGAAAAGAGCTAGGATATATGAATATTTTCAGTAAGCGAAGGGGCTTTTAATTAATTAATTTAATTGCATAGTTTTATCTCTTATCTTGAAAATCTTGGATCCTAATTACATTAACCCATTTCATATTTGATAGTTTCAAAATAGCAATGCTACTATTACTACCAACAAATAGATTACTTAATACGGCCTGATATTTTTTAATGGCTCTTTTGGTTCATCAGATATATTCCACTGGGAATGTACAGTCTAAAAGCATATGTTTTAATGTCACTTGAAATAATTATTTTCCCTGTGTGGTTATGATATATCATTAGGATTCCCTTAAATTTTGATAGTCACAATTGACTTAATTAAATCTAAATCTATTCAATTTCTCTTCTCTCTTTCTAAAACAGGATCCTTCTCAGAAAATTTTAATCCCAGTTAATTTCCCATTGTAAATAATTTTGTTTTCACTTTGTTTTTATGTTCCCCAAATTAGTAATTATTATTGCGTTTTGCCTAATTAAAAGCATCATTGACTGTAAGAAGCACCATTATTTTATCTACTTCAAAAAAAGAAAAAAATGCTGCCAACTAAACTATGACACATCAACATATAATATGCATCCCAATTTCAGAAATGTTGAAGAGATTTTTAAAAGTGCATCATATAATCAATTAAATGTGATATTATTATTATTGCTGTTTCATAAAGTCAATCCTTGTTTAGTTTTACCCATCTGCTTACCATTTTCTTTGCTCTCAATTGTTCGGGTTTTTTTTTTTTGATGGTTTTTTTTTGTTTGTTTTTAATTCAGGATATTATGGGGGTACAAACATTTTGGTTGCATGAAATGCATTTGCCTTGCTCAAGCCAGGGCCACAAGCGTGTCCTTCCCCCATATAGTGTGCCTCATCTCCATTAGCTGTGGGTTTACCCCCCACCTGCTCTACCCCTGACCCACCCCCCCCACCTGACCAACACCCAATGAGTATTACTACCACGCGTTTGCTCTTAATTGTTAAACCTCACTCCTTCCTTTTGAGTTAAAATTACTCCTTTCTGAAGTGTGAGCGAGGCAATGTATGTGCAAAGTTCTGCACTGTACTGAACAGTGCAGAACTTTGCCAAAGGAAATTAAAGAAGACCTAAGTAAATGGATTGGAAGACTCAGGGTGTTATTTTTAGTCCACCGGTTCTTCCCAAAATGATCATCATAGCTCACTGCAAGTTTAGAGATTTCTTATAAAGTTAAATATATATTTACCACATGTTCTAGCTATCCCATCCTACGGATATTTAAAAGGATCCCTCTGGGGGTTGCTGTGTTGAGAAACTACAGTAGGGGGCAATGGTGTAAGTGGGGAGACTAGGTGGGGAACTATTCCAATAATCTAGATGAGAGGTAGTGGGTACATTAGAATAGGGGTATAGCGGTGGAGGTGGTAAGAAATGGTCATACTCTGAATATAATTTGATGGTAGAGCCAACAGACTTTTGCTGATAGATTAGATGTGTAGTTTAAATGTTTTTACCCCCATAATATTCTGAACTTTTTAAAAAAAGAAAATTAATAAATTGAAAAAAATAAAAAGATGAAAGGAATTGAAGGTATTGCCAAGCTTTTTGGCCTCAAAAAAAGCAGACCTTGAAAAGCAGAGTTATTACCTCCTAAAATGGGGAAAGGCTACAGGATGGGCAGGTTTAAGGATGTGGGAAATTACGAGTCCGGTTTTGAATATCTTAAGTTTGAAGTAAGTAACATGCATCTAAATGGAAATGGCAAGTACACATTTGGATACACAAGTACTAACTTCATGTGAGAGATGGAAACTGGAGTTGTAAACTGTGCTTCAGTTTCTAAATGTATAAAGTATGGAGGATTTTAGAATCTGCCTCATGGAGTTTTGCATTAAATGAGACCACATATGAAAAATATTTGCCTGGCACATAGGAAGCATTTGATAAATGATAGCTATTGTTATAAAACTGGAAAAGTCGAGGCCAGACGTTGAAGAGTCTTGGATCGGTGTCTAAGAAACTGAACTCTGTTCTGAAAACAGCAATAAACCAACAAAGGTTGTTGAACAGAAAGGTGACGTTATCAAAGTGATACTAAACACCAAAACAGGGGGGTCAAAGAAAACCTGATGGCAAAGAAGCCACTGGAAATCTTAGAAGGTGCTGTTTCAGTAGCATTGGACTGTCCATGGTGCAGGAAGATTAACAAGTAACTTGTAGGGGACGAATTGGAAGTATGATAGCAAAAGGAGAGAAATAAGCAAGTAAAAGATCCATTCATGTCAAATAAAGATACACTACAGTTAAGAAGATTTATGTAATAAAATAAATACAAAAACAACACAAAAAAGGAAAAAATGAAAATAGGGGGAAAAAGAACAACCTATGTGTATTTGAAGACATGGGGAGGAGTCAGTGAAGATAAGATGTTGGAACAAGAGAAGAGTCGAAAGCAAGATCTCCAAGCAGTTAGAATATGGACTCAAGAGTACAAATGGAGAGGTAAGCTTTGAGGAGATCAACTAACCTAGTAGCTAACCTCTCCAAATTTTTGCCCTAGTAAAAAGGCTCTTCAAGGCCCCAAGCTTACCCAGCCATGTAATCTATAACCTGTCCATGTTTTTGTTCTGGAAAGACTGGCTTCCTTACCACCCTTCTCCCCACAGAGCCCTAAAACACCGAGACCCACCTTGACCCATGTTCTCAGGCCTACCTGGAATGGTAACCACAAACCACTCCCTTGCTTTTATGCAAATCTAACTCTTCCTCTAATGTTCATTTCCTCAAGGAAGCCTGCTATTACCATCCCACCCAACAATATTCTGTCCCTCCTCTGACCTTCTTCAGCACTTGTCTGTACTCCTCATTTGGTCTTTATGTGCTACCTTTTATTGTTATTTATCTTTAGTGTATATCTTCTCTCTCTCCAAGTGGATTATAAGCTCCTCAAGGGCCTTATTCATCTTCGTATTTGCAGTAATGAGCACATAAGAAGCGTTCAATAACTGGCTGTTGTTGATGATGATTACAATAAATTGAATTGAGGAATAATGTCATCAAGCTATGGCAGCCTGGTGAGTCACCCTTATCATGGTAGAGAGAGACTTATCAAGGAAATAGAAGTATTCACATTAGCCTGACAGGGCACTCTCCCCCAGGGTTATGCTAAAGTCATAGTACTTCTTTTTTTCCATGTTGGTGCTCCCAGATAGCTATTTGAACATATAGCACCCAACTTTTATAACATGCTCTGACTTCTAAACTTTAGCTCATTCAAGGTTATTTGTTTCTTGACGAAAGCTAGGGACACACCTTAGTCCCATGCAAATCACTCTTTGGGCTACAAAATTTACTCCAAATAACTTGCTCTGCATTCATGATGTGTGGATCCTGGTTAATTTCACAAAAGGTTTACATCTCTGTTTATCTTTTCTCTAATTTCCAAGGTCCACTTGCGGTCCACTTGGGTTTGCATTAATATAACCATCAGGGCCAGAAAGCCTAGCTAAGGGTTTGAACTAGAACTGAAGGGCTGTTATAGATAATCATGAGGGGAGTAACATGATACAAGTGACTTCATAGTGATTTACATTGTCTAGACCTTAATGATTTATAGCCTAGACTAAGGGCCACCCTAGGAAGACAGCTTCTGAAACCCCTTCTAATGTTTGAGTGAATTTTATGTTTGGAGAATCTCTCACCAAATGGGTTTGAGTACGGCAGAACTTGCCTATCACCATAGAAGATAAAAAGGCCTTTCCTAATACTTCCTGCAGCTAGGGTGTGGGCACATGACTGACGGCATGGCTAATCAGAGTCATGGGACCTAGTGACACACAGAAGCAGAGATGACGTGAAACTGTACTGGAGACAGCAGCATTGCTAGCGTCCAGGGCCAGCAATCTGGAGTTCAGGGCTCAATAGCAGCTGTGCAGCAGTGTCCTCACTGTATAGGGTTTGTAACAAGTTTATGGCTGTGCTCCGGCTGCAGAATCACCCTTGTTCCTGTCTATTTGCTGAGTCTCGTTCCCCTGCCTTACCAGCAATCCTGTGGATAACGAATGTTCACCCATCCATACACTTTTATTTTGAAAAATTTCAAATCTTCAGGAAGGGTGAAAGATCAGTAAATTCAATTATTTTATACTCTTCATTTTGTTTTAACAATTTGTTAACATCTTACTTTGCTTACTCTTATATGTATATATGTACATATACATATATGTATGTACCAGTATGTCATATATTAAATATACCATAAATTATATATTTGAAACAACTTGGAGACATCATGAGATTTTATCCCTAAATACTTTAGCAAATATCTCCTAAGAACAAGGACAATCTACTGCATAACTACGATATCATTATCCAACCCTAAGAAATGTGATAATCATTCTATAAAATCATCAAATTATAGTACATATTCAAGTTTTCCCAATTGTCCCACAAATTCCTTCTATGTATTCTTTTACCCAGCGTAGGTTCTAATCAAGTTTTGTTGCCATGATGACATTTAATGGTCATGTCTCTTAACCTAGAAAAATCTTTTCCCCTATTCGTTTTTCTTGATAGAGACTTTTTTTTCTCAAGAGTTCAGGCTGGTTGTCTTGTAAAATAGAAAATGTCACACTCTGGATGTCTCTGATTATATCGTCATGGTTAGATTTACATTAAACACTCTTGGCAAAATTACTTCATATGTGCTGTTGTGGAGTTGTTATTGTATCAAATTAGCAGGCACATAATGTCATGTTGGTGATGCTAAGACTATTTTAATTAAAGTGATGATGATCAGAGTTCCTACTGTAAAACTACATTGTTCCCTTTGTAATTAGTAAGCAACATGGGATGATACTTTGACATCATACTTTTTGTTGTTGTTTTTTTTATTATTATTTCAGCATATTATGGAGGTGCAGATGTTTAGGTTACGTATGTTGCCCTTCCCCCCTCTCCCCCCAAGTCCAAGCTTCAAGCATGTCCATCCCCCAGACAGTGTGCATCACACTCTTTGTGCATACCTTGAATACTTTAAATATCCGCTTGACCAAATTACCTTCCACTCAACAGTTTAGCACCCACTGATGATCATTGCTAGGCTAGATTAATTATTACATCAGAGGTTGGAAAATAATGAATTTCTTTTTTTTTTTTTTTTTGATACAGAGTCTCCCTCT
>NW_012150596.1:1504476-1519518 GCF_000956105.1 Propithecus coquereli | reverse complement strand
ACACCCGGCTAATTTTTCTACTTTTTTGTAGAGACGGGGTCTCACTCTTGCTCAGGCTGGTCTCCAATTCCTGACCTCAAGCAATCCTCCTACCTTGGCCTCCCAGAGTGCTAGGACTACAGGCATGAGCCACCACATCCAGCCTGTGAATTTCTAATTCTGTCATTCTTTCTACATTTGATAATTAGTATTACTCTGAAAAGAGGAGCTTTCCTTCTACCCTCACCCACCCCGTTTGGCTCCATCACTTCGAATTCATGGATTGTTTTAATTTAATGTATTATAATCCATTACCAAGATCATTGTTTGTGATGTTATCAGTGGGAACCTCTCAAACAGCCCTTGTGTCCTCTAGCTTGACCCCAGTAGTGTCTGAGCACCTCATTCCTTTGTGGCACAACAAGATGTTCCAGGTTCACCTTGTACCATCCCTGTCCCAGCCCTGGAATCAGTCATTTCTCCAAGGAGCCCTTATTCTTATTAGTGAAAAATGGCATTTAGAAACCAATGTCTGAGCTCCAGATATGTTCATTACCACTGGGTTATCATTACTTCTAAGTTCTTTGAGTGAATAGAAATATGAAATATATATATGATGAATTTATACTGATATTTCTGATGCAAATTTAACATTACAGGGCTTTCCCTTATTTCTGTTACTTTATAGTTACATCTCTTTTCTTGTACTGTGAAAATCTTGGTTCCTAATAACATTAATTTATTTACTTATTTGCTTCATCCCACAGTATTCATAAATGCACAAATATAATGCACTACTAACAATAAATTTACTAAGTAACATTTATAAGAACTTCACAGCTCTTTTTGTCCTTAGAACATACAAGGGATCTTCAAAAAGTTTATGAAAAGTGTGTACTATGAAAAAATTATACATAGATTTCAAAAGTTTTTTGCAGCAAAATAAACTCATAACTTGTTATAACATGTCTGAACAAGATCTAATTTGAGGCACTAAGAAGGATAAGACAACAGTTTGAAAAGAGCCTCTATCGGAGCAACATGAATTCTGCTAAAACATCAAATTTATGGTGAAGCTTGCATGGAAGAATGGTGAAATCACTAATGATTTATGAAAAGTTTATGGGGACAATGCTCCCCAAAGTCAGCAATTTACAAATGGATAACTCATTTTAAGAAGAGATGTTGAAGATGCAATCCACAGGGGCAGACTATCCAGATCAATTTGCAAGGAAAAAATTTACCTTGTTCACGGCCTAATTGAAGAGGAAACAGCGGAAACAATAGCCAATACCACAGACATCTCAACTGGCTCAGCGTACACAATTCTGACTGAAAAATTAAAGTTGAGCAAACTTTCCTCTCAATAGGTGCCAAAACCATTGTGCCCAGATCAGCTGGAGATAAGAGCAGAGCTTTCAATGGAAATTTTAAACAAGTGGGATCAAGAATCTGAAGCGTTTCTTCAGAGAATTGTAACAAGAGATGAAACGTGGCTTTACCAGTGAGATCCTAAAGACAAAGCACAATCAAAGTAATGGCTGCCAAGAGGCGCAAGTGATCCAGTCAAAGCAAAAGTGGACTGGTCAAGAGCAAAGGTCATGGCAACAGTTTTTCAGGATGCTCAAGGCATTTTGCTTGTTGACTTTCTGGAAGGCCAAAGAACGATAACATCTGCTTATTATGAGAATGTTTTCGGAAAGTTGACCAAAGCTTTAGCAGAAAAATGCCCAGGAAAGCTTCACCAGAGAGTCCTTTTCCACCACAACAATGCTCCTGCTCATTCCTCTCATCAAACAAGGGCAATTTTGTGAGAGTTTCGATGGGAAATCATTAGGCACCCACCTTGCAGTCCTGATTTGGCACCTTCTGACTTTTTTTTGTTTCCTAATCTTAAAAAATCTATAAAGGGCATCCATTTTTCTTCAGTTAATAATGTAAAAGCAACTGCATTGACACGGTTAAATTCCCAGGACTCTCAGTTCTTTAGGGATGGACTATATGATATATATAGTCAGAGAAATGTGTTCAAAACTTTGAAAGAAATTTGAATTTTCTTTTCTCTCTGTGATTTGTTACAAATGTGATAGGTTCATTTGTTTCTGTTTGTGCTAAGTTTTAATATTTGATTTTTAATCCCCTTTTATTGAACTTTTAAAAATACGTAAAACATTTACATGTTTGAAAAGTCAAAACCACCTAAAAAGTTATCATCAGAGAATCCATTCTTCTAGTCCTATTCTATCTACTCAATTTCCACTAACTCCCTATACATTCTGTCTTATCATTTCTCCATTTGTTTTTGTAGGAAAAAATATACATACACACAAATATATATATGTATGTATATGTGTGTATATATATGTATATATATATATTCTTTTCTTAGTTCTTATACAAAAAGTAGCCTGCTATATCCTATACTTTTCTCTTTTCACTTAATAATACATTCTGGAAATTATACCATATCAGTTTATAGACTGTGCCTCATTCTTTTATAGAACTGTTTGTACTCCATTGTACTCCATATCTTAAAATTCTTTATCTCAGCAGATAAATTAGAAATATTTTGTGGTTGGCTAACTAAAATAATGGTCTAAATTGCAACACAAACTACTATGGTGAGACTTAAATAAGAACATCTGACAGTAGGAATAAGTTCCTTAAAAATTGTTTAAAGACACAATTATTGCCTGTTGGTTAAAATTAAAAGAAAATTTGAATTTTGATTTTGAAAAAAAATGGCTTATAGAGGTTGTAGAAAATCTTTCTCTAAAAGCCTTAGGAATTAAAGAGAGGGGACAGAAATAGCAGTCTAGATTAAGGTACATTGCTGGTCCAGCATCCATTCTAATAGTCCTCAGCACTCAGAACATTTTAGAAGCTGAAATGAATTAGAATAAATATCATTCCAATATTAAAAGACTTTTTTGAAATGTCATTATAGAGCTAAGATATTCCCCCAGCTGAGAACACTTTCTTCACAATAAAACTACCAAGATGTGATTTAGTAGTAAATTTCCTTAACATTTCAAAATCCTGTAATGATAGATCATTTGTTGAGCTCCAATTTTTCCTCCAATTGTGGACTTTGGCACAAACTGTGCCTTTTCTTTGCCTGTAGTTATTATGGAGTTTAATTTTTAAAAATATAGAGAAGCATGTGTTCACAGGCAAGCTTTTCTACTGAATGTTAAAAGAACCTAGTTAACATTTGAGACTTTAACATATGCCCTGATGCTAGGGCACTTTTTAACTGTCCTCAAGAACTTTGTTCAAATTTCTGCACCTTGATGAAAGTGCTTGATTCTCTAACAACCCTGCATTACTAGGAAACTTTTTACTTTTCAAATCATGGTTGGGAAGATCCAGTCTAAAACTGTGACCCGGGACCAGCAGCATCAGCATCCCCAAGGAGCTTGACAGAAATGCAGAATCTCTGACGATTAGAGATGTTGAGCATTTTTTCATATATTTATTGGCCATTAGCCTGTCTTCTTTTGAAAAGTTTCTGTTCATGCCCTTTGCCCACTTTTTAATGGGGTTGTTTGATTTTTTCTTGATGATTTTCCTAAGTTGTATATAGATTCTAGTTATCAGCTCTTTATCAGATATGCAGCATGCGAATATTTTCTACCATTCTGTAGGTTGTTGGTTTGCTCTCATGATAGTTTCCTTGGCTGTGCAGAAGCATTTTACCTTGATCAGGTCCCATTTATTTATTTTTGTTGTTGCTGTGATTACCTTTGGGGTCTTCTTCATAAATTTTTTCCCTAGGCCAATGTCTATAAGAGTTTTTCCAACATTTTCTTCTAGAATTCTTATAGTTTAATGCCTTAGGCTTAAGTCTGTTATCCGCCGTGAGCTGATTTTTGTGAGAGGTGAGAGGTGTGGATCCCGTTTCAGTCTTCTACATGTGGCTATTCAATTTTACCAGCACCTTATTGAATAAGGATTCTTTTCCCCAGTGTATGTTTTTTTCTACTTTGTCAAAGATGAGATGGCAATGTGAGGGTGGTTTTATATCTGGGTTCTCAGTTCTGTGGGAGGAGGGGAGGAGGGGATGGGTATATTCACACCTAATGAGTGTTGTGCGCACCGTCTGGGGGATGGGCATGCTTGAAGCTCTGACTCGGGTGGGACAAAGGCAATATACGTAACCTAAACATTCGTACCCCCATAATATGCTGAAATAAAAAAAAAGAAATGTAGAATCTCAGGCCCCACCCCAGACCTATCAGATCAAAATCTGTATTTTAACAAAATTCTCCCAGGTGATTCATGGTGCACGTTAGAGTTTGAGAGGCACTAGTATAACATTTGTATAAGAGAGACTCAAATAGTTAAACGGGAATATCCAGACAAATCAGCAAGTAGACAGTGTTAACCACATTTGTTGCTACTGGAGGGGGTGAGGGAAAGATGATGAAGTGGAGTCACTGCATAAAGTGATGTGGGAAGAGTGGTAAAGAAAGCTTACTTAGATGACACCCAAACCAGAAGCTTTGTTCTGCCAAAAAGCCAGAGGGGTTTGTAAAACTCTTCTCACTGCAACAAAAGGGAGGGAGGAAGCATGGAAAGAGAATAGCAAGAGATACAGATAATGTGGTGGAGGATGGAAGATGTCAAGAAATCAGAGGCTCAGTACTGCTGGCAGACTCATTGTAATCAGGGTGCAAATCAGTGATAATGGAAGGATTATGAATAAGATCCCAGTTAAGATCAGCCAGCCTAGCAGCTGGTTGTGCACGGCTCAGAGGCTCTGGTTTCTGGCACAGTAAAATCCTTCCCCTCCCCTTGATTTATTCTCCAGTGATTGAGTTTTCTGAACGTCTACACATACCTGATGATAATGGAGGCTTAGTGAAACTTTTATTTCTCATATTTAATCTCCAGATTCATTATGGATTTTCTTGATTAATTAAACTTCTTCCCGTCACGATGTCTTAAGAGTGCTTGGGGGGGGCAATCAAATACTGATTCCTAGATCTAATAGGAGAAATATACCAGTAAAGAGGGCAAGGTGTTCCCCAAATTACAAGGATAGTTACATCCTTAAATGCAGAACTGGAAGGCACCATTGAAATCCATTGACACTCACAGATTACATGTCTTTATTGACTTTTAGTTCAAGACTAAAAGAAGATCTCGTCCCCTCCCCCAGAGTGGGGAATTGCCAAAACGTGAACTGAAGCATCTAAATCTGCTATGATTTTTATTCATGATCTACAAGGTTGAGGATGGAGAGAGAGGGAGAGAGAGAGAAAGAGAGATATTAGATAATGCTAGAAAATGCAATACTTCTTGAGATGAACCAGATCCTGTTCTACCTTCTATTCTAGCTGGGAAGAGATTTGTTTTCTTTCAATTTTGCAATAATCTGTACTATTTGAGGTTTTGCCCTCATTCTCTCTCCTTCCTTGTAGCCCTTGTCAAATTTTTGTTTAGAATCATGGGAAGGAAGGGGACACCTTTCACCTGAATTATCAATAACCCTATTAAAGAAAGAGAAACCCAGAAGAAATATGAAGACCACTGTTTGCGCACATGAAATAGCATGGAGTGTATACCCAGCTATTTCTTTTAACAAAGAAACAAGTAAATTAGTTTCACAGAGTAATACTAAAATTGGTTTCCTCCTTGTACAAAACCATGAAGATATTTATATATAATTTATCTTTCTAAATTGTCATGTGGCAAAAGACCACTTGCTGTGCAGCAGGCTTCT
The DNA here is from genome assembly GCF_000956105.1 of Propithecus coquereli. NCBI lineage: Eukaryota > Metazoa > Chordata > Mammalia > Primates > Indriidae > Propithecus > Propithecus coquereli. Next base: position 1,513,811 of record NW_012150596.1, on the reverse strand, counting down.
CTTGCTACTTAGGGAGAATTGCATGATTAAATAGAGACCTGAAAAGTTTTGAACAAGCACTGAAGGAGAAAAGGTTTCCTCTTCAATCCTTAATGAAGTGAGCTCATTCCTCCTCCAACATCAACTTAGCCTTGTGTAGTTTGTTTTCTTGCGGGTTAATCACTGACCAGAGCCGCAGTGCGGACCACCAGTTTCCAATAAACCATAAAAGGCCGATCAGCACCCATTGTGATTTTCTGTAGGGCTTAGCAGACAGCAGCTGAATAAACCTGTTCAAAGTCAGAACAGTCAAGCAGGAGTGCAGAGGCCCAAGCGGTGCCTCTGGTGAATCCTGAAAAGCAAATTAATTTATTAGGACATAATTGATAGCATGTGCAAATACACTAGCCAAAGACTCCCCCGTGCTAATTTTGGCATAATTAAATATGGGGCAGTTAATGAACAGTGTTCCAGGAAAGCAACATTATGATAAATATCCAATTATTACTTACTGTATCCCATACTCGATATGTTATATGCAGGCCAATGCTTCTGCTTTCCGGGTTTAGAGAAAAAACAGAGGGAAAGAAAAGACCTAACAAACTGTGATTCCTCTGAATTAAGCTTGAAATAAAGGCTGTGGCAAGTGAAATACGCCCAGAAAGAGAATTACTTGAATATGCAGGGAAAGGAGGACATGAAATCTATCAATTATATTTTCATGTAAATGCACATATTCTTTCTTCTATGGAGAGTTTCACAATTTGTGAGTCTATTCAAAGCCTCTGTGCAAATGATGTCTAAACAAGGGCTTCTCTTTAAAAAAAAAAATTCACCTGCCAAGGTAACGACTATACAACGAGCTGTTGGAATATGGCAGAACAAACCTAAACCGTCAGTTAATGTGCCACTGGCTATATGGGGTCCTCTGGCTCTGGTTCCTTTAGTTTCTGTCCTTTTCCTCAAATTTGCCTCAGAAAATACTGCCAAAAATAATGCTCCCGTGGGGCAGGACCTGAGATTCAGCAGTCTTTGCAGACTCACAGCACAGTAACAACTCCATAAAGCAGTTTCTGATGTGTCCTTCAGCTACTGCCTCTACAGGTTAAGAAAACAAAACAAGAAGAGGAAAAAAATTCCCTGGTAAAAATAAACAAATAACACCCCCCTAACCAGCTTGGTCAAAGGGGCTTTTGAAGTCACAGCATCAGTATGCATAGGGAATGTCAAATGTCTAAATTGTGCCATTTTTCTCCAAAGGGATCTTTGAAGCACCCTTTGAAGATGAGAGAGAGATCACCACATCCTCCCCTAACCCCTAAGGCTGATAGGTGAGGGAAAGGCAGACACTTTCATTTCCTATACTCATCGACAAGGATTTTCTTCTGAGCAGTCCCAGATCTGTGGAGAGTTCATTGTCACTTGGAGTTATGTTTCCCTCCCCAAACAGGAGCCTCTTCTAACACATTTCAACTGCTTATCTCCAATTGTGTTGTCAAAGGGCTGGGGCTTTCCAAATTATTTGCTGCTGGTTAGTATGTGACATGTTCCTAAAGGCAGAGGTAATAGGAGGCTTACCCCATCTGCTCTGGTCACTTTCTTTTTCCCAGCTGGCATCAGGGTGTCATTTCTATTCTCCACACTCTTGGAGTTTCTGACAGCTAAAGCTGCCAGATAAATGATCATTCTAGATACATTTGTGATGCATGATATGCCACAGAAAGCAACCAACGTTAAAGTGACCCTCAGTATCATTTTAGAAATCAGCAAATGGTGAGGGGTGAGGGATAAAAACCTACCTATCGGGTACAATGGACACTACTCTAGTGATAAGCACACTAAAAGCCCTGCCGTGACTTCAGCATTATACGATTCATTCCTGTAACAAAAACACTTGTACTCCCTTAATATTTGAAATTAAAAAAAAAAAAAGAAAATGGTAGTTCATGTGTGTATGCTATATGTGTTTTCTTTCAGGATCCTGATGGTTTTTCTATCAACTTGAGGTTGAACATCATGTAAGTTTAAACCAACAGAGTTTATATTTTCAAGGCCTGTACAATCACCCTGTGGCAGAGGTCTGACTGTACCATTTAGCCATCAGAAAACAGAGAAATATGATAAATGTCCTTCCAAACTAAAACGGCACTTTGGAAAAGGTAAAACAATTTTAATCTGACTAGCAGAGAATCTATTTACATTTTCCAAAGTAATCAATGCCAAAAATCTAAGGACACTTCAAAGGAAAAAAACCTAGGCATTAAGTGACTCTTAGAAAGAAACTTGGCCCATGAGCGAACTTTTCAACAGAGACCCTGGACCTACTGACCTGGGAGGGAAAGAAGTGTCATCAGGGCAAATCATGAAAAGGCCAAGACTCACCTGACTCCTGCAAAGCCCAACACTAGTGTCCAAGGCCCAAGAGGAACCACTGCAAATCATTTGTCTCTGTCACATTATTAGGCAGCTTTCCAGTGGCTACCATATTCTGGGGAATCTTGCAATGCAGATAGATGCCTTAAACTTGGGGTTTGTGTGTAATTTGCTATTTTAGAGCAGTTTATTTCTCTCACCTGCACACCCCATGGGGATTCACTGATTGCTTTAATTCTAACATTTGGAGTGGAACCCATTCATGAAACTTTCTGGCTGTGTGATTCAAACAAAGCCTTCTCTTTCCTCTTTTTGTTCTCACAAGAAAATCAATTCACTTGAAGAGCCTCTTAATCCCATTTTTGCAATCAACAATTGCCACTTGTATATCGCTCTAATAGATTAAGAAGTGGGATGATGCGGTTGTCTGGTCTAATTCAACCCTATTCAGGTAGCTGCAGCCTGAGGCACTTTGTAGTGCCAAGTGCAGAGCTCGACAGGAAGACTTTTGCTATCATAATTTCCTGTGGAGCTATGCACTGCCCCCACTGTGGAGCCTGAATTACTTTGAATTAGGCCCGACAACCACAGAGAGTCGAAATCCAGCAAGCAACAATAACCAACTCTTTGAGCATGACTTGCATGGGTTATTTTTTTCTTTGCATTAGCAAAGAAAGGAGGAATTTCAAAATGCACATCTATTTAAATGACAGCAAACTGCCATAAATCAAGTGTGAAATAAAAGAGAAAACAGTTGAAGTGAGAGAGAAGTTGGAGTGGAAGAAAAATTAATCAAAACAGTTTTCAAAAACTTCATAGTTTGAGCCTGTGAAAATTTTCAGGCCTACACTATCACCATGACAACCCATAGCAAGCCCATGTTGGATAACCACATCAGAAAGGGTCTGTTTTGTAAGGATGAAGTCCTCACATATTCATCCTAAGTTCAAGTCTCACTTCTGAATGCCTTAAAAAAAATCACAAAAATAAAAATGTAAATGTAAAAAGCTACTGGGGCTTCTTTGGTGCTCTAGGAAAAGGCAGATATAGGCAAATCTTCTTGTGTGATTTTAAAATGATCTTATCATGAAGTCCATTCTAAACCCCATGCAGGCATCACCTCAGGTAGGCATTGTTTGAATCCTCAAGGAACTGCCACAGAGTGTCAGACCCAAATGGGAAAGAAACAGCCACACATTAAATCATTAAGCAGATTCAAAGAATTGTCAGAATTGGAAGCATGTGGTTTAAATGCACCATTTCCAAAGATAGCAGTTAAACAAAATGTTCTAGGTAAGGAAACTGAGATCTTGGTTCTATTTGCTGTAACTCCTTAATTATTACTGACATGGCCCCAAAAATGAATTAAATCTAAATAAATATAGGTTTCTCTTCTTAAGAGTTCCAATCCCTATTTCTACTCTTTTACCTTTCTGTGTTCAGAAAATAAAGAGAACAAAGAGGGAGTCCCACTGATTCAAAACTAGCAGAACAGCCAAACAACAGAGCACAACTGTTCTCTCATGCATGACTGGGATTAGGATAAAAGCAGAAAAAGACTTCTGAGAAAAAGAAAACAACAAAAGAAACAGGAGTGCTGACAAAACTTTTTTTTCTTTCTATTGAGGCAAAAGAGAGGGGGAAAAAAGAGGACTGCTTGAAAAAAGATAGAAGAAGAAAGATTAACAAACAGAAGTAAGGGCTTTCACCTCCTGTTTTTCTTTTAGCCCAATCTGGTCAGAGAAACAAAACCCAGAAGTAAAGTAGATGATAACCTAAGACACTTTGTCAATTTTCACACTCAGAAAAGAAGTCCTATTGCTACGAAACCTACTTTTATGTTATCAGTTCATTATTCTCTCCGATAGCCAGGATGTGGGACAATGTCTCCCGATCGGAATTTCTCCCTGCACAGTTAGGACAGGATGCATGTGAATTCACACATTCTTCCGCAGAGAGAAACCAGGGGAAGGCAGGGGAGCTTTTGCGTTTGGAAATTGCATTCACAAATTAAACATAATTGTTTAAAAAAGAATGACCCTGAGGTCAACGCCACCAGCGTGGCATCACTGGACAGCTGGAGGGAGGGATTCAAAGCTCCGGCAACTGCAAACTTTGATTCACAGCTCCTCATAAAGGCTTTCAGATCAGTCATATTCCACTGTGACTGCCCCAGGCCCGCTCTCCAAGCATTCTCATAGATCCCATTAGATGCTAATGATTAGCAGTCTAAGTAGAACAGCCGTTTTTACAAGTTTTGACGTACATCTGGAAGATTCTACCACATCTTAAAACAGGAATTACATTCTTACTCTACTACTATTAACCATGTTGATTTTTAAAAAATTCTTTCAGCTCCCATAGTGGAATCTTGTTCTTCAAAGATATATTTCAACCATGAAACAGCCAACAGACATAATGCCTGCTCCTGGGATGCTTAAATAAACTACCCTCACAGAATCTGGAAATTGACTAGAAGAGTTATGTTTGAGTAGAAGCTTCTCTTGTCAGAAGAGATGCATTTTATGAACATGGAAGGGCTTCAGAACAAATATTGGGATGCCACAGTTGACAATTTGAAATTACTTTTAGATGTCTAAAGTAATATAGTATTTTCTCACACTTCTCCCTCTAATACATCCCAGAAAAATACCTCACTAAATCTATAAATAGTTTAGGTACTTCACTGAACATCGACTGAGCACCTACTGTGTGCCAGGCATGCGTGTACATCCTCTTTGATATAATCCCCCCAATGACACCATGAGGTCCACATCAGTATGCCCATTTGGCAGTATACTATGCCATGCTGCTTTCCTTCATTAATTCATTCAACAAACACTGAGTTAGCATCTACTTTGTTCCAGGGAGTATACGTCGCTAAAGATAAAATGATGGCAATATAGACACAGTCTCTATCTCCTGGAGCTTACAATCTAGTTAGGAAAGAAGATATTAAACAAATTATGACATGAATAATCATTTAGTTATAGTTGTGCTAAGTGCTACAGAGAATAAGCAGGGCACTGTGAGAGCTAAGTAGACCTGGCCCCCTAACTTAGTCTATGGTGAGGAATGAGGAGGCAAAAGGGGAAGAGTGGCAAGAGCTCTTAAGGAGAAGGAAAGGCAAGTGTGAATGGAAAGAAACATGCATTTGAGAAACTACAAGCACAAAAGTGGGGCTGGAGTATAGAGAGGTAGGCCAAGAGTGCTGGAAGATAAGCTGGACAATGGCTGATCATATAGGGCCTAATTTTCAGGTCATTTAAAGATTTTTCATTTTAAGTTCAGTGTGGGGATTTGGAATGGCTTGAAGCAGGTGAGTAATGTAATTAGATTGCTGCTGTTCGCTCCGACTGCTGTTTGGAGAATGGAATGGAGCAGGGCAAGCAGGGCTACCATGTACAGTTGTACAGGCTGCTCATGCACAAGGGGGCCTTGCTGAGGAGTAAGTGGAGGCTGCAATTCAGCCTGAGCTCTTCTCATTGAGCCATAAGCCCAGGATCTGGGGTTTGTCTACTCATAGGGGATTGCTTTTTCTAACTCACACAAGAGCATACTATAGGCTAATAGTGACTATGGGAGCAAGAGTGAAAGGAAGGAGATGAATGAGAAGGCTGTTGACATATTCCAAATGATAACAAAGCAATTGCTTTGGGCCAGATTATCAACAGAAGCTATGCTAAAAGTGTTAAGTAGAAACATTCATGAAGACTTGAATATTTTCAAGATGCCAAAGTATTCACCAAGAGATACCTGCTTGTAAGGCAGAAGTGTTGCTTTACAATACAGAGATCAGAATATTCCCACATGACCTCAGTGATCCATCAACGTTAGCATCTCTGATGGTTGGGCAAACAGACATTATGTACCTCCTGATGGGAAGCAATATGAGCATACAACTTTACGTAAGAGGATTGTATATGTTTGCTAGGGCTGCAATAACAAAATACTACAGATTAGATTGTTTAAACAACCAAAATGATTTTCTCACAGTTCTGGAGGCTAGAAGTCTGAGATCAAGGTGTTGGCAGGGTTGATGTCTTCGGATGCTTCACTCATTGGCTTCCAGATCGCCACTTTGTCACTATGCCCTCACATGGCCTTTTCTCTGTGCATGTGCATCCCTGGTGTCTCTCTGTATGTCCTAATCACCTCCTTTTATAAGGACAGCTGTCAGATTGGATTAGGGGCCACCCTAAAGGCCTCATTTTAACTTAATCACCTCTTCAAAGGCCCTATCTGCAAATACAGTCACATTCTGAGGTACTAGCGATTAGGCCTTCAACATATGAATTCTGCGGGAATACAATTTAGTCCATAACAAAGATTCCCTCCTAAAAGATTTAACCTTAATCCAATGATCTTTTTAGATCTAACTTCCAGCATACGGGAAATGCGAAGGCTAGACGATGAAGTTAAAAAGCACCACAAAACAGCAATCGGAAACTCCAGAAAAGTGAGACATTCTATAGGACAACTGCCTAGCTCTTTTCAAAAATTCAATGTTCAAAAACAATGGAGGGAGAGGAGGAGCCAAGATGGCAGATGAGACAAGCCGCCAGTCAGAAGTTTTCTGCAAAAAAGACGAATTCTAGAAGAAAGAGAAAAAAAATAAGCGAGCAGAGAAACAGATCGGGTGAGGGTCAGAGGAAGGGTGCCTGAAACTACAGGACACTGCACGGGAAGACGTTGCGGAGGAGAACTGGAAGGAGAAAGGTCCCGAGAGGCTTGGAGACCAGCGACAAGGGAAGGTGGAGCGGTTAACGTCCCCCTCCCTTGCATCTCGGACTGCGGGTGGCTCCTGAGCGGCTGGAGAGACCTGCCGACACCAGCCCAGAGACGGCTGCCGCCAGTGAGCAGTGGCCTCTTGCGCACTCAGCGCCGGGCTCCCAGCCCCCTCGGGGCACCTCCCCAGGCGCAGACCCGAGCCTAGCGGCAGACACCATAGTGCTCCATCCTCTCCTTCATCTCCCTACCCGAGCGTGCCAGAGAGACAATTTAGCCGTCACATAGAGGCATCTCCAAGGAACGGGACCTTTCCTTTTGGGGCCCTACAGCAGACTGAGGGGTATTCAGATGGCGAGTTCCCTACCCGCCAGCCTTCCCAGGTGCTACTTGCCTGGGGACTCCAGGAGAGTGGGGCAAATCCCGAGGTGAAGTGAAATCGATCCAGCTTGGGCTCCCTGTAGGTGATTCAAGACCAGCACCCCTCCCCCTGGCAGGGTCAGGGATTGATCTCCAGGGTCCAGGGGTCAGGCCTGCAGACCAGACCCCGAACACCCAGGTCATGATCGCACTGCACTGGGGGGCGGAAGAGAGCTCTGTGAAAGAGCCTACTGAGGAGTGTGTGCCTTCAGGGGCAGATCAGCATGCCTGACGGGCAACCCTCCTCCTAAAAGAGGGCTGTGCACCCAGCTCAGGCTGTGATCCTGGGTAGGGAACATCCCGGCCCACGTCACAGCCAGGGGAGATCCATCGGCCTGAGGCCCCGCTTGCTGGCAAAGGCCTGGGAGAAGACTCGGAGAGGGGGAGATGGGAGGGGAGCGAGACCTGCTCCAGAGGGCGGATCTTTGACAGCCCCAGCCCCCAAGCCCACACTTGCAGCTGAGAGGAGCCATTTCAGCCCCTCTCGGCAGCTCTGCACAGAAACAAAGACCAGAACTTTGATCCCTGCTAACAGCAGATGTGGAGCCCGAGGGGAGGCTTACCCAAACCAGCCCCACCCAGACTCACTCCTGGTCCTGCCCCCACTGAGGTGGAGAATAAGGACAGCTCAGGTTACGATCCTGGGTAGGGACCTCCTAGCCCACATCACAGCCAGGGGCGATCCATCGGCCTGAGGTCCCGCTTGCTGGCAGAGGCCTGGGAGAGGCCACGGAGAGGGGGAGAGTGGAGGGGAGCGAGACCTGCTCCAGAGTGCAGGTCTTGGACAGCCCCAGCCACCAAGCCCGGACTTTCAGCTGAGTGGACCCATTTCAGCCCCTCCCAGCAGCTTTGCACAGAAACAAAGAGGAGACCTTGTACCCAGCTAGCAGCAGTTGTGGAGCCTGAGGGCAGGCTTGCCCAACCCAGCCCCACCCAGACTCACTCCTCCCACTGAGGGGGAGAATAAGGACACACCTGGAAATCCCAGGGCCCCACCCAACACCTGAGGCACAAGAGCGTCTCTCTAGAGGAATAAGAGCTAGCTACAGGACCCAAAAACAGCACCACAGCTCGCTCCTCCCTGCAAGTGCCACCTACTGACAGGGAGGTCATCCTGCAAACCCTTTTACTGCATCTCCTGATTAATCATAAAGGGTGTGGTCGATTCTCACCCACAAACACCACCTACTGGCTCAGAGACTAAACAAGGTGTGTCATTATCCAAACGAAAATTTAAAGGCAAGAAGGAACAACTGATCCAGATGGGAAGGAACCAGTGAAAGAACTCTGGAAGTATGAAAACTCAAACGGAAAGCAAACCCCCAAAGAGGAAAAACAGCTCCTCTGCAATGGACATTAACCAAACTCAGAACACTAAAATGAGAGAAGAAGAATTTCAAACGTGGATTGCAAGGAAACTGAATGATATACAAGAAAAAATGGATAACCAACACAAAGAAACGACAAAAAAAATCCAGGACTTGGAAGAAAAATTCACTAAAGAAATTGAAATATTAAAGAAAAATCAAACCGATCTCCTGGAAATAAAGAACTTATACGGGGAACTACAAAACACCGTGGAAAGCCTCAAGAACAGGGTAGATCAAACAGAAGAAAGAATGCCAGAGATTCAAGACAACTCCTTCCAATTAAATAAGTCAGTCACAGAAATCGAGCAGAAAATTAAGAAAAAAGAAATAAGCCTACAAGAAATGTGGGATTATGTGAAAAAACCGAACTGGAGGGTGATAGGGCTTCCAGAAGGTGAAGAAGAAAACACTCAAGGGCTTGATAAGCTATTTGAAGAATTAATAGAGGAGAATTTTTCAGGCCTT
>NW_012150596.1:1502350-1503431 GCF_000956105.1 Propithecus coquereli | reverse complement strand
AAATAATGGACTTAAACAGAACTCTAGAACAAATGGGCTTGACTGACATTTACAGGACATTCTACCCAAAAACCACTGAATACACGTTCCTCTCATCAGCTCATGGGACATTCTCTAAGATTGACCATATTCTAGCACAAAGCATGTCTCAAAAAATTTAAAACAATAGAAATCATACCATGCATCTTCTCAGATAACAGTGGAATAAAAACAGAAATCAACCCCAACAGAAACTCTCATCTCTACACAAAGTCATGGAAATTAAACAACTTTCTGCTGAATGATTCCTTCATAAATGAGGAAGTAAAGATGGAAATCACAAGATTCATGAACTAAATGACAAAGGTGACACAAGTTATCAAAATCTGTGAGACACAGCCAAAGCAGTCCTGAGAGGAAAGTTTATTTCCATAAATGCCTATATCCAAAAGTCAAAAAGATCACAAATAGACAACCTAATGAATTGACTGAAAAAACTGGAAAAGGAAGAACAGACCAACCCCAAACCCAGTAGAAGAAGGCAAATTAGTAAGATAAAATCAGAACTAAATGAAATTGACAACAGGGAAACTATACGGAAGATTAATAAAACAAAAAGTTGGTTCTTTGAATAAATAGAAAAAATTGACACATCTTTGGCTAAACTAACGAAAAACAGAAAAGAAAAATCCCTAATAAGCTCCATCAGGAAAAAAAAGGAGAAGTTACAACTGATGCTGTGGAGATTCAAGATATAATTTATGAATAATACAAAAACCTTTAGGCACACAAACTGAAAAATGTGGAGGAAATGGACAAATTTTTAGAAACACACAGCCTCCCTAGGCTCAACCAGGAAGAAATTGAATTCCTGAACAGACCAGTGTCAAGGACTGAAATTGAAAGAGCAATAAAAAACATTCCAAAAAAGAAAAATCCCGGACCAGATGATTTCACACCCTAATTTTACCACATCTACAAAGAAGAACTGGTGCCTATCCTGCAGAAATTATTCCACAGCATCGAGAAGGATGGATTCCTCCCCAACACATTTTATGAAGCCAACATAACCCTGATACCAAAACCAGGAAAGGACGCAACA
>NW_012150596.1:1486104-1500882 GCF_000956105.1 Propithecus coquereli | reverse complement strand
GTCACAAGAGCAAACAGACAACCTACAGAATGGGAGAAAATTTTTGCATGCTACAAATCCGATAAAGGGCTGATAACCAGAATCTACTTAGGTTGTAGAGGCATTGAGGCTGTGAGAGGTAAAGAAGAGGCTTTCCCAGCACAAGAGCCGCTGGTGGCCACAGTTGTATGAAGACTCTTCATACCATATTTGACTTACAATAGAGAAGTATGCTACTTGAAGAAAACCCAGAACTACTCTTTTTAAGGAAAGAATAACTTATTTTGTCATTGATCACCCCTAAGTTCCCCATTTTGTAAAGTTTGGGTTTTTATATAGCAGATTTCTTTTAAGAAACAGCCACTTATATTTTAGAAGGCTTTCAGAAAGGAAATTGTCCTCAGAAATTGCTCCTTCCTACTAAAGCTACATGATTAAATAACCCAACACAACTCTTGTTGTGGAAAATGGTGGTGCCAGCAGTGCACAGATTACATATTCAGTAAATGTATTTTAAATTTTCCCCTAGTTTTCCAAAATAATCAGCTACTTACTGTGTTACGATTTGTGGAATATTGACCTTTAAAAAACTATACATATATATAGCCACCTCATGGGTTACGTCTAAACTTAAAAGGGCACATTTTAATGCCTTCATGAATCAGAATTCATGTAACACCATTAAATTCGCTAATCCTTTAAAAATGCCAGTTAATAATAAGCTTTAAGGAATGAGCTATTTTCCTTCCGTTAGGTAATCAAATAACAGTCAAAAGCAGACTCTGTGGGGTTAGAAGGAGAGCAGCATTCACAGAGATGAACACTAGTGTGGATATATTCCTTCTTGATGATGGAGATTTTCTTAAGTGGCTATGTTGGATTCCACCAATTTTATCCATAGAGCATCACAAAGAAACAGACAGGTACTTTCAAGACTAGACAAAACAACAACAACAAAAACAGATCTAATCATAACTGCCTAAGAGTAGAGCCCAACTTGCTTTTTAATATTTTTAGAAATGTAGTGCTTCTTCACGCACTATGGAGATTTCTCATTTCTTTTTTTAATTTCAAAATATTAAGGGAGAATACAAATGTTTTTGTTACATGGATACCTTTTATAATGCTTAAGTCGGGGCTTTCAGTGTGCCCATCACCCAAATAGTGTTCATTGTACCCGATAGGTAAATTTTTACTCCTCCCTTCCTCCCCTCTCCCCCCTTCTTGACTTCCTATGTCCTGTAGGTCTCTTTGTGCCCATGTGTGCCCATTGATTAGCTCCCAATTATTAGAGACTACATGTCGTGTTTGTTTTTCCATTCCTGGAGATTTCTCATTTCTTTAAACAATTTGAGGTTTGTTTCCTTTTTTTTTTTCCCGGTGGAATAAATCATAATACTTTATTATTTCTTGTGAAAAAAATGTTTTACAGAGGGGAGCATTGTAAGTGTCAATATTTGAATGAGTGGAAACGATGAGTACAGATAAAATTTTTTAAAGTGATAATTTCTCAGAAATGTCTTCAGGTCATTGAAGATTATATATAAGCCATTGGTCATGGGAAAACATAATTTTTTAAGAACTCTCTTGCCCCATGAGAGTGACCTAATATGAATGACTAAAATATATTTCTCTAGTTGAATTAAAAATAAGTACATCTGTATTGCTGAATTCTAATAATCTTATTCACTTTTTAAAAATTTACATATAGTAGAATTACCAGTGTTCTTTTGAACTTGCTACTTTCTCAAAATTCACATTGCTATCCCAATAACACTCTTAAAGTCTTAACCATAATAACTTTATAAAGCCTCTTCTTTCAATATGTCTCTTAAAGCCTCCTTTTTAAATGCCTTCTTTTAAAATAACCATCTTTGGACTATTTCATGATGCAGGGTTTTATTTGTGTATGTTGGTTGTTTCAAGCCACTTCACATAATGTTGGTTCTATGACCAATGTGGGCAAGAGTGATGATAAGACAGTGCCAGGGTGGAAAATGCCAGTCATGTTGAAACCCAGGCCCTTTAAGGACAGAAAGGAGAACCAGTAAGCAACCATCCTTCAAGCTGGGTAAAAGCCAACCAAACACACATTGGATGGAAACAAACAGCAACAACAGAATCATTATGGCTTTGCCAACCACTGTGGTGTTTAGCTCTATTTTAATACTTTTCTACACTTTGCCCTCTTTCTCTCCTCAGGGTGCAGCAAACACTTCCTCGTTAATAATGCAGGTGTGGACCTTATCTTGGCTGTGTCTGTATTATGGTCAAGGTCACTGCCAGCACATTGGCACAGGCTGGCTCTCCACCCTCCTTGTTGTCCTTGTTACCTGCTAAAGAACTTGGACTACTAATGGTAGTACCCAGATTCATGAGTTGTCTTCATATGCTGCTTTTGAAGTCTTTTCTAAAGTCTAATGTTTTTTCTGTCTGGAGCCTAGAAGACATTGATCTAATAAAATATTATAATTATTTTAACAGATTTAAACATTTTTTATTCAACGTGGCTGAGTCAAAGTCATTTACACTACACCAAAGTTAAGCATGCTTCCATCACCACTTTATCTGAGAACAGTAAAACCTCTTCCATTTCCACATCCGTGGGAACTACCCACCCCAAGGTCCTTGCACACACAGGAGGGAAAAGTCTGTCCAGGAACTCTCTGAAGTCAGTGTTCATCATGGAGTGGGTATTTGGTGTGATCAGACCACATGAGCATTTCCACGAAGTGGACATTTTTATTTAATGCTTCGATGTCCTTCATTTCTTCTTCAGTGAGAGAAAAGTCAAAGATCTGAATGTTTTCTTTAATCCTTTCAGGATTAAAGCTTTTAGGAATGACAACCACCCCTTACTGGATGTTGAAATGGAAAACGACTTGAGCTGATGTCTTATTATACTTTTTTCCCCAGTGAGTTTAGAAGTTCATCCTTTAACAAAAGTTGAGAAGATATATTCACCCAGGTTGGATTCCTAGAGGTCCCCAAAGGGCTATATGAAATAAAGACAGTGTCATGTTGTTGGCAAAATTTCAAGACTTTTGGCTGGGTGGAATATGGGTGGCACTCAACTTGGCTGCTGACTGGCTTGTGTTTAAGCCCTCGCTTGTCTAGGATGAGCTCCAGCTGCCTGTGGTTAAAATTGGATACTCTGAGGGATTTCACCAAGCCAGCACCTATGCAGACTTCCAAAGCCAGAGTGCAATTTCACAGCTATTGGGGTTTGGAATGGTATAGGCAGGAAACAACTGCCAGAGGCCAGATAGTAACTTATGCTTTCTCATCTTCTCACAAGTGCAGGATTTCAGTGCTGCTCTAATTTGATTCCCAAAGACACCTGAACATGAGTCCTAAGTTTCTACTTCCCAAGTGGCACACAGATTTGACTTGTGATATAACCATTTGCCATTCTCATCTCTAAGATAGATTTCAACTCCTGGCTTTCCACAGTAGAGATATCCTCCCACCACACCTTTCCTTCTGCTATCTTCTCCCTGATGGCCTCCCCAACTTCATGCTCATTTTGGTAGATGTAGGCCCCATCAACATGTCAGTACCCAGTATCTATGACAATCTTCACCAGTGTTGCACAGGTCCCCTTAGGGGTCAATTTAGGTTCTGAGTAGGTACTAAGTTCAGTGATGGGAATGCTGTTTCTATCACTTAAATGTATGGTTTGGTTTCAGTACACTGACCTCCATCGTCACCAACATTTCCCCCTCCACCCTCCTCACAGCCTTCCTATTCAACATATGAGCATCTTTCTGAATGCTGGGAACAGAGGCAGATTACCAGGAAGCTAATGCAGTTTGAGTTCCTCCATCACTGGGAGGGGCCCTAGCAATGCGTTTCCACGGTCATGTGTTACAGTAAAATTTGCAAAAGTAAGGTATTTTGCATCATTTTTATTAGAGAGCCCCTTCCTCTCTCCAAAATTATAAATACTTTAGACACTACACAACCTGGCTTCATCCTGGGTCAGGAAACTCTGCTAATAAACACTCATCCAGGTTGCACAAATGCCTCATGCTATGACGGTCTTTTCTAAGTCAGCTAAACAGAGATCAGGTCAAGCCATAAAAGATCTTCTTTGTAGGATTTTAAATCTGTAACAGAACCTTGGAAAATAATGCTCAGAAGAAATAATCTATAATGGTTCCACATTTTCTTGAATGCTCTAATAGTCCCACTATGAATTGGATTGAAAAAGCCATATGTAACTCTGACTTCCGATGGTGCTAAGCTCCTAACTTTTTTCAGAAGAAAATAGAATATTTTTCTCCAAGGCTGAAAAATACACCACCAGAATGGAGCCCATTTTCCACCAGCCCACGAACTGGGCTCCCTTCTCCAAGAACAGGGTTCTTTCCTGTGACTGACTTCGCACTGTTCTGCCCAGAGGTGCTGGGATGCACAGGAGTGAAGAAAGGAAATTCCACAGCTGCTGAGCGTTTGCTTTTCTAAACTTCTGTTTTGAAGCAAATGACACTCTTTCCAGAAAGGAACGTGAGTAGTTCATGACATGAATTCCAACTTAGATATAAGATTGTAAGGGAGATAAGCATTCTTTCTGCCCCGATTTTATTGCCTTTCAATAGAAGCAGGGATCAGGGAGGCAGCACCTGACATTTATTTGGATACATTCTGAGGAGCATTTTTCCAGGAATTTTCCCATTCACCACCAGTTGCCACTTTGCAATGCATAGACATAGACACACACACACACACACAGGTACACAGATTCATAACTATTATTTTTCTGACTGTAAGTATCAGATCATTAATGAAGAAATTCAGTACATAGCACAGTAACCAGAAATCATACGATGTTTATAGAGAGAAAACAAGGCTTGACTATTTGAGGTGATAGATAACTGTGTATCTCTTTATCAGCGTATATTTTTCTACATACACACACACACACACACACACACACACACACACACACCCTTCTCAGCTATCTATAGTTACAGCTAAGCCTTTAAGCACCAACTGGCCTGGGCCCTGGGGATTCATACATCCCAGCTGTCCAGTTCAGATCCGAAGTCCTAGAACACTTCTGACTGAGAGGCCCTTTTCTGGAATGTGGCCAAGATTCTTCTAGTCCTTGGCTACATCTTGTGTCTCATGTATTATTTCTTAAGAGTTTTAAAATACAATGTAAAGTCACAACAGAAAAAAAATATGTCATGAGTTCACCAAGCTTTAATAGAAATACTCTAAGTATGAAACATCACCAACATGTCCAGTTTCACAGTATTACCTGTATAATCTTGGCTTTTCGGTATATTTTTCCTACTCCTGCAGTGGTAGGAAAACATTTTTAAAGGGACAGTAGACAGACAGAAAAAGTCAGCCAAATATGTATCCCACCAATCACATTGCAATGACCCAAACATAGAGATGGAACCAATTAGCCTCTTCTTCCTCATGGGGGTAGCATGCTAGCCGATCTCCACCTTGCAGCAGTTCATTTTACTCTGATTTCTCTCAGAGCGGTCAGGCAACTACACCCATGATATTCTTTACATCAATCCAACATCAGGCAGTGCATAAATTTTATCATTATGATAATTTGCTTTAAATGTATTCTGGAACAACAGCCTCTTTCTGGCTCTAGGGCTCAAATGACACTTCTCCCTGGGTACTGTGCTAAGTACTGAATTTATGTCATTAAGTATCTGATATTTACAACCAGAGAAAAAAATCTGTGTGTGGTGGGGATACAAAAGTGACAACTGGTGGCCAATGGGAAAACTTCTTTAGGAGAGGAAGGAGCATCTTTTTAACACTGCCTTCTTGAATTGATTTACATATGCTTTCAAAGGCTTTAAAGTGAACAGGTATATGATTTATAGTTGAACAAGAAATTATGGTATATGAGATTATTTCTAGATAAAATTAGGCTACTGGCCTTTAGACAATATTTTATTCATCCAGCATATACTTATTGAACATTTACGACAAGCAGGGAACTGTGCTAAGCACTGAGAATGCAGTGGTGAGGAAGACATACTCCCTGGAGTTTCAGAGGGCTGGGTATAGAAATAGTCCATGCTCATTCAGGGCTACAGGTGGACATAGGAGTGAATGACCCTGGGGTACTATGGGAGCATAGAAAGGTGCCTAATATGTCGCAAGTGGCCAGGAAAGGAAGAAGGGATAGCTAAACTGAGATTTGAAAGATTACTAAGAGGCACCAGGCAAAGAGAGGAGCAAGAGTAGAGAAAGGCAATTTACTCCAAAGGTGTGAAAAGACCCTGATAGAAGAGAGAGATGATGTATCTAGACATGAAACTGGAGAAGTTAAGGAGTTTGGACTCTGTTCTGAGGGCAGTGAGGAATCATTGAATGGCTTTCAGCAGGGAAGAGATATTATCTAATTTGCATTTCAGAAATATCTTCTGGCTACAGTATAGAAAGTAGATTGGTAGGGTCCAAGAACAGAAGCAGAGTGATCAAGAGGGCTATTGCCCTAGCATAGATAAGAAATGAAGGTGACCTAAATTAGAGGAGTGGCAATGAAGATGAAGAGAAGTATACAGAGTAGAGAGACTGTCTTACTCTATTCAGGCTATTCTAACAAAATACCATAAACTGAGTAGCTTAGATCAGTAGTCCCCAACCTTCTTGGCACCAGTGATTGGTTTCATGAAGGACAGTTTTTCCACAGATGGGGTAAGGGGGAAGGTGGAGGGAGCTCAGGTGATGATACCTGCTCCCCCACCCCCCGTTTCATGGAAGACAATTTTTCCATGGATGGGGGGTGGGAGGGCAGAGCTCTGTGGCCCAGTTCCTAACAGGCCAAGGAAGACCGGGTGTTGGGGACTTCAGGCTTAGAGAAAATAGATTGTGGAGGCTGGAAAGTTAAAGATCAAGGTGCCAGCAGATTTGGTGTCTGGTGAGGGCCTGTTTTCTGGCTCATAGATGGCACCTTCTCACTGTGTCCTCACATGATTGAAAGGACAAAAGATCTCTCTCAAGCCTCTTTTATAAGGGCACACTAATCCCGTTCAGGAGGGCAAGACGCCTCATGACCTAATCACCTCCTAATACCCAAAGACCCTAATACCAAAGGCCCCACCTCATAATACCATCACCTTGGTGATTAGATTTTAACATATACATCTTGGGGAACACAAACATTCAGACCATAGCAGAGAGATTTTAAGAATGTAATTAATAGCAATAGCTAGTGTTTATTTTGTGTCGGGCTTTATAGCAGTCACTTTACTTGCATTATCTCACTTGATCCACACAATCACCCTATGAAGTGGTCACTGCGGAGGAAACTGAGGCTCAGAGAAATTAAGTAACTTATTCAAGATCCCTCAATGAGTAGCAGGCTCCTGCTTTCAGTCACTATATTCTACTGCCTTTTCAGGAAAAAATATCAGGACTTATCGAAAAAATGGATAGTGTGAGGGAAAAAGAAGAGGCAATTCCAACCCAAGGTTTCTGATGTGGGCAACTGGGAACACAGAAATTTGGAAGAAAGTTGGGGAGTTGGGTGAGACATTCAACTTTGTACCTGTTAGGCTGAGGTAGGATAATCACATGAGGCCAGGAGTTTTAGAACAGCCTGAGCAACATAGCAAGATCTCATCCCTAAAAAAACAAAAAATAAAAAAATTAGCTGGGCACAGTGGCTGGTGTCTGTAGTCCCAAATACTTGGTAGGCTGAGATGGGAGGATTGCTTGAGCCCAGAAGTTTGTGACCAGCCTCCTGGGCCATATAGGGAGACCTCATCTCAAAAAAAATTCTTTTGTTCATGTTCAGTTGGATGTCTATCAGATTTTTGGGTAAATTATCAACAGACAGTTGAATATATGGGCCTGAAACTCAATATACCTGATGAAGACACAGATTTGAAGAATTATCAGTCTTGGGAGCAGGAAAGATTACCCTGAGAGAGTGTGTAGAATGAGAAGAGACCTAAACAGATCCCTGAGAAGCACAAACATTTAGGGGACAGCCAGAGGAAGAGGACTATGCAAAGATAATAAAGAAGAAAAGATGAAGGAAGAAACTCAGAGAGGGTGGTATCATGGAAGCCAAGGGAAAAAGAATTTCCAGAAGCAATCAGTCAGGGTTCATTGATGCTGCAGAGAGGTCAAGTAAGATGCAGACAAAAAAATGTCCACAGCGTTTACCAACAATGAGGCTGTCTGTGACCTTGGTGAGAGCATCTCCAGTGGAGTGTTCAGAGGTAAAGAAAAGGAGATCAAGGGTGAGACAACTTTCAGGAGGTTTGGTGGTGAATGGGGAGAAAGAGATAAGGCAGTAGGTAGAAGGGAGACCCCAAGTCCATAAAATTTTGGTTGTTGATTGGTTTGTTTTTAAAGACTTGGATGACTTGAATATGTATTGATGCTGCTGATAAGAAGCCAATAGAAACAGAAAGGTAGAAGGCACTTGCAATAGGTGAAGGAATGAGATGAAGAAAATGGGAATCAGACCAGTAAAGAAATTAACTTGAGAAGGCAAGAGAGACACTATCCTACCATCACAGGAGGAAGGGAATAGATGATGGGGAAAACACAAGTATCTCATCAAAACACTTATTTCTCAAAGTTCTGGAGGCTGAGAAGTCCAAGGTCAAGGGTGGCATATTTGATGTCTGCCAAGGGCTCACTTCTCAGTTTGCAAATGGCTGTCTTCTCATTATGTCTTCACATGGTCTGTCCTTGGTGTGTGCACATGAAGAGAAAGGTCACATATCTCTTTTTCTTTTATAAGGGCACTAATCTCATTGCAGGGGCTCCACCCTCATGACCTCATCTAAACCTAATTACCTGCCAAAAGCCCCACCTCCAAATACCATTATGTTGAGGATTAGGGTATCAAAATATGAACTTTGGGGGGATGAAACATTCAGTCCATAGTGTTGGGGAGGAAAAATATCTTTTCTGCACCTGTGCTAGGTTCTCAGCTGAGGCCCCTATAACAAAAGATATATTAACAATAGAAAAGCATAAAAATGTATTTAATATAAACTTTATATAACATGGGAGCCTTCCTAAGGTAATGAAGACCCAAAGAAACAGTTAAAGTTGTATATTTTTATGCTAGATTTGATGAAGAAGTGGATAGTCATGGACAAACAGAAAGAAGGTATGATTTAATGGTAATAAGCTAGAGACTTAGCAAGGCATGTTGGTTCAGATTCTTCTCTGTGACCCTTCATCTTCAGAGTTAAGGATATCCTTTTCCTCTGGGTATAGGGAAGGCACCTCTCACATGAGGATCTTAAGACCTGCTTCAGGGGAAGGCCAGAAAATCCTCCCTAAGTTTTATGGATTGCTTCAAGGGAGAAAGATGGGAGAAGGTCAGAAAGACCATCTTGCATCTGTGGTTTTCTCAAATGACAAGGTGCCATATTTGGGGGTAGCATATTCTGAGCCTCATAATTTACAACAGGTAAATTTATAGGCTGGAAAGGAGGAACTTGAAGCAGTTTTTGTATGATAACTTCCATTTTCTCTGAAGTAGAGTCATCTGCCAAGAGTGAGAGAAGAAGAAAACAGGTAGAAGGTTTAAGAAGAGTAGAGAAATTTTGAAATAACAGCTATGGCAAATATAAGAACTAAAAAGAAAGCATAAAAATTTATAAAAATTATTGAGGATCTAGGTGAGGTTGGAATCCCTAAAATTGTAATTTGTTAATCTGGAACAATCTGTGATTTCCTCTCCCATCCCAAAAAAGCCAGAGTATAAAAGCAGAGATGCTGAACAGTTGCACTTCTCTAAAGTTTGTACTTTGCCAGATGTGTGGGAGAGAGGAGCCAATGGTCTGAGGGGTTGATGTTGGCAAGAGAGTTGTTGAAGTATCAATAATGAAAGTGAGCTGGATAGGAAGGGAAAAAATAGGAGATACTAAAAAGAAAAAGAAAGAGAAAGAAAACCAGATATAGTGAGAAGTCTGGAAAATAGGACATTTGACTTTATTACTTCAGTTGGGCAGTTCTGAATGATGACATGCATAGCATGGCTATGGGAGTAGGTGGCTGAAGTGGACTGGAGGTAAAGACCCCTGAAGTTTAAGAGGTCAAAGAACTGAGAGGTCAAAGAACTGCTGGATTGTCTATATCAATGATGACATCCCCTCCAGGATGATGGCAGGACTTTGGATGGAAAAGTCTCTAAGCAAAGTCTCTGCTGAATGAAGGGGAGGAGGAGGTTGTGAGCATCATGCAGTGGAGTAAAGCAACATCTTTCTCACTTTCCAGAATGGCTATAACATAGATAAGAATAACTAATATGTATTTATCTCTCCCTACGTGCCAGGCACTCTTTTCTAAGGATTTTACATATCTCATTTTATTTGATCCTCACAACAACCTTATGAGGTAGGCCCTAGTATCATCTCCCTCAGTTTTACAAATGAGAGAAATGAAGAACGGAGATATTAAACAGCTTTTCTAGGATTACCCAGCTAGTACGTGGAAAGCTAGGACTTGACCTGAAGCAGTCTGGCTCCAGAGCCTGTGCCAAAGACCATCACAATAATGTTAGAGCTACTGTTTATTGAGCATTGATATGTACCACACATGTGCTATGCATGCTACATAGATTATCTCATTCAACCATGACAACGGCACTACCAGATAGCTACTATTATTTCCCTCACTTTACAGGTGAGGAAAATGAAGCTCAGAATTAGGAAATGACTCTACCATACTACTTCCAATAACATGTTTTCTAGGAAACTTAGCCTGGATTTTTCCTTTTTAATTTATAGCACCTATTCCAGGAACATAACACTCATCTAATTCAATTACTTGGCTATTACATCTGCAATGGAGATATTTCTAATTTGCCTTTCAAGTAGTGTTCTTTAAGTGGCTGATCAGTAAAGAAAATTATGTTACCTGATTAAGAGAGCAAAAGAGGAGGAAATGGGCTTTAATGACACAACAATGGCTAACAATAATGTTATAGTTGTATGGTACTTTAATGTTTTACAAAGGACTTTAACATATACTATTTTATTTGATCCTCCCCAAAGAAGAGTTTCCTGAATACAAAAGTTCTAACACCCTAGAATACAATACCTAAGGAAAACCCCACCTTGGGAGGCTTGCTGTTATTATTTTATAAGATACAAACAGCTATCATATCTGCAAGGGTGAAAACTAGTTCTCTCTGGAGACAGAGGGATGGTCTAGTCTAGAGTAGACTCTAAATCATCAGATGTCTTCAAAACTTTGTTAAAATAAATAAATGGGACCTGATAAAATTAAGAAGCTTCTGCACAGCCAAGGAAACTATCACAAGAGCAATCAGACAACCTACAGAATGAGAGAAAATATTTGCATGCTACACATCTGATAAAGGGCTGATGACTAGAATCTGTATAGAACTCAGGAAAATTAACAAGAAAAAATCAAACACGCCCATAAAAAGTGGGCAAAGGACATGAACAGAACCTTTTCAAAAGAAGACAGACTAATGGTCAACAAACATATGAAAAATTGCTCAATATCTCTAATCATCAGGGAAATGCAAATCAAAACCACAAAGAGGAAGGAGGAGCCAAGATGGCGGATGACACAAGCTGCCAGTCAGAAGGTCTCTGCAAAAAAGAAGAATTTTAGAAGAAAGAGAAAAAAATAAGCGAGCAGAGAAACATAGATAGAGTGAGGGTCAGAAGGAAGAGTGCCTGAAACTACAGGAGGCTCCACGGGAAGACATTGCGGAGGAGAACTGGAAGGAGAAAGGTCCCCAGAGGCTTGGAGACCAGCGACAACAGTAGGTGGAGCGGTTAACGTCCCCCTCGCTTGCATCTCGGACTGCTGGTGGCCCCTGAGC
Organism: Propithecus coquereli; assembly: GCF_000956105.1. Taxonomy (NCBI): domain Eukaryota; kingdom Metazoa; phylum Chordata; class Mammalia; order Primates; family Indriidae; genus Propithecus; species Propithecus coquereli. The sequence continues at coordinate 1,489,088 of NW_012150596.1, read as the reverse complement.
GGCTGGAGAGACCTGCCGACACCAGCCCAGAGACGGCTGCCGCCAGTGAGCAGTGGCCTCTTGCACACTCAGCGCCGGGCTCCCAGCCCCCTCGGGGCACCTCCCCAGGCGCAGACCCAAGCCTAGCGGCAGACGCCATAGTGTTCCATCCTCTCCTTCCTCCTCCCTACCCGTGCATGCCCAGAGAGACAATTTAGCCATCACACGGAGGCATCTCCAAGGAACGGGACCTTTCCTTTTGGGGCCCTACAGCAGACTGAGGGGTACTCAGACTGCGAGTCCCCTACCCGCCAGCCCTCCCAGGTGCTACTTGCCTGGGGACTCCAGGAGAGTGGAGCAAATCCCGAGGTGGAGTGAAATCAATCAAGCTTGGGCACCCTGTAGGTGATTCAAGACCAGCACCCCTCCCCCTGGCAGGGTCAGGGATTGATCTCCAGGGTCCAGGGGTCAGGCCTGCAGACCAGACCCCAAACACCCAGGTCACAATCGCACTGCCCTGGGGCACGGAGGAGAGATCTGTGAAAGAGCTTACTGAGGAGTGTGTGCCTTCAGGGGAAGATCAGCGTGCTGGAGCAGCCACCCTCCTCCTAAAAGAGGGCTGTGCACCCAGCTCAGGCTATGATCCTGGGTAGGGAACCTCCCGGCCGATGTCACAGCCAGGGGAGATCCATCGGCCTGATGCCCCGCTTGCTGGCAGAGGCCTGGGAGAGGCCATGGAGAGGGGGAGGGTGAAGGGGAGCGAGACCTGCTCCAGAGTGCGGGTCTTGGACAGACCCAGCCCCCAAACCCAGACTTTCAGCTGAGTGGAGCCATTTGAGCCCCTCCCAGCAGCTCTACACAGAAACAAAGAGCAGAACGTTGACCCCTGCTAACAGCAGTTGTGGAGCCTGAGGGCAGGCTTACCCAACCCAGCCCCACCAGACTCACTCCTGGTCCTGCCCCCACTGAGGTGGAGAATAAGGACTGCTCAGGTTACTATCCTGGGTAGGGACCTCCTGGCCCACGTCACAGCCAGGGGCGATGCATCGGCCTGAGGTCCCGCTTGCTGGCAGAGGCCTGGGAGAGGCCACGGAGAGGGGGAGAGTGGAGGGGAGCGAGATCTGCTCCAGAGTGTGGGTCTTGGACAGCCCCAGCCCCCAAGCCCAGACTTTCAGCTGAGTGGACCCATTTCAGCCCCTCCCAGCAGCTTTGCACAGAAACAAAGAGTAGACCTTTTACTTCGCTAGCAGCAGTTGTGGAGCCTGAGGGCAGGCTTGCCCAACCCAGCCCCACCCAGACTCACTCCTCCCACTGAGGGGGAGAATAAGGGCACACCTGGAAATCCCAGGGCCCCACCGACCACCCGAGGCACAAGAGGGTCTCTCTAGAGGAATAAGAGCTAGCTACAGGACCCAAAAACAGCACCGCAGCTCGCTCCTCCCTGCAAGTGCCACCTACTGACAGGGAGGTCATCCTGCACACCCTTTTACTGCATCTCCTGATTAATCATAAAGGGTGTGGTCGAATCTCACCCACAAACACCACCTACTGGCTCAGACTAAACAGGGCACGTCATTCTCCAAACAAAAATTTAAAGGCAAGAAGGAACAACTGATCCAGATGGGAAGGAACCAGCGAAAGAACTCTAGAAGTATGAAAACTCAAACGGAAAGCAAACGCCCAAAGAGGAACAACAGATCCCCAGCAATGGACATTAAGCAAACTCAGAACACTAAAATGACAGAAGAAGAATTTCAAACGTGGATTGCAAGGAAACTGAATGATATACAAGAAAAAATGGATAACCAACACAAAGAAACCACAAAAAAAAATCCAGGACTTGGAAGAAAAATTCACTAAAGAAATTGAAATATTAAAGAAAAATCAAACTGATCTCCTGGAAATAAAGGACTTATACGGGGAACTACAAAACGCCGTGGAAAGCCTCAAGAACAGGGTAGATCAAACAGAAGAAAGAATGTCAGAGATTCAAGACAACTCCTTCCAATTAAATAAGTCAGTCACAGAAATCCAGCAGAAAATTAAGAGAAAAGAAATAAGCCTACAAGAAATGTGGGATTATGTGAAAAAACCAAACCGGAGGGTGATAGGGCTTCCAGAAGATGAAGAAGAAAACACTCAAGGGCTGGATAAGCTATTTGAAGAATTAATAGAGGAGAATTTTTCAGGCCTTGCTAAAAATCTAGATATACAGGTACAAGAGGCTCAACAGACCCCAGGGAGATTCAATGCAAATAGGAAGACACTACGTCACGCAGTCATCAGATTGACCAAAATAGCCACTAAAGAGGCCCTTCTACGAGCTGTAAGGCAAAAGAAACAAGTAACATACAAAGGAAAGCCCAGCAGAATAACTCCAGATTTCTCAACTGAAACCCTACAAGCAAGAAGAGACTGGGGCCCCATTCTCACTCTTCTCAAACAGAATAATGCCCAGCCTAGAATCTTGTACCCTGCAAAACTAAGTTTAGTATATGAAGGAGACATAAAGACATTCTCAGATAAGAAAAGACTGAGGGAATTCACCAAGAAAAGACCAGCTTTCCAAGAAGTACTCAAAACAGAATTACACAAGGATCAGCACAATAAACGCCCTCGAATGTGAAACCACTCAAAAGTTAAAGATCAAAGGCTAGATTCCACAATGGCTCAAGATAGAAAACAAAGCAACAAAATGCAACCCAACAGAATGAACAGTAATTAACCCCACTTATCAGTTCTTTCAATAAATGTGAATGGTTTGAACTCCCCTCTCAAGAGATATACACTGGCCAAAAGGATAAAAGAAAACAAGCCAAGCATCTGCTTTCTCCAAGAAACCCATCTAACCTGCAAGGATGCATTTAGACTGAAAGTAAAGGCGTGAAAAACAATATTTCAAGCAAATGGAAGCCAAAGAAGGCTGGTGTGGCAGTTTTCATCTCAGACAACTTGGTTTTTAAATCAACAAAAGTAATGAAAGACAAAGGGGGTCACTATATAAT
>NW_012150596.1:1484119-1484462 GCF_000956105.1 Propithecus coquereli | reverse complement strand
AACTGATACTGTGGAGATTCAAGATATAATTTATGAATAATACAAAAACCTTTAGGCACACAAACTGGAAAATGTCGAGGAAATGGACAAATTTTGAGAAACACACAGCCTCCCTAGGCTCAACCAGGAAGAAATTGAATTCCTGAACAGACCAGTATCAAGGACTGAAATTGAAAGAGCAATAAAAAACATTCCAAAAAAGAAAAGTCCCGGACCAGATGGTTTCACACCCCAATTTTACCACACCAACAAAGAAGAACTGGTGCCTATCCTGCAGAAATTATTCCACAGCATCGAGAAGGATGGATTCCTCCCCAACACATTTTATGAAGCCAACATAACC
>NW_012150596.1:1472293-1476726 GCF_000956105.1 Propithecus coquereli | reverse complement strand
AAAAATAAAAAAACCACAATGAGCTATCACTTAACTACCATGCGAATGGCTTTTATCAAAAAGTCCCAAAACAACAAATGTTGTTGTGGATTCAGAGAGATAGGAACACTCATACACTACTGGTGGGACTGCAAATTAGTATAGCCTCTATGGAAATTAGTATGGAGATACCTCAAAGAGCTCAAAGTAGACCTACCGTTTGATCCAGCAATCCCACCACTGGGTATTTAGCCATAGGAAAAAAAGATATTCCATAATAAAGACATCTGCCCTTGAATGTTCATAGCAGCAAAATTCACAATTGCAAAGATGTGGAAACAACTCAAGTGTCCATCAATGCATGAGTGGATTAATAAAATGTGATATACGTATACCATGGGGTTCTACTCAGCCATAAAAAAAGATGGTGAACTAATACATTTTGTATTATCCTGGATGGAGCTGGAGCCCATTCTTCAAAGTGAAGTATCACAAGAATGGAAAAACTAGCACCACATGTACTCACCATGAAATTGGCACTAATTGATCAACACTTATGTGCACATATGGAAGTAACATTCATCAGGTGTTGGGCAGGTGGGAGGGGGAGGAGGAGATGGGTGAATTGACACCTAATGGGGGTGGTGCCCACTTCCTGGGGGATGGGAACACTTGCAGCTCTGACTCGGGCAGCACAAAATCAATTTATGTAAGCAAAGTGTTTGTACCCCCATAATATTCTGAAATTAAAAAAAAAACATTGAACTCATAACCATATTCTAAGGCAGATTTCTAATCTTTTGGGCAATAGTGTACCCTATTTTCAATCCCACCTTTGGTCCTAAAGGTATTATAGGGCATCTTTTTTAGAACAATAATTAAAGCCAATTTTATTTTGAAAATGTTAAAGTTATTTAAGATTACTGGAGCTGTCTAATGTGTCATAAAGCAAGGGTTGGGACTTGTGCTGGAATCTCAGTCCTATGCCTAATGACATTATCAACTGACAATTGTGAGTAAAGACAGATTAAAATGATAAAATTAACTTATTCAACAATCATTTACTAAGTACCCACTATGCACAAGTCACTGCACTAAGTACTGAAGTTCTCATAGATCCCTGTGTTAATCAGGGTAGACTAACTGTTGTAGATGTAACAAATAATCCCCAAATCTCAATGACTTAACACAGTAAAAGATTATTTCTCTTTTGTGAAAAGTCCAATTCAGATGTTCCTGGCAGCTCTCGTAGGCAGCTCTTTTCTGAATTGGGACTCAGGGATTTGGCCTTCTTGCATCTATTGGTTTCACCATCCTCTAGAGCCCCAGAGTCTTACACTAGCTACTCAACAACTACTTGACAACAAAGGAAGAGAGGATGTGCAAAGAAAGGAACTCCCAGGATGTTTCAGAAGCCAGACCTGGAAGTGACACACAACACTTCTACCTGTACTCCATGGACCAGAACTCAGTCACCTAGCCCCAACTTTACTGCAAGGGAGGCTGTAAAATGTAATCTTCCTGTGTGTCAAATAAAAGGAAATGGATTTGGCTAACACCTAGCAAGTGTCTGCCTCCATCACATAATCCTTTGTTTCCCAAACTTCATCATTTCCAAATCACCTTTGTGATGTTTGCTGTATGTAATAATCAGCTGTATTAATATTTAATTAGTATGTTTCTAGAAATTGACTCACTGTTTTATATTTAAATATTTTTTAAAAGGAAATTTGGTCACTATAGTAAGTGGAAAAGCAGTATTTCTTCCCGTAAATAGAATGTAGCTATAAAAATAAATACAACAACAAAACAACATTACATTTTAGCTAAATACCATTTCCTGCTAGAGGCACTGAGCAGAAGCCTGGCTCTCTTTTTGTTAAAAGGAAAGATGAACAAGTGTTAGAAAGACAGAGAGGTGTTAACTATATGGGAACACCTAACTGAAACTTCCTTCTTTTCAGAAGGATTGAAAGAGAATTGGAACACTAAATTATGGGAATTAATGGATGTAATCTTAACATTCTGAATAATCATTTTTCCTGGGAACTTTTTTTTTGTTGTTATTTCCTTTTACTAATTACTTGGCTGTTACATCATAGAATTTTTTAGAATTGCTTTTTTTACAAATAATGAGACAGACCTAAAGAGGTGAAATAACTTAACCAAGGTCTCACAGTTAATAACCAGCATAGCTCAAAGTACAACAAAAGCCTACTAATATTTGATTCATACACATTTATACGAACTATAAAGATTATCATGATGCATTTTTCTATATATATTTAACTCACTGAAAATCTGAAGTTGGTCACATTTACCAAATGCCTGGCCCCTATGAACACATAGTGGCAGGGAAACCAAGGGGGTGTAGTAATATTCTTGCTTAGGTTTCTACAAATCTAGAAAAGAACTGCCAAAGACTACATTAAAAAAGAATCCCTCAGAATAGCCTTGAAATTTCTGGGAAAAAAAAAAGCAATGAAGGGGGATTACTCTTGAAGCATATTAAAATGCATCATAAGTCTGTCTACAGTAATGAAGACAGTATGGTACTGGCACATGAACTGACAGTGATGTCGATGAAATGGGATAGATTCTGGATATAAATGCAAATACATATGAGAATTTCATGTTTGATAAAGTTATCATTTCGTATCAGTGGGGAGTATGCTAATTCTTTAGTAAAAGGTGTTTGGACAGCTAGGTAGCCACAGGAAAAATAATTACCATATTTTCATCATCTGTACTTGTATATACATATATGCATGTAAATATATAGAATACCTCTAAGAAGATACATAAGAAATTGATCACAGCAATTGCCTCAACAGAGGGGTGCTAAAGTGGTTGACATACCATATGCATGTATTGTCTATTATTATTTAATTAATTAAAACCCAGTAAACATTGTAGAATAATGCTGACAACTTCACAGGACTAAACATCAATAAGTGCCTGGAAGTTCCACATTTTTCTGATATTAGTGAAGTTTTGAAAGCATTTTCTATTTTTATTGCCTACTTCGTTGTCATGTGTGGTTACTTGATGCCTATGACTCAATTTTGCAACAATAGAGTCTCCCAAAGCAGCCCTCTCCTCTTCCCCATTCAACACTCCCAAACACATACTCCTTCTAGGATCTGGAAGGCCTTAGGCCAGGCTTGAATGAAATCTGGCTGTCAAAAATGCAAATTTTAATAACATTGGAATTCATAACAGCCCTCCTCCTGTATTTCTCCAAACTATAAATGTTGCCCAGTGACCCAGGAAGGTATGGCTCCAACATTTTGGAGTATCAAGAAGACAGCTGAACATTTTCCAAAAGAGTAACAAAATTTTTCTAATAAAGTATTGATTTTTCAATGTTTTGACAAACATATCTCAGGATAGATAATCCCTCCTACAAAATATGGTTGTTCTAAAACAGCCCAAAGGGAACAGGGTCAAAAGGAAAGGGGGGAGGCAAGAGATCACCTAAACATTCTCAGCAACTTTCATTTAGTTTTTATAAATCACACACATACAACATACACTCACACACACTCCCAATTTATCGAAATACAGTAGCTCAACCAGTTCTCCCCTTTGCACCTTTTATCACTGCACTTACCATATTGTATCAAAACCTGATTAGATATCTATTGCTCCAATGAAACTACAGCTTCTCAACTGCTTGATTCATCTTTAACTACACAAGGGTTTAAGCATAGTGCCTAGAACATGCCAAGTGTTCTATGAATGAGTGAATGAACAAATGAAGGAGTTCTTTTCAACTAAACTGAGTTGCAACAATGTATTCAAAACGTGAATTATCTCTCAGTTAAACAAAATCATGCATTCGCAAAGGTAGAAAATGAGATGTGGTGTTTGTATAAAAGAGATGTGCAAGTGTAATTGAAAGTTGATATTTACATTCCGTATTTTCTTTGTTCTTGAGACCCCCCGGGGTTTCGCCATTGGTCCCAGGAAAGACATATCCAGACAGGCTATTGCTATAGGCCCAGCTGCTGGAAGTACAAAGAAGAATCTGGTGATTCTTTACTCCAAGCCTTCAGGGGATAAGAAAGGAGAGAGATGCAAACCAGCCAACTGGGCAGAGGTAAATGAATGAATTCTAACTAGTTGGCAGGGGGGAGGCTCTTCTAGCAAGCTGTTCAAAAGTAAGAGATTGAAATTACAGGGGATAGGACAGATGACATGTATTAAAGGAAATAATTACAATATGAAACGAAGGGATTCTATGAGAAGAAACAAATAAATGAGTAAATTTGATCATTTGACTGCATTTTATCTACAGATTAAAAGCTCAGCTCAAAGGACAACTGGGATATATTTTAAAGGTTAGGATCTTGTTCTCTTCTTGATAAGCCTTAATACCAACCATGGAGATAGCTTGGTGAGAGAGAAAACTGAGCAAGGTCTGAAGGGAAGCACTCCGCAAAGCCAAACCC
>NW_012150596.1:1469829-1471555 GCF_000956105.1 Propithecus coquereli | reverse complement strand
TGGACATATTTGAAACTCGGACTTAGGGGGGAAGGGGGGACAAGGGCAACATATGTAACCTAAACATCTGTACCCCCATAATATGCTGAAATAAAAAAAATCAAAATTAAAAAAAAAAGAATTTAGCACAGTGTTTGAAGCATAGCATGTGCTCAGTAGACGTTAGTTATTTGTGTTAATAGTACTAACTATAATAAAATATGAAAAGCGCTGAATCTGACTTCAGCGGCAACCAAAGAAATGAGCCCTGGGCTGCAAATAGGCGGTTACAATTGTAGTCCTGGCTTTATCACTGTCTGCGTGACCTTGAGCAAGTCACTTCAACCTCTTGAAGACCCCATTTTCCCAGAGCTAAAAGAGAAAAGCTGGACTAAATAATATGTGAGGTCCTTTCAAACTCCTGGATTCTATAAAAACAAACAGACCAAATAAATAAAAGATCCTTAGTTCTCCTCCCCCTTTGGAAGCTCCAAAGACTGCGAAGGAGAGTCCCATCTACTCATCTACCTTGGCAAAGCGGCACACACGGCGTTCTTCAATCCTTTTTAACAGCAGGGGCAGACTGCGAAAGCAGCAAACAGGACAGTGTTGACAACAGAACTTGGGCTGCCACTTCTCCCACAAATCAGTTCTGGCAGGAAGAGCAGTTTCAGGACCATGTGAAGTCCAAACAACAGAAACAACACTAATCGACCCTGAAGAATGTGGCTGATGGGCCTAAGATTTCCTTTCCCTGTAAAAAGCAGCCCCATTTGGAGGGAGGTTTCATGTGCCCACAAAGCTCGGGCATGTTGCGTGTTGTCATAGGGTGTTTTATTCCTAATGTTGCTCTCCAAAGAGTTAACATGGCCCGAGCAGGAAACACCAACCCTTGTGCATCCTAGACAACAGGTGGGTGCTATACAGCTCTGTCCTGGCTCTGGCACTAATGTGTAGGCTCACCTTGGCCATGTCAGTAAGCTCTCTCTGGCAGCGTCCTAATTGGCACATGGAAATGATAGCTCCTCTGCCTAACTCAGAAGGATGTTGTGAGACTAAAATGAAGTATCGGCCACGCGTGGTGGCTCACGCCTGTAATCCTAGCACTCTGGGAGGCCGAGACAGGCGAATCGTTTGAGCTCAGGAGTTCAAGACCTGCCTGAGCAAGAGCGAGACCCCGTCTCTATGAAAAATAGAAAGAAATTGGCCAAACAACTAAAAACAGAAAAATTAGCCAGGCATGGTGGCGCATACCTATAGTCCCAGCTACCTGGGAGGCTGAGGCAGGAGGATCCCTTGAGCCCAGGAGTTTGAGGTTGCTGTGAGCTAGGATGACGCCACGGCACTCTAGCCCAGGCAAGAGAGTGAGATTCTGTCTCAAAAAAAAAAAAAAATAAAGTATCATGTGAAACTACTTTGAAAGCATAACTGTTACACAAATGTATTCTCTCTCCACGTGTCTGGAATGCACGTGTATGGCTAATCCCATTAGGAGAGTGAGGAAGCCTCCCTGAATGCAATTACTCATTATTCTTGAAATACCATTTGGTGTGCCTCATCATTGCTTTCTCCTTATCATTGACAATCAGGTGATCACGATTTCACGTAAGCATTCACAGTCATTAAAAAAAAAGCTTTTGGCCGGGCGCAGTGGCTCACACCTGTAATCCTAGCCCTCTGGGAGGCCGAGGCGGGCGGATTGTTTGAGCTCAGGAGTTCGAAACCAGCCTGAGCAAGAGCGAGACCC
>NW_012150596.1:1467490-1469578 GCF_000956105.1 Propithecus coquereli | reverse complement strand
ACTGTTCAAGGATTAAAGCAAGACAATTGTCACCATGAGAAAACTCATTTATATCTCTGCTTAAAAGCTGCTTTAAAATAATTATAAAAAGAAATAGACCACCTTTATTTCACCAAAGCAGCTGTGACACAAGCTGAAGTCTCATCAGGAAGCTAATGTGTTATTTTAAGCAACTTAGGACACTATCCTTTGTACTAAATTTTTGTTTAAGCCCAAGTTTTATTGAGGGCCTACTATAATACTAATATATGTCAGACACTGTGATAGCACTTGGGAGCCAATGATAAGAAAGATCCCTCTCTTCAGAGGAGGAAGTCAGTCTGCTCACAGGATAATTCTAAGGCAGCATGTGATCCATGCCATAATAGACTTAGGAAGTGGAGACCTGGCAGAGGGAGGGATTCCTCAGGGCTCCCAGGGAAGCAGGCCCATAGGGTTTACCCCACCTCCTGGGGGAGGGTAGAGCCATCTTGCTTCTGCCTCAGAAACTCCTTTTGTCTGCAGTGGCAATAATTCAGAAGGCCACCAGATAGGGGTGTTACTCTGTGAAAACAGAACCTGTCCTCTTCGACTGAGATTGAAGGCTTCTCTCTTTTCAGAGCAGAAAATTGGAAATTTTCTCCATTGAAGGTTGGGAAAAAGAGAGTTTTGAGAATATCAGAAGGTATGAAGTTTAGGTAGGATTAAAGCATTTTGGGGGGTGGGAGGTTTGGTTTTTAGTTTTTTGTTTATTTTTAGTTAATAAATAATTGTGTGTATTTATGGGGTACAATGTGATGTTTTGATCTATGTACACGTTGTAGGAAGATTAAATCAAGCTAATTAACGTATCTGTCACCTTACCAACTTATTTTTTTGTGGTTAGAATGTTTAAAGTCTATTTTTAAAGCAATTTTGAAATATACAATAAAGTCGATTCTCCATATCTACAGGTTCGACATCCCCAGATTCAACTAACCACTGATCAAAAATATTTGGAAAAAAACAATAAAAATAACAATACAACAATAAAAAATAATATAAATTCAAAAACAATGCTGTATAACAACCATTTACATAGCATTTACATTTTATTAGGTATAAGTAATCTAGAAATGATTTAAAGTATTTGGGAGGATGTGCAAAGGTCATACGCAAATACTACACCATTTTATATCAGGGATTTGAACATCCATAGATATTGGTATCCAGGATTGTCCTGAAACCAATCGTCCTTGAATACTGAGGGACAACTGCATATTATTATCGACTGTGGTCACCACGCAGTGCAATAGATTACTAAAACTTCTTCCTCCAGCCTACTTGAGACTTTTTACCCTTTGATCAGCATCTTCCCTTTCCCGATTCCTCTGGTAACCACCTTTCTATTTTCTGTTTCTGTGAGATCCTATGGTATTTGTCTTTTTATGCCTGGCTTTTTTCACTTAGCATTGTATGGAGGTTCCTCAAAAAACTAAAAATAGAATTACCCTATGATCCAGCAATCCCACTTTAGGTATATATTCAAAAGAATTGAAATTGGTATGTCCAAGAGATACCTGCACCCCCATGTTCAATGCAGCATTATTCACAATAACCAAGATATGGAATAAACATAAACTTCCATCAAGAGATGAATGAATAAAGAAAACATGGTATATACTTACACAATGGAATACTATATAGCTTTAAAAAGGGACATTCTGACATTCATTACAACATGGATGGAACTGGAGGAATAAAGCATTTTAAAAAGAAAAGTTTGGTACAGTTTATTGGCTTTAAAAAATCTATAGTCTCATTATAAGTAGTAATAGTAGATGAGATAGGACATTCTTCTTGTTCATTCATTCTTTACTTTTTCTCCTCATCTGTTGACTTTATCTTTCTCTTTAACTTCTTAATTATTCATAGTTTAGAGTTGGAGTATATTTTTCATCTTCTGTTATATATACTGAAGAGTTTTAGATTTCCTGCTCTCTTAAAAATGGAATATCCTAATATAAAAAATTACTGTTTTATTTTTGTAACTTATGTGGCCCTTGGTTAACATTTTTCTGAACATTAGTGGTCCACAATAGATAAAAAGGTCTTCAGCTCCAAATTGTA
>NW_012150596.1:1458937-1464297 GCF_000956105.1 Propithecus coquereli | reverse complement strand
ACATTTTCCAGTTTGTGTGCATAAAGGTTTTTGTAATATTCATAAATTATATCTTGATTCTCCACGGCATCAGTTGTAACTTCTCTCTTTTTGTTCCTGATGGAGCTTATGAGGGATTTTTCTTTTCTGTTTTTTGTTAGTTTAGCCAAAGGTATATCAATTTTGTTTATTTTTTCAAAGAACCAACTTTTTGTTTTATTTATCTTCCATATAGTTTCCCTGTTGTCAGTTTCATTTAGCTCTGATTTGATCTTATTAATTTCCCTTCTTCTGCTGGGTTTGGGGTTGGTGTGTTCTTCTTTTTCCAGTTCTTTGAGTCAATTCATTAGGTTGTCTATTTGTGATCTTTTGAATTTTGTATATAGGCATTTATGGAAATAAACTTTCCTCTCAGGACTGCTTTGGCTGTGTCTCTCAGATTTTGATAACTTGTGTCACCTTTGTCATTTAGTTCAAAGAATCTTTTGATTTCCATCTTTACTTCCTTGTTTATGAAGGAATCGTTCAGCAGAAAGTTGTTTAATTTCCATGACTTTGTGTAGAGATGAGAGTTTCTATTGGGGTTGATTTCTGTTTTTATTCCACTGTGATCTGAGAAGATGCATGGTATGATTTCTATTGTTTTAAATTTTTTGAGACATGCTTTGTGTCCTAGAATTGGTCAATCTTAGAGAATGTCCCATGAGCTGATGAGAAGAACGTGTATTCAGTGGTTTTTGGGTAGAATGTCCTGTAAATGTCAGTCAAGCCCATTTGTTCTAGAGTTCTGTTTAAGTCCATTATTTCTTTGTTAATTTTCTGCTTGGAGGATCTGTCCTGTGCTGTCAGTGGGGTGTTGAAGTCTCTGACTATTATGGTGTTGCTGTCTATCAATTTGTTTAGATCAAGTAGAGTTTGCTTTATGAATCTGGGTGCACCTAAGTTGGGTGCATACATATTTAGAATTGTTATGTCTTCTTGTTGAACTGTACCCTTCACCATTATATAGTGACCCCCTTTGTCTTTCATTACTTTTGTTGATTTAAAAACCAAGTTGTCTGAGATCAAAACTGCCACACCAGCCTTCTTTTGGCTTCCATTTGCTTGAAATATTGATTTCCACCCCTTTACTTTCAGTCTAAATGCATCCTTGCAGGACAGATGAATTTCCTGGAGACAGCAGGTGCTTGGCTTGTTTTTTTTTATCCATTCGGCCAGCCTATGTCTCTTGAGAAGGGAGTTCAAACCATTCACATTTATTGAGAGAACCGATAAGTGGGGTGAATTACTGTTCATTCTGTTGGGTTGCATTTTGTTGGTTTGTTTTCTCTCTTGATCCATTGTGGAATGTAGCCTTTGATCTTTAACTTTTGAGTAGTTTCACATTCAAGAGTGTTTATTGTGCTGATCCTTGTGTAATTCTGTTTTGAGTACTTCTTGGAGAGCTGGTCTTGTCTTGATGAATTCCCTCAGCATTTGCTTATCTGAGAATGTCTTTATTTCTCCTTCATATATGAAACATAGTTTTGCAGGGTACAAGATTCTAGGCTGGGCATTATTCTGTTTCAGAAGAGTGAGAATGGGGCCCCAGTCTCTTCTTGCTTGTAGGGTTTTAGTTGAGAAATCTGGAGTTATTCTGATGGGCTTTCCTTTGTATGTTACTTGTTTCCTTTGCCTTGCAGCTCGTAGAAGGGCCTCTTTAGTGGCTATTTTGGTCAATCTGATGACTGCGTGACATGATGTCTTCCTATTTGCATTGAATCTCCCTGGGGTCCGTTGAGCTTCTTGTACCTGTATATCTAGATTTTTAGCAAGGCCTAGAATATTATCCTGTATTAATTCTTTGAATAGCTTATCCAGCTCTTAAGTGTTTTCTTCTTCACCTTCCGGAAGCCTTATCACCCTCCGGTTCAGTTTTTTCAGATAATCCTACATTTCTTATAGGCTTATTTCTTTTCTCTTAATTTTCTGCTCGATTTCTGTGACTGACTTATTTAATTGGAAGGAGTTGTCTTGAATCTCTGACATTCTTTCTTCTGTTTGATCTACCCTGTTCTTGAGGCTTTCCATGGTGTTTTGTAGTTCTCTGAATAAGTCCCTCATTTCCAACAGATCGGTTTGATTTTTCTTTAATATTTCAATTTCTTTAGTGAATTTTTCTTCCAAGTCCTGGATTTTTTTTGTGGTTTCTTTGTGTTGGTTATCCATTTTTTCTTGCATATCATTCAGTTTTCTTACAATCCATGTTTGAAATTCTTCTCCTGTCATTTTAGTGTTCTGAGTTTGGTTAATGTCCATTGCTGGGGACCTGTTGTTTCTCTTTGGGGGTGTGCTTTCCATTTGAGTCTTCATACTTCCAGAGTTCTTTCGCTGGTTCCTTCCCATCTAGATCAGTTGTTCCTTCTTGCCTTTAAATTTTCGTTTAGATAATGACACACCCTGTTTAGTCTCTGAGCCAGTAGATGGTGTTTGTGGGTGAGATTCGACCACACCCTTTATGATGAATCAGTAGATGCAGTAAAAGTGTGTGTAGGATGACCTCCCTATCAGTAGGTGACACCTGCAGGAAGGAGCGAGCTGCAGTGCTGTTTTTGGGTCCTGTAGCTAGCTCTTGTTCCTCTAGAGAGGCCCTCTTGTGCCTCGGGTGGTGGGTGTGGCCCTGGGATTTCCAGGTGTGTCCTTATTCTCCACCTCAGTGGGGGCAGGACCAGGAGTGAGTCTGGGTGTCGCTCGGTTGAGTAAGCCTGCCCTCAGTCTCCACAACTGCTGTTAGCAGGGGTCAAAGGTCTGCTCTTTTTTTCTGTGCAAAGCTGCCTGGAGGGGCTGAAATGGCTCCACTCAACTGAAAGTCTGGGCTTGGGGGCTGTGGCTGTCCAAGACCCACACTCTGGAGCAGGTCTCACTCCCCTCCACTCTCCCCCTCTCCGTGGCCTCTCCCAGGCCTCTGACAGCAAGCAGGACCTCAGGCCGATGGATCTCCCCTGGCTGTGACGTGGGCCACGAAGTTCCCTACCCAGGATTGTAGCCTGAGCTGGGTGCACAGCCATCTTTTGGGAGGAGGGTTACCGTTCTGGCAGACTGATCTGCCCCTGAAGGCACACACTCCTCAGTAGGCCCTTTCACAGATCTCTCTTCTGTGCCCCGGGGCAGTGAGATCCTTACCTGGGTGTATGGGGTCTGGTCTGCAGGCCTGTCCCCTGGGCCCTGGAGATCAATCCCTGACCCTGCCAGGGGGAGGGGTGCTGCTCTTGAATCACCTACAGGGTGCCCAAGCTGGATCGATTTCACTCCACCTCAGGATTTGCCCCGCTTTCCTGAAGTCCCCAGCAAGCAGCACCTGGGAGGGCTGGCAGGTAGGGAACTTGCAGTCTGAGTAGCCCTCAGTCTGCTGTAGGTCCCCAAAAGGAAAGGTCCCGTTCCTTGGAGATGCCTCCGTGATGGCTAAATTGTCTCTCTGGTCACCCACGGGTAGGGAGGGGGAAGGAGAGAATGGAGTAGTATGGTGTCTGCCAATAGGCTCGGGTCTGCGCCTGGGGAGGTGCCCCGAGGTGGCTGGGAGCCCAGCGCTGAGTGCGCAAGAGGCCACTGCTCACTGGCGGCAGCCGTCTCTGGGCTGGTGTCGGCAGGTCTCTCCAACCGCTCAGGAGCCCACCAACAGTCTGAGATACAAGGGAGGGGGAAGTTAACTGCTCCGCCTACCCTTGTCGCTGGTCTCCAAGCCTCTTGGGGACCTCTCTCCTTCCAATTCTCCTCCGCAACGTCTTCCCATGGAGTCTCCTGTAGTTTCAGGCACCCTTCCTTCCGACCCTCACTGGATCTATGTTTCTCTGCTAGCTTATTTTTTTCTCTTTCTTCTAAAATTCGTCTTTTTCGCAGAGACACTCTGACTGGCGGCTTGTCTCGTCCGTCATCTTGGCTCCTCCCCCAATATTTTTATATTTTAATAAACTCACAAAGTCAGTTATTTCTGGGACCACACAGAAAAAAGTTTTTTTTTAACACCTACGAAATATTAATATATTCCAGTTTATAACTCCTTTGCCCTCATATAAACCTGAAGACCTGAATCTTAAATTTTTGCCACCACAGATAGGTTGGGATTGGGACCTGGGAAACTTCATCTTAAACACCACCACTCCCCAACACACATTGTGTCTGTAATGTAAGAGAACCAAGGACCACACTTTGAGAAGCACTGCTATAAAACCTTACTTACTGTATATCTAAGTAAATTAAAAAGTCAATGGCTCCATACACTGCATGTAAGTCTACACTCCTATTCCCAAAAGTTAGTTATTCTGGCAACACTCCAGGTAACCATGAGATCCAACCAAGACTTAGAACAACCTCCTCGTAGTCTTGACTACTTTCCAACCCTAGTGAACTGGTCTAGACAACCTTATACCTAGAACCCTAAGAAATATTCTCCACCTTTTCTTTTCCCAGGGCAAATCCCTAAGGATAACAAAGACCCATTTCCTCACTTTCCAATGAGTTTTTCTTGTTTTCTCTCTTTTCCCCAGCATCCCTTAAACAGGTGGTTCTCAGTCCTGGGTATTTATCAGAATCACCCAAGAGAGCATGCAAAAAATACAGATCTCCCCAGGCACAAACTCAGACTCAGTAGCTGGGGTGCCCCCCTGGAAAATTCAGAATTACTACAGGACCAGGGGCATAGGATTTTTAAGAAGCTTCTCCAGATAATTCTGAGGAACCCAAGGTTAAGATCTACAATCCTAAACCTTAGTTTGTAAGCCATTCTCTCTTCCAACCACAGATCACCTTTTCCTGAAATGCTCCTCTAAGAGAGAGTGTGCATGATGTCTGGCACTCTTCTCAAACCTGGGTAAGACTAATCGCTCAGTCTCCCTGACTTTTCCTGCCTTTGAACAGTTGTAAAGGTGATCTCAAAGGAAACGGGACTTTCGGAAGCCCCAAAAGGTCAATTTATTCCCCAGATACTTACTTGGTACCTACTAGATGTTGGGAAGAGAGTGATGAACAAAACAGGTAAGGCACCTGACCTCATGGAGCTCACCATCTAGCTATAATAAAATAAATAAATAGAAAGTTTCAGATTATTAAAAGTGCTATGAAGGAAATAAAATTGGGCCACAGGAGAGAGCCAGGAGTAGGGGAAGTTCGCTTCTAATAGATAAAGGGGTAGGGGTGGCCTCTGATGTAGGAAGGGTGGTGTGTTTGAGGAAATGTCAGAAGTCTTGTGTTAAATGATACTGTATAAGAAAGACACCTGCGCCCGAATGTTTATAGCAGCACAATTCACAATTGCAAAGATGTGGTAACAACCCAAGTGTCCATCAATACATGAGTGGATTAATAAAATGTGGTATATGTAGACCATGGAGTACTATTCAGCTTTA